>NC_054469.1:67418061-67726707 GCF_017639515.1 Carcharodon carcharias | reverse complement strand
TGAAGTCCGCTACCCCCGCTCTGGGCAAAGACCAGCAAGCAAGGTGACAAATCCAGCATGGGCAGCAGGGTGGTCAGTATCCTGCAAAAGGGGACAGCCACCCAGTGCCGAAAGAGGTTGAATGATCTCCTCCGTTCTGCCAGGGTGAGTCACTCTTCTCATCACTGTCAATTCCTACACTTACAAACCCATCACACATCCACAGGGATCTCACTCTCTGCCAGTTCAAGGGACATCACAATTCACTCTCTCATACACCTTCATCTGCCCTGTGGATCATTTCCTCATCCCATCCATGGCACTATTCAATACCCACACATACCAGGCATCCTCATCTGGCCTGGCAGGCGTCTTGCTTACACTCCTGCAGGACAAGCTGGCTCACAAAAAAAGGGAGAGGCCGCAGACTGGTGGAGGAATACCTGACATCAAGGTCCTCACAGACTTTGAAAATAGAGTCATCCAGATGGCCAGTGATGATCTGGACTGTTCCTGTGCTGATGTTGAGGTCGGCGATGCTCATCCAAGTGGGGATCCAACTGCGCAACATCCATTAGACAACCATGCTGTGAGTCAGTTCCCATGTCCTGGGGTCCCCGGCTGTGCACTAATTATCTCTCCCTGCTTTTGCAGGCACATCTGGGAAGCAGCCGATGGGGTCCACAACCCTGGTCCTCGGCTCAAGACCTGAAGACTCCTCGGAAGAAGAATCTGATGACACTATAATTGAAGACCCATCACGGTGCTCACCTACACCCTCCACCAGCGCAAAGACACACACACACCCCTCAGTGGGACCTAGTTCTAGAGTAGCCTTGAGGTCACAATCTGGTGAGCACATCACTGTCTGATCCATAGCAGATGTAGATAGGGACTTCCCAAGTTTCCAGCACTGGAAAGACTGCTGGAGGCTAGAAGTCAGGTGAGGAGCTTCTGAACTTGATCATACCCCAATTGCTGGAGCTGCAAATGTAAGGTTGGGAATATCAGGAAGGGATGTCCGCTGCACTCCTCAGATTGCAAGGCATGATGGAGGAGTCCATCTGCCTTCAATCTGAGGTGATAGCGCTGGCATGTCAATGCACCAAGGTCAACACTGGTAGGATGGCGGCCATGATGGAGGCCTTGATCCAGGACATTGGTCCTGCACTGCTGCATGGGCTGAACTCTATCGTTGCCATAGATGGCCTCCAACATTGTCAACGCATGAGGGATATGGGGCAGCTCGATCTCACTCCAGCTTCCCCTCCTCCTCAAGGAGTCAGCCAGGAGCCTTTGGACATCCATTGGGAGGACGACCAGCAGCTCAACACACTGGGGCTATCCACCCAGGAGACTCCAGGAATGTGAACCTCCAGCTCCAGCTCAACAGGCCGAGGAGGGTGCAGCTGGCCCACAGCAGTCAACCAAAACAGGCAAGGGCCCTCCAGAGAATGCCCGCCAAGGTAATCACAGACAGGGTGTAGCAGTCAACAGGCAGCCTTCACCTCCGCTCTGGATGTCAGGGAGTACCAAGGTGTAGCAAATGGGTTAGGAAGGTTAAGAAGATGTAGCTGCACAGCCATGGGCATGGGTGTTAATCATTGTACAGAATGTTCACGATTGTAAATGAACTCCCAATAATATCGCCCTGTCTATGGCTGCTTGTTCTGATGAGCAGTGTTTGTGTCACTCAGATGTGAAACCTTGGTCCCTGCACAAAGTAAAGTCAGGTGTCTCAGTCCAGGGCCTCTTCCCTGTGCAGTGTGTAACCTTCAGACCAAATGGTGGTCCGGCTTCACACTCACTGGACACGTTACTGATGCCTGCACCTCTGTGGTGCTTGTCATTGCTGCCAGAATGTTGTAGGCAGCATCACAGAGTTCCATCATTCTCTCTGAGTGCTCTCAGCACCTTTGACGTGAGACTGGCTCCCATCTCTTTAGCATCTGTGACTGGTGATGATGTGCTCCTAAAGGGTACAGGTGCTGAAGGCTGACAAAGGATACGATGTGTTTAAAGTTTCATGGCTGCATCTCCGTGATATGGCCTTGATCATAGAGTGCAAACAAGCTTCCCTCAGCCAGTTGGAAGTCAGACATTCACAGAGGCAATGTGAAGATGTATGCAGTGACTTCACTGCAAAAACGTCGTCACCCACCTGGAATCTAGTGACCATTAGGGCCTCCGCTGCATCTCCATGACATGATCCTGAGCACTGAGGATATGTGTGCTGCCATCAGCTATAAAGGAGTCAAAAGTTCACAGATGCAATGTGAGTATTTCAGGGCTGTCCTCACTGCACCTTGTCATCATCCTCCACGAATCTTCCGGCTATGAGGGCCTCCTGAGTGCACCTGCCACATCTAGCCAGTGCAATGGCCACATCATCGGCATCTTCACCTTTGACGACCTCAGCTCCATCATCCCCTTTGATGTACTGCTCATCAGAGGAGACATGCAGTTTTTTCATCTCCTCCTTAGCTGGATCCTCCCCACATTGCAGTACCAGGTTGTGTAGCGCGCAGCAAGCTCCAATGATGCATAGCACCCTCTGGAGACTGTATTGCAGTGCTGCAGTGGACCTGTCAAGGCACCAGAACCTCATTTTCAAAATGCTTATTGTTGCCTCCACAAAGTTTGGGTTGTGGCATGAGTCTTGTTATACCTTCACTCTGCTGCAGTCTGAGGCCACTGCACGGGTGTCATTAGCCATGTCCTCTCTGCATAGCCCTTGTCTCCGTGGAGCCAACCCTGCAGTATCTGTGGACCCTAGAAGATGTCAGGGATCTGAGACCTACTGTGGATCTAGGAATTGTGGACACTCCCTGGGGATTGTGCGCAGACCTGTAGGATGTGTTTGTGATGGTAATACACAGTTGAAACATTCAGTGAGTGGAAGTCCTTGTGGTTGATATAGTTGACTGCTTGTTGCCATGGAGATCTAAGCGCCACATGAATGTGGTCAATAGCACCCTGAACCTGTGGAAATCCAGGGATCTGCGCAAATCCTAGCACTCTTACTTCCTGGCTCTCCTGATCCTGGCTGAAATGCACAAAGTTCAGTGCCTTTGCGAAAGTGGCATCTGTGACCTCCTATAATATACACTTGTGCGTGGAGGCATACGAGATCCCACACAGGTCACCTGTGGAGCCCTGGAAGGAACCACTGACATAATAATTGATTACTGTGGTCACTTTCACGGCCACTGGCAGTGGATGCCCTCCATGGCCCCATGGTGCCAAATCTGCAGCAGGCGGCATATGTAACCGACCAGTTCCCTAGACATGCGCAGTCTTTGGTGACACTGGTTCTCAGTCATCTGCAGGAATGACATGCATCATCTATAGACCTTTGGTCTAGCGAAGTGCCTACGACTGATGACCCTCTATGGATCTTCAGCTGCGTGCGCAGCAGGCCCTACCATCCCTTCATCTTGACGGAGGTATTCCTCCCTTTTCCAAGCCAGGTGCCTCCGCCACTCTCTTCTTCATCTTCTCTGCTTCCTGCAAGACATGAGGCATACCACTAAATCACCAGGCTCCAAAACCATGATGTTCTTCTGTTCAAAGAGAGTGATGCGTGGGTTAGCATGTGTTGTCTTAAGAACCTCTTTTGGTTAAGCCTGAAGGCCCCCTCATGCACGTGGGAGAGTGCTGGCCATCACTTGGGTGGCCAGAGTTTAGTGAGCTGCATGGCTGCCCGAAACCCCACCCTCCTCTGCCCCACTCCACATGACCAGTTGGTGGCAGCTTCAGCCACTGGACTGCGTGCTGTGCTCTCAGCTCAGGCACAGGCATTCTCTTAATCTCCACTGCAAGGCTGCACTGTTAACTTGAACCATAATGGATACTGGTCTAATCCTTAATAAAGACATTGCAAGCGGCTGTGAGCATCTCCATCAGTGACTGTGCCATGACCACCTTTCACAATGGGATTCTACAACTTGTCTTGTTGACCAATTGTTCTGCTGTCCCATAGAACACACATTAATTTGCATTCTGTGCTCGAGGGATGAAAATTCCTGGAGCATTTGGTGGCACTTTCATGCTTTTTGCATTGCTTGAGTGGGCAGAAAAGTTTCAGAGGCCTGACTCCATGCACATCAATGGAGCTGCAGCTGAACAGTCTCAGCTGTGGAAAAATGCTCATTTTTGACTAGCTTTTCCAAGTGTGCGGCTGTTTACCTCAGCGCCCCCCTCACCCATGCCCACACATATGCTTCTGTATTCCTGTCAGTCTGCGCTGCCTTGCCCCCACCCAGTCCCCCTCCCCCCCGCCTCCGTCGACCTGACCCACACTGGAATCCTTGCCACGGCACCGCAGTAAATGCCAGCAGGCTTGTGGACAACCTTTCCACCTGATGCCAATTAATGCCTTAAGTGGACATTTAGGTGGTGGCATAGTGGTATTGTCACTGGACTGGTAATCCAGGGATCCAGGGTAATGCTTTGGGGATCCGGGTTTGAAATTAAATTCAATTAAAATCTGGAATTAAAAGTCTAGCAATGAGTCTAATGATGACCATGAAACCCATCTGGTTCACTAATGTCCTTTAGGGAAGAAAATCTGCCGTCCTCACCTGGTCTGGTCTACATGTATCTCCAGATCCGCAGCAATGTGGTTGACTCTTAAACATCCTCTGAAATGGCCCAGCAAGTACCTCAGTTGTATCAAACTGCTAAAAAGCCTATGAAAGGGAATGAATCTGGACAGACCACCCGGCATTGGAAATGACAACGGTAAACCCAGCCCTTTCAACCCTGCAAAACCCTCCTTACTAACATCTGGGGGCTTGTGACAGAATTTTTTTCTTCTACTTATTCATGGGATTTGGGCCTCAAGGCTTCCTGCAAGGAGGCAGAATGTACTCTGGGTGGGGGATTTCAATGTCCGTTACCAAGAGTGACTCGTATACCAACACAGACCGAGCTGGCCGAGTCCCAAAGTACATAGTTGCTAGACTGGGTCTGTGGCAGGTGGTGAGGGAACCAACAAGAGGGAAAAATCATACTTGACCTCATCCTCGCCAACCTGCCAGCCACAGATGCATTTGCCCATGATGGTTTTGGTAGGAGTGACCGCTGCATAGTCCTTGTGGAAACAAAGTCATGTCTTCACATTGAGGATATCCCACATCGTGTTGTGTGGCACCAACACCATGCTAAATGGATTAGATTTTGAATAGATTGAGCAACTCAAGACTGGGCATCCATGAGGCGCTGTGGGCCATCAGCAGCAACAGAATTGTACTCAGCCACAATCTGTAACCTCATGGCCTGGCATATGCCTCACTCTACCATCACCACCAAGCCTGGGGATCAACCTTGGTTCAATGAAGAGTGCAGGAGGGCATGCCAGGAGCAGCACCAGGCATACCTAAAAATGAGGCATCAACATGGTGAAGCTATAACACAGGACTATTTGTGTGCCAAGCAGTAAAAGCAGCAAGTGGTTGACAGAGCTAAGCAACTCCACAACAAACAGATCAGATCTAAGCTCTGCGGCCCTGCTGCATCAAGTTGTAAATGGTGGTGGATAATTAAACAACTCCACAAATATCTCCATCCTCAATGGTGGAGGAGCCCAATACATCAGTGCAAAAGATAAGGCTGAAGTAATTGATCTTATTGCAGAAGTGCTGAGCGGATGATCCATTTCGGCCTCCTCTGGAGGTCTCCAGCATCACAGATGCCAGTCTTTAGCCAATTCGACTCACTCCACATGATATCAAGAAATGGCTGAAGGCACTGGATAGTGCAAAGACCTTGGGCCATGACAATATTCCAGTGATAGCACTGAAGACTTGTGCTCTAGAACTTGCCGCACCCCTAGCCAAGCTGTTTCAGTACATCTACAACTCTGGCACATACCCGGCAATGTGGAAAATTGCCCAGGTATGTCCCATGCACAAAAAGCAGGACAAATCCAACCCAGCCAATTACTGACCCAGCAGTCTACTTTCCATCATCAGTAAAGTAATGGAAGATGTCATATATGCGGCTATCAAGCGGCACTTGCTTAGCAATAACCTGCTCACTGACGCCCAGTGCCACTCAGCTCCTTACCTCATTACAGACTTGGTTCAAACATGGACAAAAGAACTGAACCCCAGAGGTGAGGTGAGAGCCAGTGCCTTTGACATCAAGGCTGCATTTGACAGAGCTTGGCATCAAGGAACCCCAGCAAAACTGGAGTCAATGCGAGCCGGGGGAAAACTCTCCACTGGTTGGAGCCGTACCTAGCACAAAGGGAGATGGTTGTGGTTGTTGGAGCTCAGTCATCTCAGTTCCAGCACATCACTGCAGGAGTCCCTCAGGACAGTGTCCGCAGCCCAACCATCTTCAGCTGTTTTACTAATGACATTCTTTCCATCACAAGGTCAGAAGTGGGGATGTTCACTGATGATTGCGCGATTTCTCAGGTACTGAAGCAGTCCATGTCCAAATGCAGCAAGACCTGGACAATATCAAGGCTTGGGCTGACAAGTGGCAAGTAACATTCGTGCCAAACAACTGTCAGGCAATGACCATCTTCAACAGGAGAGAATCCAACCATCGCCCCTTAATGTTCAACGGCATTACCATCACTGAATCCCCCACTATCAACATCCTGGGGGTTACCATTGACCAGAAACTGAACTGGACTAGCCATATAAATACTGTGGCTACAAGAGCAGGTCAGAGGTTAGGAACTGTGCAACGATTAAACCACCTCCTGACTCCCCGAAGCCTGTCCACCAGCTAAAAGCTGTTCTCACCTTAATAAAGACATTTTCAGATCAAATCATCTGGCTCTGAAAGTTTGTGCTACCTTCAACAATAACTTGGCACCATTAACATGATAAAATGTCCCAAGGTGCTTCACAGGAGCATTATAAACTAAAAATATGACACCAGATGATATAAGGGAATGTCAAAACACAAGGTGAAAAGCTTAATCAAAGAGAAAACATTTTGAGGAACATCTTAAAGGAGGAAAGAGAGGTAGAGATGCAAAGACATTTAGTGAGCAAATTCCGGAGCTTAGTTGCACCTTATTCAATGCAAACTGCTTTGATGTGTAATAGCAACAGGCAATAGTATCCAGTGCAGTCATGATGGGATCTTACTGAATCATCAGACTGTCTATTTCTAAAGCATTTTGTGAAACATTTGGTTGACTAAATTCCATTCCAATATCTCAGATGTGTCAAAAATGTTGCTTTTTTGTTGCTACTTTCATCATAATGTGACAATTCCATATCATGACATCCTTACAAATAGCACACTAAAATCAATCATAGGCTATTTTTTTGATGGTTTCTTCATGACAAACCAAATGGCTGCACAGTCATTACTTTTTATCCAAAATAATACAAATCCTCATGATGAAAACATCCTGCTGTGTTTCTTTCAGTACTATTCCCAGTGTCCTACAAGCCTATGTTTTGAGAAGCTGGTCTGTCCAGACAGTGCTGTGTTGCAGCAAAAGTGACAAAACAGTTTCTGGCAGGAATACTTCCTGTGGCATTTCTACATAAAAATACCAGCTAAACATGGAAATGAATAGTGCAGAATTTATTTTACAAACGTTACATCTTCAATGAAGGTAATTATTAGCCCGCTTCAAAAATTGATCATTAAACTTACAAATCCTGTAAATTTTGTAGAAAGATAACTTGTATAATTCAGAATAAATAGCATTTTATATTGGAATCTGTGCAAAAGGTTAACCTAAATCTAAAGATATTAGTAAAAGTAAATGTGCATCAAAATTAAAAGCAATGTAATTCTTTTGGATTTGAGAAACTATAATTAATAATGTTCTGTTGACGGTTACAAAATTTGGGTTGATCTCCTTTTCTTGCCCTTGGGATGGTGACTGTTCCAAAAGGAGGCAGGAGTTATCCTGTGGCAAAATAAATTATTGATATTCACTTCACAGCAATAGTAAAATGTATTTTAAAAAATTGATCTGATAGGTGAATATTTTAACTACATTTTTTTATGTCCTTCCTGAATTTTCACTGCACCACGCCAGAGTCCTCATCTGAGCAGGCTGCTGCTGATATAACTGTGGAGTCAAAATCTCTAGATGTGTACTGGCTGAAGAGAAGGAAAATTGGAATTCTGGTTTGTGGGATTTTTATTCCTGAAGCATAAAATTATTAATATCAGATCAGCAGTTATTAAACATCTTCCCCTGTTGTCGATGGAATTATGAACAAAGGCTCCACCATTGGTGCCTGTGCCTTCAATTGTCTGGGTCCCAATCTCTTGAAGTTCCTCCCGACACCCCTCTGTCTCTCCACCTCACTTTCTACCTTTAAGACACATTTTAAAACCTACCCTTTGACCAAGCTTTTGGTCACCTGACCTAATATCTCCTTAACTGTGTCATACTTTGTTTTATAATACTCCTGTGAAGTGCCTTTAGATGTTTCATTATGTTAAAGTGCTATATAAGTATAGGTTGTTGTTTTTGTTGTTATTGAACTGATGATTAGGAAAGATACATAACAGAGGCACATTTTGCTCAAGCACCCAAATTCAAAATTCTCCCAACCAGTCCTCTAATTTTTCTCCCCTTTGATTGTGGCTAGATTTCCCCAGACTGGCACAGTTGCATGATGATCTTGGGAACTGAAGTTACTAAGCCACATTATCCCATGCCAACACATAGGCCTGAATTTTCACAGCCTTTCGGAGATGAGCTGGGAGGTGGGAGGCTGGTAATATGGTGAACGATGTTGTAATATGCCTTTAAGGGATATAAGCTTAACATCGCTAGAAGGGAAATGTATCATGTGATCCAGTCTTAGTTTCACTTTTACTTTGAGCAGACCATAGACATAGCTCTGATGTCTTCAAGCTTTCTACCTATGTATAACCATTCTTATATGCTTAGTCTTAGTAAATGAACCCACAGTGTGTTTACCCTTATGAGTGATTGGTGCCTTGTGTCTTGGACCATAAATGAGTCCAAGCTATTATATCATTCTAATAACACCACATGGTGACTAGTGAAGATAAGACAGATGGCAGCAAGATTAAGTACAGGTATGACATGGTAAACAGCCTTAAATCATGCTACATGGCATGAGACAACCCCCAAGGGTTTGGTCAGACCCCAAAGTAGCTGCAGTGCTGGAGACTGTTGAAAACACAGCATGGTGACTACAAAAAAAAGTTTTGGAGACACAGTGCTGATAGTGCTCAAGTAAAAACCTGGTAAGCGGACGATTCCCTGGCAGTTCTATGAATGGGACTGCATGTCGAGAGGACCATCACCAAGTTAGTTCAATCAGGAAAGGTGAGTGGCCAGGGTGTGGGCCAGATTGATAGCAAGCAAGGGAGAGTCAAACAGAAAAAAAAGGAAAAACCGTTATAAAAATCAGACCAGAGAAGGTTGCGATTATAATAGGTGGCTTCAGGAGATGCTGAACAATGAATTGAATTAAAAGCAAAGACGCCATTGCTCGGTAGTGCGTTCCTGCCATAGCTCATCTTCATGGGTGGAGCTTCGAAAAAGCGTGTGAAAGTGACTACAGCAACCTCATCCCAGGTACTACAGAGAAAGAAAGGTCAAAGGGATATTGTCAGAATGTCCGCAAAAGCCCCTAGTCTAAATTGGGATGCAGCTGGTCTGCTATCCAAATTCAAAATCTTTTAACAGAGCTATGGTTTCTTGATTCTGAACCAGACAAGTAAGCCATAAAAATTTGCCTAGCAATTGGGAATGAAGGTCTACATAAGCTCAATACGTCAGGATAACAGCAGAAAAGCTAAAAGATTCCCAAAAAGTATAGGCTGCACTGGAAGACTGGTTCAGAATCAGGTTAAACTTCTGTATTCATCGATTACATTTCATGTCATTTTAACAGCCTACAGAATCCGTAGACTACTTCATTAGCTGATGTAGAGAAAAGGGTATGTACTGTGATTTTTCAAGCACAGAGCTAGCAGACAGAATTGTTGAGTTGGTGAACGCATCCGCTCCCATGGAAGCAGTCCAGGAAGATCTGCTAGACAAGCCCAAAATGTATAGCATCGAAGAGCTACTCAAGGATGGGTGTAAGTATGAAGCATTCCTCACAAGTCAACAATGCTTACAGGTCCTTAATACGACCCCAATTTGTTGACACACTCACTAGAACACCCAAACCCAGCAAGACATGTGGAAAGTGTGGATTTCTGCAAGCACCAACGAAATGCCCAGCTTTTCATCAATCCTGCAAAGCATGGGGCAGAAAAAGCTATTGGCAGCAGCAGTGCACCAGAGCAAAGGCTGATACAGCTACAAAGAGCTCTGCACTGATCCAAACAGACAGTACACAACGGGTATCTTCAAGCAATAAGAATGACCATCTGGTATCTCACATGAGGTGATTGAAAACCATAAAATGACAATGATGTGCACAACGAGGCTGAATAAATTGGGCCTTTCAAGCTCCTTCAGGATCTTGTATGTATTCGGAAATAGAGATAGTTTAAGTAAATTACATGTGTACATACTGTGAACATTGGCGTATAAGATAGCTTTTGTAACTTGTGTCATCCTTACAAATTTGAATATATCTGTAAAGGTATAGTTGTGGGTGAAGGAGTATTGTAATATAGTTCATTTTTTCTTGTTTAATAAATGTTTTATTCTTTTGCTAAAAGTTCATTAGCTGACTTCTGTGACTCTATTCAGTAGCCATTCTCCACATATCTAAACAAAAAATAAAAGTTAGGATCTATCAAGCCAGATTTCATCCTGGGATTTGGCTTGTCTGGCAGTAACATCACCTGGGATCATAACATATGTTTCAATGAGATTGCCTCTCATTCTTCTCAACTCCAGAGAATATAGGCCCAGTTTACTCAGCCTCTCATCATAGGAAAATCCCCTTTTCCCAGGGACCAGTTTAATGGCCCTTTACTGCACCACCTCCAATGCAAGTACATCCTTTTTAAATATCACCATGAGTCAAATTGTGTCAGCACTGGAAAAATGTCAGCAAATGGCATGTTGGCCTTTAATGCAAAGGGATTGGAGTAAAGGAATTAAGAAGTCCAGCTACAATTGTACAGGATTTTGATGAGACCAATTTTGGAGTACTGTGTGCAGTTTTGATCTCCACATTTAAGAAAGGATAAATATCCTTATACATAGAAGATGAAGCCCTTGTGGTTGCAACCTCATCGTATGACTACCATCATGTTCCCCCTGTGACACAGCACATCGCACATTCGTGAGTGGGAGAAAAATATCCAAATGTATGTCATACCTTTGTACCAGGCTCAAATGCTTTTCTTTTTTGATATTACATTTATAACATTATTTGTTGCCTAAAAGGCTGAAACAGTCTATGTCCATATGTAAGACCTGGACAACTTTCAGACTTGGGATGATAATTGTGGCAAGTAACATTCGCACCACGCAAGTGCCAGGCAATGACCATCTCCAACAAGAGAAAATCCAACCATCTCCCCATGACATTCAATGGCATTACCATCACTGAATCCCCCACTGTCAACATCCAGGAGGTCATCATCTACCAGAAACTGAACTGGACCAGCCATACTGTGGCTAAAAGAGCAGGTTAGAGGCTGGGAATTCTGTGGAGAGTAACCCACCTCCTGACCCCCCAAAGCCTGTCCACCATCAACAAGGCACATGCCAGGAGTGTGATGGAATATTCTCCACTTGCCTGGATGAGTGCAGCTCCAACACTCAAGAAGCTGACACCATCCAGGACCCCATCCACCACCTTCAACATTCACTACCTCCACAACTGATGCACAGTGGCAGCAGTGTGTACCATCTACAAGACGCACTGCAGCAACTCACCAAGGCACCTTCGACAGCACCTTCCAAACCCGCATTGTCTACCACATAGAAGGACAAGGGCAGCAGATGCATGAGAACACCAACACCTGCAAGTTCCTCTGCAAGTCACATACCATCTGGACTTGGAAATATATCGCCCTTCCTTCAATGTTGCTGGGTCAGAATCCTGGAACTCTCTCGCTAAAAGCACAATGGGTGTACCTACATGACGTGGATTGCAGCAGTTCAAGGCGGCAGCTCACCACTACCTTCGCAAGAGCAATTAGGGATGGGCAACAAAAATGCTGGCCTTGCCAGCGACACCCATGACCCGTGAAAGAATGAAAAAAGTCTTAACATTCTTATAATAACAAAAATAGCAGCATAATTTTTTAAAGATTTAAATTAAGTTAAATTGAAATAGTAATCCCTCATTATGATTAGTTGATTAAATTAATTGTCTGTAATTGCTGACTAAAATAAATTCATATTGGTGCACCCCTCAGTATATGGATATGTTTGATCTTGTGGCAAGCATATGTTTAGGTACAGTGTGTTAACAGGTCTGCCACAACCCTTTGACATTCCAGAGTGATTACTGGAAGCCCTCTCCCATGGCCTGAAACTTTGCATGTGTGCTTTAATATATTAAACAGATAACCACAGTAAATTTCATGAGCTTCTGAGTTGATTGTGCGGCAGCATATTTTGCAGTTAACTGATATAATATCCCTTGATGGTCATAAATGCACTGAAACCTTTAGTGAATTATCAGCTGTGGTTTGGGCTGAGGTATTTTTTTTAAATCAATTTAAAACTGAAGTGAAGGGGCCAGCACCAAGGTTGACAAGCATAGAAGAGAAGACAAGGTAATGAGAGAACCATTGATTAAACAGTCAGAAGTGGGGATGTTTGCTGATGATTGCACCGTGCTCAGAAACATCGCAACACCCCAGATACTGAAGCAGTTCGTGCCTGCATGTAGGAAGGCCTGGACAACATTCAGGCTTGAGCTGATAAGTGGCTAGTAACGTTTGAGAAACAAAAGTACAAGGAATGACCATCTCTAACAAGAGAGAACATAACCATCTTTGGGTTCAGTGGCATTACCATTCCTGAATCCTTCACTGTCAACATACTGGGAGTTACCATTGACCAGAAACTTAACTGGACCAGCCATTCAAACATTGTGTTTATAAGAGCGTCAGAGGCTAGGAATTCTGCAGAAGGCAACTCACCTCCTGACTTCCCAAAGCCTGGACACCATCTACAAGGCACAAGTCAGGAATGTGATGGAATACTCTCCACTTGCCTAGATGATTGCAACTCCCACAACACTCAAGAAACTTGACACCATCCAGGTCAAAGCAGCCCACTTAATCGGCACCCTATCTAACATTCACTGCCTCCACAACCAATGCATCGTGGTAGCAGTGTGTACCATCTACAGGGTGCACTGCAACAACTCAGCAAGCCTCCTTTGACCAAATCTTCCAAGCTCATTCTGCCATCTCGATGGAAAAGGGCTGCAGTAGCATGGGAACACCACCATCTGCAAGTTCCCCTCCAAGTCCTACACCATCCTGACTTAGAACTATATTGCCATTCCTTCACTTTCAGTAGATTAAAATCCTGAAACTCTCTTCCTAATAGCACTGTTAGTGTACCTGCACTAGATGGATTGCAGTGGTTCAAGAAGACAGCTCATCAGCACCTTCTCCAGCAACGCTCACACACCATGAATGAATAAAAAGAATGCAATGTTGCATTTTAGACACCTACGGGCTGTTGGACAAAAATGATTGAGAACAATAAGGGATATCACAAAAACAAAAAATGCTGGAAAAACTCAGCAGATCTGGCAGTATCTTTGGAGAGAGAAACAGAGTTTACGTTTTGAGTCCGTATGACTTCTTCAGAGTTAAAGAGAATTAAAAATGTGATAGGGATATCACAATTTTGAAATCTTGGGAAAAGATGGGTTTAGAGTAGGAGATTTTGCCATGAGTCTTCAACATAGTGAGTTTACAGTTAGGAAAGACTTTCTGGGCGCTAGCCTGCAGCGAGATATGTCCACTTGCTTATTGAAAAGTTGTGGGCAGTGTCCATGATTTTCCAATGACTTTAGTGGTGAGCAAAGATTCAGATTCTACCCTTGTGTGGATATATGGATATATGCTGCTTGGGGAAACTTGAGAGGAAGTTCAAATGAACACTGGCTAATATAGTTTTGCTGAAATTGAGAAGGACCACAAAAGTTGCAGTAGAGATTTGAGGCCACGGATGATTTGAGGTAGCACGGACCTTGTGCTCACTTTTCAGGCAGTAATATCTGCATTTTCCAAGCAGAAATTGGAGTGTGAAAGTTCTTAACAAGAATTAAATCTAATTCTAAATAATGCTTAATCAGACCAAAATGAACTGCCCCTGTTTTGAAACTGGAACAATTAACTTAGTTTCATTGTAGAAAATTATTGATTAATTTTGTAAACCTTGGCCTGAATTTTTAGGATAATGGGGGCTCTGTCCCTGCCATCTGAAGAGTTGGTGGGGAACACATCCCCGCTGCCTCTGGCTGGCCTGCTGACTCTGGTTGGCCCGCTGACCCTGGCTGCCTCGCAGCCATTTTACCCTCAAATGAGCATTGATTGGCAGTAGATGGGAATTTCATCCCTCACTCGGGAGGAAGTCCCACCTTAGAAAGCTGCTAGCCAATATGATTGGCTGGACGCTCTCCAGTCCCTGCAGCAACAGCACTGCAGTGGCCGGAAGAGAAACCGCAGACAGCTGCCTGAGACGAAGTCCCGAGAACTGGAAACCCAGGTAAGTGTCAGGGGCCCCAGGGTGGTGAATGTAGGGAAGGCTGGGGCTAGTGGTTTGCCAGGGGTGGGGGAGTGATCGGAGTCTCAGGGGCAAGGGTTGTCCGTAGGTCACCGGGCCTTATGGTTAGGTTACCCCCAGTCAGAAGGGGGCTTCTGATGGATGTGACCCCTCCCCCACCTTGCTTGTCGGCTGAGATCTAACTTTCTTTATTTTTGGGTTTCCCCCACAGCTTTTTAATCTGCCCACCAGTCTAAAAATTGAGGCTGGGCTGGAGATGGTCCTTAAGTGGCCATTAAGTGGCCATTTAAGGGCCTCAATTGGGGCAAGGGTGGGCTTTCTGTCTGAGGCCTTGCCCACCCCAGGGTAAAGTCGCAGTGAGGTCCAGACGGGTGAGAACCTGGAGGGAATCCCATCCCTGCAATTTGATGCTACACCCCCCCCCCGCCCCCCCCGAGGTAAAAATCCACCAGGGAGGGGAGCGTAAAATTTTGGCCCTTATTTCTTAGGCCCCTGGATCGATTCCAGTGCAGGCTGTACATGAAACGTAATGAAATCACTTCAAAGCTATGATTATGTAATGGGAGTCCTTGGCCTGTAGTCATTTTCTAATGATTTCAAGCCTTGCTTCAGTTACCAAGTTCAGATGAAGTATTGAACACAGCTGGATGAAACAAACGCTGTCTATTTATATGCATGTAAAGCAGGCAGCACCAAATCTTAGACTAAACTCCAGCCCAGTATACTGGAATAGATTTTTATTACTCTGTATAAAAGGGGCATAACCAATTGGAAAAATAAGCTGAGCTTCAAATGCCATATTTTCTCTCATTTAACATCCTGTTTAATTTTCTGGTCGATAAAAAATTCACAGTAGTTTGCAGTTAGTCACATTAACATTAGCCGGAGAGGGGCTGTCAGAGTGTACCTTTGGCAGAATTGCAGTTTAATAGCCAAAAGGAAGCAGCATTATGAGCTTATTTCTCAATCTTTTTCTTCCCTTTCTTGTTTCTGTTCTCTTTCCACATAGTGGGTGGAACTTAATAAGTAGAACGTGGGTCCCAATGGTGGAACCGGAAGTGATTGCCACTTCAACTTGTGTGTCAGGAGCCTGCACACATGTAATTACAATTAAAATTTGAAGGGCCAGCAGTGGGCAGAGGTGATTAGGCAGCGGGGGTTGGTATTCATTGGTGCCCTGCCATCAGGTTTCAATGCAGCAGTTCTGGGCGGACTGTAAAAGAGCCTCCTGGAGATACAAGGGGGGTCTCTGCATCACGGCCACAACTTTCCTGTCCACCTCCTTCTATCAGTACTTTGTTCAACATCTTGTTGCAACCCTTCATCACTCTCACACGCAAACTACTCCCCCATCACCCCCCCTTATTATTCTTTTGTGCCTTGATCCCTCCCCTGCCCCCATCACATCCAAGCCACTTCAACTGCACATACGTCTGAGCCTAGATAGAAACCAGCCCCATGGCTTATCAATACCTCCCTGCAGATTCGCCTCCAGAGAAAGGCGGGAGGTGCTCTTCACCACAAATGACAACAAAAGACCCTCCTGTCTGACCAAGGTGGCCTGAAAGCAGATCGCAGAGGTGAGTAACTGTGGGGGTCCCCCAAAGATCCTGGATCCTGTGCAGGAAAAGGGTCAATGACCCGCTCCAGTCTGCCAAGGTAAGTGACATGGTCACATGTTACCACAGGGTCTCTCATGGAGTTATCAATTAATGTATCTTCACGAGTGGGTAGCTAAGCCAAGTGGGTGAATCCATGATCAGCCTCAATACCATGCGGCAACTGAGGCTAAAGTGTGTGACAGTTTGGCATGTGTGAGCGTGTGGATCTAACATACCACTAATGGGCCAGGTTGTGTGATGAGGATACGTTCAGACAAGGGATTAAGTGTCAGTTGACATGTCAATAAATCTGCAAGTTGTCATGCAGGAAAAACAGATCCACAATTTGAGGGAGTGGCCAAGGACCTGAGGCGGTGCCCCTGACCTGAAGCTGCTCACCCCTGCAGAGGAAAAGGCACTGCAATCGCAGGAGAGGAGGGCAGTCAAGTGATCGCAATCAGTGAGGCTGGAAATGCCAGGTGGAAGAGTGAGAATACATTCAACCCAGTGCTGGCATATAAGCACACAGGAGGCATGAAAGGAAATGTGATGTGCTCAAAGACTGTGCTGATCTCAATGTGGTGGTGGCTTTGCAGTATTCACTGGGCTAGTAATTCAGAGACCCAGGGTAATGATTTGGGGACCTGCGTTCGAATCTCAGATGGCAGATGGAGAAATTTGAATTCAATAAAAAAAATCTGGAATTAAAAGTCTAACGATGACCATAAAACCATTGTCAATTGTAAAAACCCATCTGGCTCACTAATGCCCTTTAAGGAAGGAGACCTGCTGTCCTTACCTGGTCTGACCTACATGTGACTCTTAAATGCCTTCTGAAATGGCCTAGTAAGCTACTCAGTTCTCAAGGGCAATTAAAGATGAGCAATAAATGCTGGCCTAGCCAGTGACGCCCACATCCCATGAATGAATAAAAAAAAACTGTAAGTGTTCGCGATCCCAAACCCAGGCCAAGGCCACAGCAGAACCTGAAGACTCCACCTCTGGAGATAATGACACCACTGTCCCAGAGGATGCACTGTCATTCTGCCTCTTCAAAAATCTCCACAGCACAGCTACACGAACATGGTTCCTGAGGAAAGTGGGTTGTGGAGGGTGTGTGTTTAGATTCGGGACCATAGTCTGGTGAGCACATTGCACACACGTCCCTGCAGCTGAGGAGACTGTGACAGCTGAGGCCCATGATTCTTGGAGGGGACCAGACCCCTGCTAAGCCCCTGGTCACAGCCGCAAGAAACCTGCTGCAGGAAAAGGTAGGGGAACATGCCAGATACCAGAGGTCACGTGCAGTTTTGCGCGGATGATGGAGGAGTACATGCAAGACATGAGTTCTGCCATGTCTCCGGCAGGTGAGCACTTGACCTCCTCCATGGAGAGGAAGAGCCAGGTCCAACGAACGACCCATGTATGTTCTGATATGCATTCCGTCGCTCTAATCATTGGGCTTCATACAGCATTGGCTAGGCATGAGAAGGAAGAAGCAGCTGGATCTCCTGCCAGGTGCCCCTTCTTCTCAGGGAGGCAGGGAGGTTCCATCATGCACAAAAGGAGGGGGAGGACATGCCTTCCACCCTGGAAGCTTCTCCTAAAGACACCCCCAGGATGAGCAGCTTTTTCTCATCTCCTCTATCATTACCCCTATTGCCTTCAGTAGGTGAGATTGTGGAGGATGCCCTTGCATCAGTACAAGAGAGCCCCAGTAGGCAAGAGCGCTTAATGCCTTGGACCTCCAGAGGTTGTGCACTACGGACATCAAAGGCAACAGAGAAGTGCGCAGGGCAGACTGCCTCTACCTCAGCTGTTGATGTCAGGTTTGCACAATGGCACAGTGGACGTAAGAGAAAACTTAAGACTTTATGAGAACGTAAATGTGGCATGGGCATTTTAAAAAACTTCAGTTTGGCACATGTGCATATTGCAAGCTACATTGTTTTCAATTTATTCATCTGTGCATCATTATCATTTATTGGGACTAACATAAGCAGAGAGCGAAATATACTGGCATGCCTCATAGTTGGCACACATTGATGGCTTCAGGGGAGTTAGGGACATTCCCTTTTTATGGAGGAAACAATGTATGTTTGCATTCATTCTTTAATGAATGTTCATGTTAGTGTCCAGTTTAGTACTCACCAGTCTGTAGGGCGTGGCTGAACATGTCAGCTCAGCTGGCCCTCCCTTATATGCATTGTCAAGGTGATTGTCCAAGATTACTCTCAGCCGGGATAATTAAACTGTTACAGGTGAACGCGAGGCTCTATAACAAAGATACAGGATCTGAATTTCAAGTCATGGTATGCTGACTGTCCAAGAATGAAGCAGATGTCGTCGGTACCAGTATTCTTTAGCAACTTTGTGATCAAAACTCCAGTCCCCTTGCTCTTCTAGGTAGCAGAGGATGCATATTCAGAATTAGCTCTGGGTGGAGACTGGCAGGGGTTGGTAGACATCTCAAACAGGCAATGGAATTCTGGCGATGGGACCATGTTCATGTGGGTATCTCACTCTTGGCCAAATCAAGTATATATTAGGTTGACTGTGGTATGCCTTGCATGTCTCTCCATGGCCCTGGCATCCTGTAAAGCTCATGCACATCCCTCTTGTCCTGTTCCATTGGTTCTCCATGATGGATGGAGATGGATCACAGATATTTGTGATACCCTCTAAGGTGCACACTACGGAGCCCCCCTGACCGGTCAAAGCAGCAAAGTGCATTTTCAGCAAGCCAGTCATTTGTGCGGTGATGGCTCTGGTGGGGGCATAAACTGCATTGTACTACTCTTCCACTATGCTATGGGGATGCCTCACTTGTGTCATCAACCAGGTCCACAGGGGATAAGTCTTGTCACCCAGGAACCAACCACCAACCTTGGCTGAGGCCTCAAAGATTTCTGGGATCTCTGAGTTGTGTAAAACTTAGGAGTCATGAGAGCTTCCTGGGAAATGAACACAGACATATATTATTCTTTGCCTGTGGTTGCAGACCAAGAGGTATGTTCAAGAGGTGAAAGCCCTAATGATTCACATATGCCGCTTGCTGGTCCCAAGGAGCTTTAATGGCCACATGACTGCAGTTGATGACCCATAGCATTCACATAGGGAAACAAGCAATATCCCCAATACCCTTGCCACCTGGCTACCATCATCTGTGGAGAAATTAATGAGTTCATTCTCATGATGGAAGAGATCACTGGTCACCTCATTTATGTGTGTGGCAGCCTGTGAAATGGTACACATGTCACTCAAGGAGCAATGGAAACAACCGCTGGTGAAAAAAATTGAGTACTGCAGTCACCGTGAAAGCCACTGGCATGGGGTCCCACCAAGTCCACTATGCTGTAGCATCCCACATAACTCGGTGACCACTTCCTGGGGCAGCCTTAGCCGTGTCTCCAATTGCTTCTCCTACATTTGCAGAAGTTGTTCTGGTCCTGATGACACAGTGATGTGCCAGTGCCCAACTTCTTCAATGCCTTCCCTGGATACCTGCCTCCTCCTCTGGTGCTGCCAACTGCTTGTCTTGCGGCCACTGTTCTTGGCCAGGAATATCCTTCCTTTGTCGCGTTCGCTTCTCCTGCTCCAGAGGTTGCAAGAATATTGAGTATCTCAAACCTATAGCAAATCCATGAAGTTAATTGTGAAGAAGCCAGGCAATGATATGAGCACCTTTGTGTTTATGGCTTTCATCCATACTGTTGAGCAATGAGATTTTGAATTCCTCCCATGGGCCACACCCAGAACTCCCACCACCACCACCCCCTGCCCCGCCCATTGGCCTCCTCCCATTTGGACCTGGACTCTTGCCACCTTAATCATAAGTTTGGAGTAATGGCCAACAATAGAACACGAATCACCCTCCACCTGGAACCTGTCACTGTTCACCCTTCCTCTGTCACCTTCAAGTTTGATCTCATCACCCCTGATTCTCTGATCATCACTGTGCACCTTCCCTCAGTTATCCCCTCCATCACCCTTGATCCTGTGACCAGTGACAGTGAACATGACATCTCACTCCCTTGGCCCTCCCCCTCCCACCGCCACCCCTCCACCGTAGGTAGACATTCCTCTATGATCGTAGACCCACACCGCATCACTCTTGATGTGCCCTTGCAATCCCTTGACTCATTCTCTCAGAGCTTCCATTATCCCTACCTCTGACTGGACCTGTCCTTGTATCATGTTGACCTCCCTGCTGTAACTGTGGACCTTCCTCATGGCAGGCAGCTTCCTCACGTCAACACCACATTGGACAGGACTGAACTTACCCTTTAGGATCCATTTTGCATTTCCTGGCTGACCCCCCTTCCCTGCCTGACTCCACCCGGTCCTCTTCCTTGAAGATCTCTGGCTTCTCCAGATATATGCCCCTGACCCAATTCCCCCTCACCCTCTGAGTTCCCCCTTCATCCAAGCTGGCAGTGTCCTCCTCCCCTCCCCTGTGCTGCAGATTTCCACAAAAACAACTGCTCATCTCAGATCCAGGTGGACAAACTTGACTGGTGTACACCACTTCTAAACAACCGTGAAAAGGAGGTATAAGTTTCCAATGTGCCACTCACTTAATCTTGAAGGTAGGACTTAATTTGAAAATGATTTAAGATATTGATTATCATGAGATACAAATGCATTGAAAATAGGAAGCCTCCACTGGATGGCATGAGACTTCATTTGCTGCTGAATCAGGAAGACAGATGTCATGGTCAAGGATGTTGCCACCGCCATCTATCAGCATTGACAATGTGAGGCTGGAGATTGTTGATGGCTTCAAATATCTTGGCTCCAGAATCACCAGCAATATATCAGTCAATACTGAAATCAATGCATGCATTGCAAAACCTGCAGCTGTTATGTCCAAGCTGAGTAAGAGAGTGTGGAACAACAGCAACCTGACCGAGAACACCAAACTGCGAGTCTACTGAGCTTGCATCTTCTGTGCACTCCTCTTCAGTGGTGAGAGCTGGATAACATCCTGGAGGTTACCATTGACCAGAAACTGAACTGGACCAGTCATGTAAGCACTGTGGCTACAGGAGCAGGTCAGAGGCTAGGAATTCTGTGGCGAACAACTCACCTGTAGACTCCCCAAAGCCTGTCCACCATCTACAAGGCATAAGTCAGGAATTTGATGGAATACTGTCCACTTGCCTGGACAAGTGCAGCTCTAACAACATTCAAGAAGCTCGACACCATCCAGGACAAAGCAGCATGCTTGGTTGGCACCCCTTCCACAAACATTCACTCTCATCACCACCAATGCATAGTGGCAGCAGTGTGTACTATTTACATGATTATCTACAAGATGCATTTCAGCAACTTTTCAAGACTCAGTTGACAGCACATTCCAAACCCATGACCAATGGGTAGGACAAGGGCTGCAGATGCATAGGGACACTGCCACCTGCAAGTTCCCCTCCAAGTATCCTTACTTGGAAATATTTCACCATTCCTTCACTGTCGCTGGGTCAAAATATGAACATATGAACATACAAAATAGGGACAAAAGTAAGCCATTCGACCCCTTGGGCCTGCTCCGCCATTCATTAAAATCTTGGCTGATCCGCTTGTGTTTCAAATTCCACATTCCCATCTACCCCTGATAACCTTTGATCCCTTGCTTAACAAGAATCTATCTACCTCTGTCTTAAAAGTATTCAATGACCCCTGCTCCGCCGCCTGCTGAGGCAAAGTTGCACAAACCTCTTAGAGAAAAAAATTCTCTTCATCTCTGCCCTAAAAGAGCAACCCCTGATTTTAAAACAATTCTGGACTCACAAAACATTCTTTCCACATCCACCTTGTCAATACCATTCAGGATCTTATATACTTCAATCAAGTCACCCCTCACTCTCCTAACCTCCAGTGGAAACAAGCCCAGTCTGTCTATTCTTTCCTCATAAGACATCCTGGAACTCCCTTCCTAACAGCTCTGTGGTTGTGCCTATGCCACATGGACTGCAGCAGTTCAAGAAGGCATTTCACTATCACCTACTCAAGAACAATTAATGCTGGCCAGTCCAGCGATGCTCAAATCCTCTGAACGAATGTAAAGAAACAACATATGCTAGGCAGGAGAAAAGCCTGAACAATTTCCACCTTTGTTGTCTCAGACACATCCTCAACATCTCTTGGCAGGATAAGGCCACCAACTCAGAGGTCCTGGAGCATGCTAATTCCATCAGTGTACGTTCATAGCTAAGCCAGCGATGTCTGCACTGGCTCAGCCACGTTCATTGGGTGCATGATGGCCATATACCCAAAGGCCTTCTCTACGGTGAACTGGCCACTGGATCTTGACACCCATACCTCCATTACAAGGACATTTGCAAGCATGATATGAAGATGGTGGACGTTGACACTGAAAACTGGGAGACAGTCACTGATGGCCGTGACCTCTGGAGGCTGACTGTTTGAAAAGGTGAGCAGATAAAGCTTATCAGACTGAGAAGAGGGCCTAGAGAAAACAGAGGCAAGTGATTTGTGCACCATCTTAGCCCACTGTCTTCCTCTGCAGAAAATGTGACAGAGGCTGCCATGCCAGAATGGGGCTCCCGAGCCACACCATGTGATGCTTAAGTGTCGACCATGGTGCAAGCCATTGTCTTATAAAATGGAAAGCTGCCATTATTTATTAATCTCTCATAATATAACAATACAATTCACTAAATAAAATGTCATCGCTTGCAACCTACTGTCGTATTATGTGCTGCAGATGAAGCTCTTTGGTCCTAATTTACAGCGAACTGGGTAAGATAGTTATAATCTATAATAATAGGATAAAATCAATAGAATTTTGTGGTTAATGCTTATAAGCAAGAGGGCAAAAGTGGAATCACTGGTCAATAATGAATCATAGATTCACAGAATTGTTGCAGCACAGAAAGAGGGGCATTCGGCCCACTGTGTCTGCATTGACTCTCCGAATGAGCAATGCACCTGGTTCCATTCCCCTGCCTTCTTCCCATAGCCCTGCACATTCTACCTTTTCAGATAGTAATCCAGTTCTCTCTTGGATGCTTCGATTGAATCTGCCTCCACCACACTCTGAGGCAATGCATTCCCAATCTTAACCACTCGCTATGTGAAAAAGTTTCTCCTCATGTCTCCATAGCTTCTTTTGCCAATTATCTTAAACCTATGGCCCCTCATTCTTGACCTTCCACCATTAGGAACCGCTTTTCCCTATCTACTGTGTGCAGATCCCTCATGATTTTGAATATCTTGATCAAATCGCTTAACTTTCTCTTCTCCAAGGAGAACAGTTCCAACCTCTGAAAGGTTTTAAATTGTTTTCTTGTCTTTTCCTCATAGTGTACTCACATTGACCTTTCAATTCATCTTAACAAAGAGAATACATAATATACCTTAGCACCCATTTGGTAGGGGTGGGGAATTGTTTTTATACTACTATAATGTGAAGCAATAACATTAGAGGTTACCCTATAGCTAATTTGGATTCATGATTCAACATAGACTAAATTACAACATGTAGTTCGGACATTATTTTCCATTACATTTTGTATCAGGCTACAGCTTATTTGTATTCCAAAGGTGTTAGCTACTTAGAATAACACTCTTCAGATCCACCTTTCTGAAAGTTCAATCTATATTCAAGTGTTCTTCGTATCCCTGGAGATATTATTAAGCAAATCTAAATGTGAGGAAGTATGTACTCCAGAGTATTACTGTAAGCAGAAAATGGATGATCTGAATGTGAAATTATATCAGATTGTAAACAATATCCTTTGCAGAGATGAAAGATTCTAGGTTTAATTAATACATTATTTGTAAATTGGAATATGTTACAATGTAACTATAACTTGCACACTGCAGAATTGACAAGTTCATTCAAGCTACATTGTGGCATATGTTGGAGAAAGTGTTGAATATGGGAAGCTTAGGAAAAAATACTTTTGTATCTATTACTGAAAATGTAGAGAATTAGTTCTTTTGGGAGTCATAGTGATTAGAATGAATGGTTGGAAACCTTGGCACATGAACACTTGAATTCCTGATATTCAATCCTAATGGATGATATCCATACCTGGGTTAAGTTGGTCATTGTGGTTCTCATCCAATAATGCTGTACCTGTTAAAGAATAGGTTATGTATACATGTTTGCTGATATTTTATGGAGCCTACTAGACTAAATGAAAAGGGTGTTACCATTAGGATAACAAAGCATTATTTTTGCACTTAAACTCCTCTCCCTGACCATTCCTCGCCTTCTCCAATATGGTTACATCATGCAATCCTCTTCCGTCATGTAGTTGACTGTTATGGCAGATTTTGTGCCCTGTAGCGTGCCTTCTCCTGTCATATTAAGAGATAGTAGACAGTGGCCTGTTGGCCACACTATGGGTATGAAAGCTTCTCTGCATTAATCATTTCTGACAATGCCTTGGTAATAGTTGAACTCTTCTGTTTGTTCAGCTAACTGGTGTCTATTCTGAGTAGTCAGTTCAAGATATACTTTTGTTCATATCCCCTCTCCACATAGTTATCTTGATGGGTGTTAACATTCGTAACAAACTATATTTTTTCTCTGCTAATTGCTGTTAACATATTTTAGGAGAGGAACAAGACTTGGACTAGCACAACAAATGGGTGGAAACCCTATTGCTGCTTTTATTTTTATCAGGCTTGCTTTAACATCTACGCCTGCCTACTCTTTGGTCAGAACGAATGGAACAAAGAAAAGTATGACTTTTGTCATCAGTGTAGAAATCATATTTGAAACATCTGAATGATTGCATTTTTAAATGCAGAACATTGGCCAGTGTATGGATTTTGGTTTATGGTAGTAAAGAAAGAGTTCTAGCATTTAATCAACCAATATCAAATAATATTTAACTTCTTACAAATAATTAATTCTTTACAACTATACTAATTTTTTTTTCTGGATGGTTGAAGACATATAAAATGTCTTCTGTAATTGACTGCAGCAACTTCCAAGTATTTGGAATATCCCACTTATATTTAGGCTTGTTCAATAAAGCAAAATAGCTGTCTTCAATATATCACAGATGATATGGTACAGATTGCTTAAAACAGAAACTAAGGTAGGCATTTCTGATTAATCATGTGATGAACCTATACATTACATTGTTTTACTGATTAAATAGAAAAACAAAGATAAGTCCCTTTTTTAGAATTACATAATAAAGCAATCTTGCATAATAATTACATAATAATAATTGCCTGCAGTCTAATTACTTATCTGTCATATTTTATTATGCTCAAGGCATGACAGAAAAGCAAGTAGTTGTTTTTGTTCTGGTTGTTGAAGAATAAAGCTTGTGACTGTGGCCCAGATTTCAACTTCTGAAGAGTCATATGGACGCGAAACATTAACTCTGTTTCCCTTCACTGATGCTGCCAGACCTGCTGAGTTTTTCCAGCATTTTTCTGTTTTTGTTTCAGATTTCCAGTATCTGCAGTATTTTGTTTTTATCATAAATCATTTAAAGCTGGTTGTCAGGTACAAAAAGCAATCAATATGGTTAATGGAATGTTGAGTTTAATCTCAAAAGAGTGGGACTACAAAGAGGAGGAATTTGTGCTTCTGTTGTACAGAGCCTTGGTCAGATCCCATATTGAGTACTGCGTCAGTTTTGGGCACCTCACCTTAGAGAATATATATTTATCTAGGTGTAGGTGCAGTGCAGATTCACCAGAATGAAATTGGGGCTTAGAGAGTTGAATTGGGTTACTGCATCGAGTATAGAAGATTGAGGAGTTATCTGATCAAGATGTTCAAAGTGATAAAAGGTTACAATAAAATAGCTAAAGATGAACTATTTCCTTTGACTGAATAATCAAAAACAAGGTCCTGAAGGATCATGACAGGGCGAATGTGGAAAGGATGTTTCCTCTCGTGGGAGAATCTAGAACTAGGGGTCACTGTTTAAAGATAACAGGTCACCCATTTAAGACAGAGAAAAGGAGAATTTTTTTCTTTCTGAGGGTCATGAGTCTTTGGAACTCCCTACTTCAAAAGGCAATGGAAGCAGAGTCTTTGAATATTTTTAAGGCAGAGCTAGATAGATTCTTGATAAGCGAGGGGGTGAAAGGTTTTCGGGAGTAGGCAAGAAAGTGGAGTTGAGGTTACAATCAGATCAGCCATGATCTTATTGAATGGTGGAGCAGGCTCGAGGGGCCACATGGCTTACTCCTGCTCTTAATTTGTAAGGGGACATAATTTTAAAATTAGAGCTAGGTCATTCAGGAAGGCAACCAGGAATCCAAAGGGAGAGAGAAATTCTGGAATTCTCTGCTTGCTCCCCACCCCGTCCCCAAATGTCTGTGACTGCTTGAATAGTTGGAGCTTTCAAGATGAGACCGATAGATTATTGTTAGGGATATCAAGGCATAAGATGACATAAGGCATAAGGCTAAGGTGGGTAAATGGAGTGGAGAAACCGATCAGACATATGTAATTGAATAGCAGAACAGGCCTGACGAGCTGAATGGCCTATTCGTGTTCCTATGTTCCACCCTCTCCAACTCCAAAAATATATGGACAAGGTTAAAAATAAAATAGCAACCACAATGCACCATACAATAAATAGTATGTTGTTATATTTGTAGTCAGTTATTTAATTCCAGTCCTTACAGAAGCTAGGATTTGATAGCATTTTTAAGTGAGTTCCATTATTCTTTGCTTTCCATGTACCACTCTTCCTTACTGCACATGTCTTGGTCTTACTCTTCCTTGCTGCCAATGGCCTATTCCTGCCCCAAATCATTGAGTTGTGAGGAGGATGCTAAGAGGCTTCCAGGGAATTTAGACAGGTTAAGAAAGTGGGCAAGAGCATGGCAGGTGCAATATAATGTGAAAACATGTGAAGTTATCCACTTTGGTAGGAAAAAGTCTTAAGTGGTGTGAGATGTGGAGTGTTGTTTTCCAAAGGGATCTGGCTGTCCTTATTCATAGGTCACTGAAAGCTAACATGCAGGTGTAACCAGCAATTAGAAAGGCAAATGCTATGTTGGCCTTTATTGCAAGAGGATTTGAATGCAGGAGTAAAGAAGTATTGCTGCAGTTGTATAGAGCCTTGGTGAGACCGCACCTGGAGTATTATGTGTAGTTTTGGTCTCCTTAACTAAGGAAGGGTATACTTGCCATAGAGGGAGTGCAATGAATGTTCAATAGACAAGATTCCTGTGATAGCAGGATTGTCCTATGAGGAGAGATTGAGGAGACTATGCCTATATTCTCTTGAGTTTAGAAGAACCAAAAGTGACCTTTAGAGACATATAAAATTCTTATAGGGTAGATGCAGAAAGGATATTTTCCCTCACTGGGGAGTCTAGAACCAGGGGACACAGTCTCAGAATAAGGGGCTGGCAATTTAGGACTGAGAGGAGGAGGAATTTCTTCACTCAGAGTGTGGTGAATCTTTGGAATTCTCTACCCCAGAGGGCTGTGGAGGCTCAGTTATTGAGTATATTCAAGACAGAAATGGATAGGTCTCTCCTTATTAAAGGTATCAAGGTGTATGGGGATAGTGCAGGAAAATAGCATTGAGGTAGAAGATCCGCCATGATCTAGTTGAATGGCAGAGCAGACTCAAGGAGCAGGATGGCCTACTCCTAATTCTATTTCCTACGATCCTACCTCAGAATTAGTGTTATCACCACTAGTTGTTTGATGTGAATAAAAACTGCTTCTTGTTCTGTGCCCTAACACCACTGAACATCCTTCACAGTGAATTTGCATGGAGGTTCACATTCTGATGACAAATTGGGTGAGAACTTTACTAGGTAGTTCACAAATCCTACAAATCTTTGAACCGCCTTCACATCTGATGCTTGTTCTATCTCTGCTACAGTTTGCACCTTATCAGGTGTTGGATTGCTGAGGTCATCTTGGTTGAAACAAAGGCTTGGGCATAAGCCATTATACCCATGACATGGAACACTGCCCACCTTAAACCTGCTCCTATTTAATCTTCGACCCCCCAACCATTACATGAGGAAATAGTCAATAGGATGACCATATGCAGAATAAGCCTTTTGGACTGCTGCAACATTTTACAACAAATCCTTCAAATTTCTGCAATTAGCACAAATGTTATCTGAGTACTGGAATTTTACATAAAATTCCTTGAGGTAATAAAAATACCAATTTGTAAGTGGATCTCATTAATATTAAATCCTTTGCCCTAACAATATTTAGTCTGTTACTGTTGACTAATTCATTTACTTTCCTTAACTCCTAGTGATCTGCTCTCCTCCCAATATGTGGAACACACTGTTGATGGAAGGGGAACACCTGTTCAGTCCAGGGTAAGTCTGACATTAAATTGTTTCTCTTGTGTTAAGCTTCAGAATCCCACAAGTTTTGTTGGATTTTTCAAGTAATGGTGTTTGATCTTACTCCCATGTTTTTGAGAATAGTCACAACTATCTACCGTATTATCGACAAATACTGTGAAAAGTAGAACAAAGGTAAACTGATTCAGCATTGACCACTGGTATCTTACATTTTTAAATACTTTTAATCCATTTTTATTCTCAAGAAAGTACATTCACATGTATATTTTATGAAGACATTGGATATATAAATGTATATATAAATACACATTAGCATAGTTTTAAGCAACCGATACATTTAAATATATATTAACTTATTTTGTAAAACCATTGTACATTTAAGTGCACATTGATGCATATATTTTAAAAATGTATACTTTACATAGACGTTTTATGAAGTTAGTGGCCTTCTGACTGTACAGTACTATGGGAGCAGTGATACATTCAGTCTCTTGGCATGATTACTTGCATTGGGAGTAATGTGGACACCTTGTTTAATCATGGTTTCTAGGGTTATGTCAGCCTGGGGTCAAGGAGGAATGATTTCACTGAGTCATTGTCTTTCAGGTTTCTTGGAGAAATCGGGGGTGTTCCCTTTGGAGAAAAGATGGTTGAGAGGAGACCCCTCATGATTTTGAACATCTCTATCGAAACAGAGTAGTTAGAGAGAAATTGTTCCAAATGGCAGAAGCTATGAGAAGCAGAAGACACAACTTTGAAGTGATTAGCAAAAAAACTAAAGGCGAGAGGAAAACCTTTTTATAACGCAGTGAGTGGTTATGATCTAGAATGCAATCCCTGAAAGGGTGGAGAAGGTAGATTCAATTGTGGTTTTCCAAAGGGAATTGAATAAGCATTTGGAGGAAACAAATTGCAGGGCTACAGGAAAAAGGCAGGGTATTGGGACTAGCTAAACTAATCTTGCCTTCTCCTCTGCTGTAACCATTCTATAATCCTATGATTAGACCATAAGACCATAAGACATAGGAGCAGAAATTAGGCCATTCAGCCCATTGAGTCTGCTCAGCTATTCAATCATGGCTGATATGTTTCTCAACCCCATTCTCCCGCCTTCTCCCCGTAACCTTTGATCCCCTTACCAATCAAGAACATATCTATCTCGGTCTTAAATACACTCAATGACCTGGCCTCCACAGCCTTCTGTGGCAATGAATTCCATGGATTCACCAGTCTCTGGCTAAAGAAGTTTCTCCTCATCTCTCTTCTAAAAGGTCTTCCCTCTCTACTCTGAGGCCGTGCCCTCGGGTCCTAGTCTCTCCTATTAATGGAAACATCTTCCCCACATCCACTCTATCCAGGTCTTTCAGTATTCTGTAAGTTTCAATCAGATCCCCCTCATCCTTCTAAACACCATCGAGTATAGACCCAGAGTCCTCAAACGTTCCTCATATGTTAAGCCTTTCATTCCTGGGATCATTCTCGTGAACCTCCTCTGGACCCTCTCCAGGGCCAGAACATCCTTCCTGAGATACGGGGCCCATAATTGCTCACAATACTCTAAATGTGGTCTGACCAGAGCCTTATAAAGCCCCAGCAGCACATCCCTGCTTTTATATTCTAGTCCTTTCGAAATAAATGCCAACATTGCATTTGCCCTCCTAACTACAGACTCAACCTGCAAGTTAACCTTAAGAGAATCCTGGACTAGGACTCTCAAGTCCCTTTGCACTCCAGATTTCTGAATTCTCTCCCCATTTAGAAAATAGTCTATGCCTCTATTCTTCCTACCAAAGCGCATGACCTCACACTTCCCCACATTGTTTTTCATCTGCCATTTCTTTGCCCATTCTCCTAATCCTTCTGCAGCCTCCCTGCCTCCTCAATACTACCTGTCCCTCCACATATCTATGTATTATCTGCAAACTTAGCCAGGATGCCCTCAGTTCCTTTATCTAGATAATTAATGTATAAAGTGAAAAGTTGTGGTCCCAACACTGACCCTTGCAGAAGTCCACTAGTCACCGGCCGCCATCCTGAGAAGGACCCCCTTATCTCCACTCTCTGCCTCCTGCCAGATAGCCAATCTTATATCCATGCTAGTACCTTGCCTCTAACACCATGGGCTCTTATCTTACTGAGCAACCTCCTGTGCAGCACCTTGTCAAAGGCCTTCTGGAAGTCCAAGTAGATAACATCCATTGGCTCTCCTTTGTCTAACCTACTTGTTACCTCCTCAAAGAATTCTAAGAGATTTGTCAGGCATGACCTCCCCTTGATGAAACCAAGCTGACTTTGCCCGATTTTATCGTGTACTTCCAAGTATTCTGAAATCTCATCCTTAATAATGGACTCTAAAATCTTACCAACGACCGAGGTCAGGCTAATCGGCCTGTAATTTCCCATCTTTTGCCTCACTCCCTTCTTAAACAGGGGAGTTACATTAGCGATTTTCCAGTCCTCTGGGACCCTCCCTGACTCCAGTGATTCCTGAAAGATCACCACTAACGCCTCCACTATCTCTTCAGCTATCTCCATCACAACTCTGGGGTGTAATCCATCTGGTCCAGGTGATTTATCCACCTTCAGACCTTTCAGTTTTCCTCGCACCTTCTCCTTGGTAATGGCCACCATACTCATCTCTGCCCCCCGACTCGCTTGAACTTTGGGGATGTTACCCGTGTCTTCTACCGTGAAGACTGACACAAAGTACCTATCAGTTCCTCCGCCATTTCTTTGTTCCCCACCACTACTTCTCCAGCATCATTTTCCAGCAGCCCAATGTCCACTTTTGCCTCTCTCTTACCCTTTATATATCTAAAAATTCTACGATTTCAGTGCTGGGGGAGAAGATAGACCCAGGACAATCTCCCCACTATTCATCTAAAGCTGAAACAGAGGCACAGAACCAAATCCCAGAAGGTTTCAGGACTAGGGCTAAGGGCTGAGTAATATTGCTTGATTACTATATTATTACTCCGCAAAGCATTTCCCCACTCCTCACAATACAAATCGTGTATAAAATCTGTCAATTTAATGATTTATGCCAATCTGTATTCAGTATCACATAAACTATTTTATGAAACCATTACATATCAAAGTGTTTTTAAGACTTGCCGACTCGTGAGATTCCTGAGACCTTTTGACTTTATGACTGTTCTGGGATTTGGTTGTGTGCCCCTGATGTAGCTACACATGGAGATAGTAGGGAGATTTTTCTGAGTCTGGGTGGAATTTTCCGTGCCCGCTGGCGTCAGGTGTGTTCGGTGACACGAGTGACAGTATAGTGAGAAGGCCAAAAATCGGTTTCACAACGTCGTGAAGCCAGTTTGTGATCGTCCACTCAGCCCGTCGATGGCGGGCTGTGTTTCCTGCCATTGGAACCTGATTGTAATACATCTGCATATCATTATAAGGCCAGTCTGCTGGAATCATCCCCCCTGCTGGATTGCCCACCCGTCATGCTGACGTGTTTCATAACAGCATATATAAAGCTTGCACTTGGCAGGCTGCACTTTGAGGGGAACTCGGAGGTGAGTGCACAGTAACGTTGCGCAGCGCTCACCCAGGTCGCCTGTTGGACTTCAAGGTTGGGGCACGTTGGAGTGGGGTGGAGTGGGTGCAAGGGCTGCCTTGCAGTTGAGGCAATTTAAGGGTGGTGGCAAGAGCTACCCTGCAGTTGAGGCGACTTGGACATGGGGGCAAGGGCTGCCCTGACCGCATTGTGAGTAGGGGTGGTAAGGGTTGCCCTGTGGTTGAAGGTAATGCACAAGCACATGCAGGGTGGGGAGGTTAGAAGTGGCCGCGCATTAGGGAAACCTTGCATAAAGTGATAATTCCCCTGCAACTGAGGCAGTTCAGACACGGCCACATTGACATAAGTGGGGTCGGGCATTATGGCACAGCAGATGGTAAATGCCGAGCTGCTTTAAACCCAGATGGGAACTTGAAACAACTGCCACAACTGTTTTGCAATTTGTATTTTATTTCAAGATGCGTGCCATAAATTCAATAGTAATGGGTCCATGCAGACTTAGATATGTTTACAAAACTAAATTAAACATTTATTACCAAAAAAAACTGATTTCAAGCACATACAAAGGTCTATAAATTACTACTATGATAACTCCTAAAACCCCTAATTAATCTGACTCTCAGTTACGTCTCTGTAAGGCACTAGTAAAAACAAATCAATTTAAACAGACCCAGGCAAAGCCATACAATTCCCTTGACAGTCGAATTCAAAGTGAGTTTTCTCAGCTTCGGTTCCTGTAGACAGCAACTTGAAGCACAGAGCCTTTTCACATTTGTGTTAGATCTTGGAATGCCTTCTCCCTGACACATAACCTCATTTCCTTTATACACGTTTCTCCATTTTAAAGCAAATTCCATTGTTCCCATATGTTTTTGCAACTTTACTTTTCTCATAATATAAATATTTTCGTAGTGCTATTAGTAACCTTTGGGGAAAATAAACACACTGTTTGGCATAGCTTCTCCTGGCTAGGTGTAACAGCTTACCATCTCTCTGAAATTCAAATTACTCTGGTTTATCTAAAAATGCAAATGTTCCTTACATCTCACATTCTAAAACTTCAGCTATGTTTACTTATTTCACATTTTAAACCTAGCTTCTTGTTGATAACTCAAAACCTCCAGACCAGCTGTCTCCAATTCAATTAAATCCTACACATACACAGAGAAACCAATCCAAACCCAACTATTAACCCACTTTTACAATAAATCACAATAATGTTATGAAACTTCTTATATTTTCATGAGATCGGGTCTCTAGTTTAGCAGCCCACTTAAGCAACTCAGAGGCATGAAAGTGCCATCAAGTGCTCCAGAGCTTTTCACCGCTCTGGCACAGACTGCAAACAAATGAGCATTTTAGTGGACTGCAGAACAGTTAGATGACTGAGCACATTGTACAGTCTCCTTGCTAAAGCAGGCCATGGTGCATTCACTGGTGGAGGCACTCACAGCCCCTTGCAATGTCATCATCCTGGTTTGGACCAGCCTCCCCCATGGTTCAAGCTAACAGTGCAGCCTTACAATATAGGTTAGCCTGAGAGCACAGCATGCAGCCCAATGGGCAAGGCTGCTGCCAATCAATCAGGTGGAGGGGGGCGGAGGTGGCTGGAGTGTCAGGCAGCCATGCAGCACACTAATCTCTGGCCATCCAAGTGATGGCCAGCACTTTCTGGGATGTGTTAAGGGGCCTTCAGACTTAACCAAGAGACGTTCTTAGTACATCCATGCTAACCCACTCATCTCGCTCTTTCATCCTGCAGGAGGAGTACATCAGGATTATGTAGCTTGGTGAACTATCTCTATGCCTTGGGTATATAGAGAGCGGAGATAGCAGAGAAGAGAGAAAGGGAGGTGCCTGGCTGTGTAGAGGGAGGACCAGGAAGAAGGGGCGGCTGGGGCTCCCACACACACCACTGAATAGCCACAGTGAGGTGTAGTTGGTTGGCGCCTACCTAGACTTAGGATCTATAGGCACTACCTTTCATTCTTGCAGATGACCGACAACCAGTATCTCCGAAGACTGTGCATATCTAAGGAACTGTTCAGTCATATCTGCCTGCTACTGCAAGATTTGGTGCCATGGAGACATGGAGGGCATCCACTGCCAGTGGCTGTGAAAGTGACCGCCGTGCTCAATTTTTGCTCCAGTGGCTCTTTCCAGGCCTCTACAGGTGACCTCTGTGGGATATTACAAGCCTGCAGCCATAAATGCAACTGTAAGGTCATGGATGCCATCTTCGTGAGGGCACATAACTTTGTGCATTTCGACTGGGACCAAGAGAGCCAGGATGCAAGAGCGATTGGATTTGCCCAGATCTCGGGTTTCCCACAGATGCAGGGTGCCATCAACAGCACTCAGGTCTCCATCGCAACATGGGGTCAACTATGTCAACCACAAGGGCTTCCATTTGCGGAATGTGCAGCTGGTGTGTGGCCGCTACAAAGGCATCTTGCAGGTCTGCGCATGGTTTCCAAGGAGTTTCCATGACTTCTACATTCAATCGTTCACAGATCCATGACGTCTCCCAGGGTCCACAGAGGCTGCAGGGATGGCTCCTAGGGGACAAGGGCTATCTGGAGAGGACGTGGCTGACCACACCCATGCAGCAGCCTCAGACTGCAGCAGAGCGATGGTATAGTGAGGCTCATGCTGCAACTTGCAACTTGGCGGAACAAACCATTGGGTTGCTGAAAATGAGGTTCCGGTGCCTGGACTGCTCTGATTGCGCCATGCAATTCAGTCCATAGAGGTGTCATGCATCATCCCTTTACAGCCTGGCGATGAAATGGGAGAGGAGCTGGCTGAGGAGGAAATGCAGAAACTGAAGTTCTCCTCCAGTGAGGGCGACGTAGACAGTGATGAGGATGAAGAGGTCCTCAAAGGCGACTATGATGGCAGTTTGGCCCTCACACTGGCCAGATGAGGCAGGTGTGCTTGGGAGGCCTTCATAGCTGCTAGGTTTGTGGAAGATGATGGCAGCATGCAGTGAAGACACACCATGGATGCTCACAGTGCATCTATGAAAATTTGACTCCAATCTGGCTTGTAGGTAGCAGTGCACATTCCATCTGTGATAAAGCTCCTGTCATTGAGACGCAGTGGAGGCCTTAATAGTCACGCGATTGCAGGAGAATGATGACAATGTGTGTTGAAGGCATCCATAGATCTTCACATAGCCTCTGGGAATGTCTGGGAATGAGGACAGCTGACTTGCACTCTGTGATCATGGTCATATCATGGAGACTGATCTGTGAAACTTTAAAAGCTACTGATCTTTTGTCCACCTTCAGCGCCTGAGCCCTTCAGGAGCACAGTGTTACTGGTCACAGGTGCTGAAGAGATGGAGGCCAGCCTCACCTTAAAGGTAAAAACAAAAAAACCGCGGATGCTGGAAATCCAAAACAAAAACAGAATTACCTGGAAAAACTCAGCAGGTCTGCAGCATCGGCGGAGAAGAAAAGAGTTTACGTTTCGAGTCCTCATGACCCTTCGACAGAACACTGCTCATCAGAACAAGGAGCCATGGACAGGGAGACATTCTTGGGAGTTTATTTACAATAGTGAACGTTTGTACAAATGATTAACACCTGTGCCTAGGCTGTGCAATTTTGGCTTGGCCTAAATAGCCAAGTGGTTATGGTACTGGGCTTGTAACCCCAAGATCAAGAGTTCAAATTTCACAATGGCAAACTATGAAACAATGTAACTTCATCTGAAACAGATGGAAAACGTGTTTGTACTCGAAAGAGTTATATCTTCTTTACTTTCTTAACCCTGCTGCTACCTTTCCGTGCTTCCCAGATATCCACAGCGGAGGTGGAGGCATCCTGCTGACTGCTATGCCCTGTCTTGGTCCTTTGGTGAGCGCCCTCTGGAGGGCCCTGGCCTGCTTTCAGGGTTCTGTCGTGTAGCAGTGGCACCTTCCTCAGCCTGTGGAGCTGGAGCTGCTGATGTCACAGGGAAGGGGATTTGGATGGACCGGACACTTCCAGAGTCACCTGGACGGATGGTCCCAGATCCTCCTCCCTGGCTGACTCTTTGAGGAGAAGGGGTAGCTGGAGTGAGATCAGGCAGCCCTGCAACCTGCTTGCATACACTCTGTTCTATGGCAAGGGCATGGAGTTGAGCCTGTGCAACAGTATAGGGCAAAGTCCTAGACCAAAGTCTCCATGGCGGCTGCCATCCTACCAGGGTTGACCTCAGTGTGTTCCAATGCCAGCGCTAGCACCTCAGCCTGAAGGCGACGGACCCCTCCATCATGCCTTGCAATCTGAGGAATGCAGCGGACATCCTTTCCTGATATTCCTGAGCTTGCCTTTGCAGCTCCATCAATTGTGATGTGACCGAGTCCAAAGGTTTGTCATCGGACTCAGACTCAGCAAATTTCTGGCCTCCAGCAGTTCTCTGAGTGCCGGACACCTGAGAAGTCTCTGCCACCGCCTGCTTGGGATCAGAAAGTGTGATGTGCTCACCAGATTGTGATCCCAAGGCTGCTCTAAAGCTAGGTCCCACCGAGGTGTGTGTTTTTGCACTGATGGAGGGTGTGGGTAAGCGCTGTGATGGGAATTCAGGGAGGGTGCCTTCAGGTTCCCCAGGTTCTCTGGGGCTTGATTGGAGGCCCTGGGTCTCCGTCGTCTGTTTGGCCGATGTACTTGCAGAAGCAAAGAGTGATAATTAGTGCATGGCAGTGGCCTGTGAAACAGGACACAACACTCACAGGATGGTTGTCTGATGGATGTTGCACTGCTGGGTCTTGAGTTGGTAGAGCACAACCAATCTCACCATCAGCATAGGATTGGTTCAGATTGTTGCGGCCAGCTGGATGGCTCTGTTTTCAAAGTCCGTAAGGACTTTGATTTTAGGCATTTCTCCACCAGTCTGCGACCTCTTCCTGTTGTTGTGTTGCAGCTTGTCCTGCATGAATAGAGATGGAGAGAGGGTAAGCAGATCATAAGATCATAAGAACACCTGGCATGTGTGGGTGGTGAGTGGTCCCCGACACTAAAGGCATGTGTGAAAGAGCGAATGGTGAGGTCCCTTGAACTGACAGTGAGTGAGGGCCCTGTGGATGTGTGATGGGTTTGTGAGTGTGTGAGTTAAGAGTGATGAGAAGAGTGACTTACCCTGTCAGAATGAAGGAAATCATTCATCCTCTTGCAGCACTGGGTGGCTGTCCTCTTTTGCAGAGCATTGGCGTTGACCACCATTGCCACTGCCTCCCAAGCCGGATTGTTGATGTTACTGCCCACCCTGTGGTCAGAGTGGGGATAGAGAACCTCCGCTGCATCCAAAAGGCACTCGAGGGACACATCACTGAACCTAGGGGCTGCAGCCTTTTTGCCTTTCGGGGCCATGTCTTCTGTGCAGTAATCCTGGAAGCACTGAGGGGTGGCATGCGGCTGTACTTTTAAGTATGGCGCCTGGCGTAATGAAGAGGCGAGGTCATGGTGTGGTGAGTGAATGTGAGCCCGCCTGACATGGAAACGGCACGTTTCTTGGGAATGCATAATAAATGCAGCAGGTTTGGGATGATACAGCATGAGAAGCTGTCATTGCAGCCGGCGGGTAAAACCTGACCGCTACTGCACTTAGTGCAAACCTGGGACGATTCCACCCACTATACTGACTGAGTACGGGGAATGTTAGAAGATTAGAAGTTGGGCACCAACAAGGAGGAGGATCCGGGACCATCCAAACAGGTGACTCCGGGTAATGGTGCACGCTTGCAAAAGAACCCGCCTGATTGTCCTTTTATTAGAAATTCATTCTTTAGATATACATGTCACTGGCAAGTCAGGAATTTATTGCCCATTCCTCGTTGTCTGCAGATATTTTAACAGCTCATGTACTCCGTTCCAACCCAGTGAGAAGCATTAAAATCCCTCTCATTATCTGGCCTGCCTATATGATTTTATATCTCTTGAATTTATTAAACAACTGGCTTCTATGCAGCTGTGAGATCCTGTGAATACTGTCAGATAGAACACGTATTTAACATCATTCAGCAGAACCAATTGAGTCTACTGTTTATTATGTACTCTTGAGTTGGCACAATGCATGGGATGACAAACACAGAAAATACACTGCTGCTGGAGAATCCTTAGGACAGACAGGTAATACCATCCTTATTTGGATATTTAAATTGAAAACTGCCTCATTTAATGTGGTCTTTTTGATTCCTATGCAATCCTTTCTCATCCTGCTGCAGATATTGCTTATGTTACTTTATGGCAAGAACACTTATCATGCTACTTATCATGCATTTTCTTGAATGCATAGAAAAGGAGATAACATGGAGAAGACTGGATGATAGAATGTACTAAGGCATCAATCATTCTCTTCTGGGACCTGAGTTTTATTCTGGTTTAAACTATGGGGAGAAAAATGTCATCTACCCACTGTTGGCTGTAAGAGTCCAGAGTGAAATGAGCTTTAAGCAACTTCTCTCTAGTTTCAAATTGGGAGAGCTGTCCCACAGATGAGTCAAGCAACAGCCTGACACAATCCTATCCACTGAATCATAGCTGACAGCCAATGTCCCTGAGTCCTCCATCACCATTCCTCTATATGCCCTGTCCCACCAATAGATGGTGGCACAGAGGGAGTTGCTCTGAGACTGCTCAACTTTGACTCCAAGCTCCATGAAGTCTCATGACATCAGGTTAAACATGGGCAAGGAAACCTCCTGCTGATTACCACCTACCACCATCCCTCAACTGATGAATCAGTACTTCTCTATGTTGCATATCACTTGGAAGAAGCACTGAAGAATCAAGCACACAGAATGTACTCTTAAGTGGAGGACATCAATGTTCATCACCAAGAATAGTTCAGTAGCACAACTGCTGACAGAATTGGCTGAGTCCTGAAAAACGTATCTGCTAGATTGGGTCTATGACAGGGAGAGAACCAACAAGAGGAAAAAACCTACTTGAGCTTGTCTTCGCCAATCTCCCTATCACAGATGCATCTGACCATGGCAGTGTTGGTAAGAGTGTCCACTGCACTGTGCTTAAATGGATGGAGTCAGAACAGATTCAGCAGATCAAAGCTGGGCACCCAAGGAGGCATTGGGGTCAATTAGCAACAGCAGAATTGTATTCAACCACATCAGCAAACTCATGGCCTGGCATATCCCTCTACCATTGTCATCAAGCCAGAGGATCAACCCTGGTTCAATGAAAACAGCAGGAGAGCCTGCCAGGAGCAGCACCAGGCATACCTAAAAATGAGGTGTTAACCTGTAAAGCTACAACACAGGATGACATGCATGTTAAACACTGGTAGCAGCATGCAAAAGACAGAGTTAATAGATTTCACAACCAACTAATCAGATCAAAGCTCTGCACTTCTGCCACATCCACTTGTGAATAGTGGTGGACAATTAAACAACTAGTAGGAAGAGGAGTTTCCCCATCCTCAATGATGGGCGAACCCAGGTTGAGTGCAAAAGACAAGCTGTAACATTTGCAATCATCTTCAGGTAGAAGTGCTGAATGGATGACTAACTTGGCCTCCTCCTGAGGAACCCACCATCATAGATGCCAGTCTTTAGCCAATTCAATTCACTCCATGTGATATGAAGAAATGGTTGAAGGCACTGGATTTTGGTGAGACAGTGGCGCTGGTGAAATTTAAATTCAGTTAATAAATCTGGAATTGAAAGCTTGTCTCAGTAATGGTGGCCATGCAACTATCATCGATTGTTGTAAAAACCCACCTAGTTCACTAATGTCCTTTAGGGATAGTAAATTTGCCATCCTTACCCAGTATGGCCATACATGACTCCAGATCCACAGCAATGTAGTTGACTCTTAATTGCCCTTTGAAATGGCCTAGCAAGCCAATCAGATCAAGGGCAATTAGGGATGGGTGACAAATGCTGGCCTTGTCAGCTACACCCACATCCTATGAAAGAATAAAGAACAAAAAGAGCTATGGTCCATGGCTATATCCCAGCTGTAGTATTGAAGGCCTGTGCTCCAGAACTATCCGTGACTCTAGCCAAGCAGTCTCGGTAAATTACAACACTGGCATCTATTCAACAATATGGAAAATTGTGCCGGTATGTCCTTTCTACAAAAAAGCAGGATAAAACCAACCTGGCCAGTTACTGCCCATCAGTCTATTCTCAATCATCAGCAAAATGATGGAAGGTGTCATTGGCAGTGCTGTCAAGTGGCATTTATACAGCAATAACTTGCTTACTGATACTCAATTTGGTTTCTTTCAGGACCACTAGGTTCAGGACCTCATTACAACCTTGATCCAAACATTAACAAAAGAACTGAATTCAAGAGGTGAGATGAGAGTGACTGACCTTGACATCAAGGCAACATTTAATCAAGTGTGCCACTAAGGAGCCGGAGTAAAATGAAGTCAATCAGAATCAGGGAGAAAATACTCCACAGCTTGGAGTCATACCTAGCACAAAGGAAGATGGTTGTGGTTGTTGGAGGCCAATCATTGCAGTCCCAGAACATCATGGCTGGAATTCCTCAGGTAGTATCCTAGGTGTAACTTCTTTAGCTACTTCATCTTTGACCTTCCCTCATTATTAGGTCAGGAGTGGGGATGTTTGCTGATGATTGCACAGTGTTCAGTACCAGTTGCAAGTCCTTAGATACTGAAGTAGTGCCTCTCCTTATGCAGGAAAACATGGATAACATTTAGGCTTGGGCTGATAGGTGGCAAGTAACATTTGTCCCACACAAGTACTATAAATAACCATCTCCAATAAGAGAGAATCTAGCCATCTCTACAAGCTTGCCCACCATCTACAAGGCACAAGTCAGGCGTGTGATGGAATATTTTCAACTTGCCTAAATGAGTACAGCTCCAACCGCACTCCAAGCTTTGCACAATCCAGGACAAAACAATGCACTTGATCGGCACCCCATCCATCACCTTAAACATTCACCCTCTTCACCACTATGTGTACCATATACAGAATGCTTCTCAGAAACTTGCCAATTGCAGTAGCTCGCCAAGCCTCCTTTGATGGCACCTTCCATTCCTTTTCTGTCACTTAGAAGGACAAATTCAACAGAGGCATGGGAACACCACCATCTGCAAGTTCCCCACAAAGTCATACACCATCCTGACTTGGAACCATATCGCCATTCCTTTACTGTTGCTGGGTCAAAAGCCTGGAACTCCCTTCTTAACAGCACTGTGGGTCTACTTACTGCAGCGGTTCAGGAAGGCAGCTCACTAGTTTCTGAGGGCAGTTAGGGATGAGCAGTAAATGCAAGACTAGCCAGCGACGCTCATATCCCATCATAGAATTCAAAAGAATGCACACAGTTCTGGAGTGCAGAAGTACCTATAATTCAACCTATAATTTACCCACTGGCCGCAGTGATGGCTTTCCGCGCCGTATCATCCCATTCCCGGTGTGTCCCACCTCATTAATTATGCATTCACGGGGAACATGTCATGGGGGATGGGGAGGTGATGGCACTGGACTGGTAATCCAGAGATCCAGGGTAATGCTCTGGGGAACTGGGCTTGAATCCTGCTGTGGTAGATGATGGAATTTGAATTCAATAAAAATCTGAAATTAAAAGCCTAAAGATGACAATGAAACCATTGTTGTAAAAACTTATCTAGTTCACTTATGTCCTTTAGGGAAGAAAATCTGTTGTCCTTAACAAAAACAGAAAACGCAGGAAAAACTCAGCAGGTCTAACAGCATCTGTGGAGAGAAAACAAAGTTTTGAGTCTGTATAAGAGCTCTGAAGAAGAGTCATTCGGACTTGAAACATTAACTCTGTTTTCTCTCCACAGATGCTGTTAGACCTGCTGAATTTTTCCAGCATTTTCTGTTTTTGTTTCAGATTTCCAGCACTTTCAGTATTTTGCTTGAAATCTATTGTCCTTACCTGGTCTGGCCTACAAGTGACTCCAGACCCACAGCAATGTGTTTGACTTTTAAAATGCCCTCTGAACTAAGGCATCCAGGGGTGGGTAATAAATGCTGACCTGGCCAACGACACCCACATCCCATGAACGAATAGAAAAAATAAATTCCCTGGCGGCAGGCTCGGATTTGTGCTTTCTCACTCTGGGCGCCATATTTAAAGCGCACCAGAGCACATGCCTAATTCATGTCTTCAGGCCAGGACTGCGCCAGGTGACAGATGGCCCCAAAATTTAGTGACGACTCTCTGGGGTGCCTGCTGGATGCTGTGGAGTCCTGGCATGAAGACCAGCAAGCAAGGTCACAAATCCAACATGGGAGGTGATGGCAACGGTGGTCAGTGCCAATGCCCTGCAAAAGCGGACGGCCACCCAGTGCCGAAAGAGGATAGATTATTTCCTCCATTCTTCCAGGGTAAGTCACTCTTCTCAACTCACGCACTCACAAGCCCATCACACATCCACAGGGATCGTACTCACTGCCAGTTCAAGGGACATCACCATTTACTGTCTCATACACACCTTCCTTTGTCCTGGGGATCATGTCCTCATCCCATCCATGGCACCACTCACTGTCCACACATGCCAGGTATCCTTCTCATCTGGTCTGGCAGTCTTCCTGCTTACATTCTCTCCACCTGTATTCATGCAGGACAAAGCGACACACAACAAAAAGGAGGGTTTGCAGACTGGCGGAGGAGTGCCTGACATCATGTCATCACAGACTTTGAAAATAGAGTCATCTGGCTGACTGGCAATGATCTGGGCCATTCCTGTGCTGACGGTGAGGTCGGCAGTGCTGAACCAAGTGAGGATCCAGCATTGCAAAATCCATCAGACAACCATGCTGTGAGTCAGTCCCCCTGTTCCGCAGTCCCTGCCATGCACTAATTATCTCTCCTTGCTTTCGCAGGCACATCTGGGAAGCAGGCGAGGGCGTCACAACCCAGGGCCTCGACTCTAGCCCTTAGACACTTCGGAAGAAGAATCTGATGATACCCTAATTGACGACCCATAACAGCTTTCACCCACCACTCCCCACCAGTGCAGAGACCTCGGTGGCACCTAGTTCTAGAGTAGCCTCGGTCACAATCTGGTGAGCAGGCGGCGGCAGGGACTTCTCAGGTTTCCGGCGCTCAAAGGCTGCCAGAGGCCGGAAACCTGCTTAGTCTGAGTCAGATGAGGAGCCTCCGGGCTCAGCTGTACCCCAGTTGCTGGAGCTGCAAAGGCATGCTTGGGAACATCAGGAACGGATGTCTGCTGCACTCCTCAGATTGTAAGGCACAATGGAGGAGCCCATCTGCCTGCAGTCTGTGGTGTGCCGGCATGTTAGTGGGCTCAACACTGGCAGGATGGTGGTCACCATGGGGACCTTGGTCCAGTATATCGGTCCTGCACTGCACATGGGCTGAACTCTATCACTTTTGCCATAGTTGGCCTCCAACAGCGCCAACTTGAGAAGGGTGTGGGGCAGCTCAGTCTCACTCCAGCTCACCCTCCTTCTCAAGGAGTCAGCCATGGGCCCTCGGGCACCCATAGGGAGGAGGATCAGCAGGTGCATACCCCGGGACTATCCACCCAGGTGACCTTGAGAGTGTCCGGCCCATCTGAATCCCCTATTCCTATGAAGCCAGCAGCTCCAGTTCCACTGGCCAAGGAGGGTACCGCTGCCTCACAGCATGTCCCCAAAAACAGACTAGGGCCTTCCAGGTCTCGGCCCTCCAGAGGACACCCACCAGGGTCATTACAGACACGGAATAGGAGTCAGCAGGCTGCCTTCACCTCTGGTGTGAATATTGGAGAGCACCAAGATATAGCGTCAGGGTTAGGAAGATTAAGAAAATGTAGTTTCATCATGTGGACACGGGCATTAGTCACTCCTACAGAATGTTGACCATTGTAAATAAACTCTCAACAATGTCGCTCTGTTCATGGCTGCTTGTTATGATGAATAGTATATGTGTCAATCTGAAGTGAAAGCTTGGTTCCTGCACAAGATAAGGGCAGGTGTCTCAGTCTAGGGCCTCCTTCCTGTGCTTTGTGCAACCTTCCCAGCACACTGATAATGCGTCTTCACAGTCATTGGAGACATCAGTCATGCCTGCACCTCGATGGGGCTTATCATTGCTGCCAGAATGTCCTGGGCTGGCAGCACTAGTTCTGTCATTTTTTTCTGTGTGTATTCAGCACCTATGAGGTGTGACTAGCACCCCCCCCATCTCTTGAGCATTAGTGTCCGGTGACAGTGTGGACGTAAGGGTTCAGCTCACGAAGGATGCCATAGGATCAGGAGATGTTAAAGTTTCCCCACTGCATCTCCATGATCCTGTTCACAGTGCGCAAGCATGCTGCCATCAGCCAGGCAGGAGTCAAACATTTACATAAGCTATGTGAGGAACTATGGAGCATGCCCATTTCATGTCATCTTCATCCTCCTGAATGTAGGGACTATGGCATCCACTGCTTCACCACAGGAGTTTTATCACAGAGAGTATGTGTACTGGAGTCAAATGTTCACAGATACAATGTGAGGATCTATGGTGTCTCTTCACTGAATGTTGTCATCATCCTCCAGGAATCTAGCAGGTATGAGGGCTTCCTGAGTGCGCCTGCCTTGTCTGGGCAAAGTAATGGCCCCATCGCCATCATCCTCGCCTTCGAGGACCTAATCATTCTCATCCCTGTCAACATCCTCCTCATCGGAGGAGATGTACAGCTCCTCCATCTTCTCCTCAGGCTGCTCCTCCCCCCCATTGCAGTGCCAGCTTGTGTAGGGTGCAGCAGGTGACGATGATGTGTGAAACCATCTGCGGACTGTATTGTAGGGCTCCACCAGACCGGTCCAGGCACCAGAACCTCGTTTTCGACATCCCAATGGTTTGCTCCACCAAAATGTGAGTTGTAGCATAAGCCTTGTTATACTGTCACTCTGCTGCAGTCTGAGGCTGCCGCATAAGTGTCATCAGCCATGTCCTCTGCGGGTAGCCCTTGTCCCCGAGGAGTCAATCCTGCAGCCTCTGTGGACCCTGGAAGACATCAGGGATCTGAGACCTACTGAGAATATAGGAATTGTGGACACTCCCTGGGAATCATGCGCAGACCTGCTGGATGTGTTTGCAATGGTCACAGACCAGCTGAACATTCAGCAAGTGGAAGCCCTTGCAATTCACATACTACACTGCTTGTTGCCATGGCGATCTAAGCACCACGTGATTGCATTCGATGGCACCCTGCACCTGTGGAAAATCAGAGATCAGTGCAAATCGCAGAGCTGGTGCTGCCTGGCTTGCCTGATCCTGGTTGAAATGCACAAAGTTGTGTGCCGTCACAAATATGGCGTCTGTGACCACATGGATGTATTTCTGTGTGGAGGCTTGCGAGATCCTGCAGAGGTCACCTGTGGATCCCTGGAAGGGGCCATTGGTGTAAATATTGAGCACAGCGGTCACTTTCATGGCCACCGGCAGTGGATGCTCTCCAAGTCCACGTGGCACCAAATGCTGAAGCAGGTGGCATATGTGACTGAACAGTTCTCTGGGCATGCACAGTCTTTGGCAACTCTGTTTCTTGGTCATCTGCAGGAATAACAAGCGCTGTCTATAGACCCTAGGTCTAGCTAGGCACTGATCCGCGATGGCTTGCTGCGGCTCTTCAGTGGCTTGCGCAGGAGCCCCAGCTGTCCCTTCTTCTTGAGGGTGCTGCTCCTCCCTCTGCCCAGCCAGGTGCTTCTGTCACTCTCTTCTCCTTTATCTCTGCTTCCTGTAAGCCATGAGGCATTCAGCTAGGTGAGCAGGCTCCATTCTCCTGATGTACTGCTCCTGCAAGATGAAAGAGAGAGATGCGTGGGTTAGCATTGGTCTTGTATGGACCTCTCATGGTTACGTGTGCGGCTCTGTCTCTGTCTCAAAGCCCCTTAACGCAGGCTGGAGAGTGCTGGCCAGCAGTTGGATAGGCAGAGTTTAGTGCACTGGATGGCTGCCCGAAGCCCCACTCACCTCCGCCACACTCCACCTGACTGATTGGCAGCAGCTTCGCCCACTAGGCTGTATGCTGCGCTCTCAGCTCAGGCACAGGCACTCTCCTAACAAGCCTCCACTGTTAGCTTGAACCATGGAGGAGACTGGTCCAAACCTGAATGAAGACATTGCAAGGGGCTGTGAGTGCCTCCACCAGTGGCTACTCCATGGCCAGCTTTTGCAAGGAGATTGTACAATTTGCTAGTTTGAAGAGTCATAAGGACTCGAAACGTTAACTGTGTTCCTCTCCGCAGATGTTGCCAGACCTGCTGAGTTTTTCCAGGTATTTTTATTTTTGTTTTGCCTAGTTTCCAATTGTTCTGCAGGCCCCTAACACGCTGACTCCTTTGCAGTCTGTGCCCAAGGGGTGAAAAGTTCAGGAGCATTTGGTGGCACTTTCATGCCTCAGCGTTACTTGAGTGGGTGGATAAGGTAGAGGCCCAACTCTAGAGGCATATCAGTGTAGCTGTGCCTGAACTATCTGAGCTGCGGATGAATGCTCATTTTATACAATATTTCCCTAATGCGTAGATGGGACTTTACCTGTACACCTTATTTAAGGAAGGATATAAAAGTGTTAGAATCAGTTCAGATTTCCAGCATCCGCAGTATTGAGCTTTTATCTACTTCACCACTGCCTCTCTCAACTCTTCCCTTGTCGCTAAGTTATCAGACTACTTGTCTGAGATCCAGTACTGGATGAGGTGAAATTTCCTTCAATTAATTATTGGGAAGACAAAAGCCATTATCTTAGGTTCCCCTACAAACCCCATGCTCTTGCTGCTGACTCTGTCCCTTTCCCTGGCAACTGTCTGAGACTGCATGGGACTGCTGGCAACCTTGGCATCATAGTTTAGTACGAGATGAACTTTCAACCACATATCTCTGCGAACACTAAAATCACCTATTTCCAACCCCGTAACATCATCTGCCTCTGCCACTACCACAGCTCATCTGCTGAAAACCTCATGCATGCCTTTGTTACGTCAAGAATTGACTATTCCAATGCACTCCCATATTCTACCCTCTAGAAACTTGAGGTCATCCAAAACTGCTGCCTTGCTCGCACAAGTCCCAGCCATCTATCACCCTTGTGCTTGCTAACCTTCTGATGAAGCAACACCATGATTTTAAAATTTTCATCCTTGTTTTCAGATTCCTCCATGGCTTTCCCCTTCATTTTTACAGTTTGGATTTGAACTAATAATTCAAAACTTCATCCTTTAAGAAGAATCCTGAACTCTGCAGTCTTCTCCAGCCTACAACATGCTGAGATCTCCTAAGATTAGAAAGGGAGGCTCTGATTCTGGGCTCTTGAGTATTCTCAATTTTACTTGCTCCACCATTGGTGGCCGTGCCTTCAGCTACTAAGCTTCCAGCTCCAGAATTCCCTCCCTAAACCTCTCTGCCTCTCTCTCCCACTTTAAGAAGCACTTTTAAACCAACTTTTTAAAAAAAGCGTCAACTCGCAGACACTTCCTCCTACCTCTCCCTGGACCATGACCCCACCACTGAACATCAAGCCATTGTTTCCAGGACTGTCACTGACCTCATCTCCTCTGGAGATCTTCCTTTCACAGCTTCCAACCTGATAGTCACCCAACCTCGGACGGCCCGCTTCTACCTCCTACCCAAAATCCACAAACAGAACTGTCCCGGTAGACCGATCGTGTCAGCTTGCTCCTGCCCCACAGAACTCATTTCTCATTATCTTGACTCCCTTCTCTCTCCCCTTGTCCAGTCCCTTCCCACCTACATCCATGATTCCTCTGACACCTTATGGCACATCAACAATTTCCAGTTCCCTGGCCCCAACTGCTTCCTCTTCACCATGGATGTCCAATCCCTCTACACCTCCATCCCCCACCAGGATGGTCTGAGGGCCCTTAGCTTCTTCCTCGAACAGAGGCCCGAACAATCCCCATCCACCATTACTCTCCTCCATCTGGCTGAACTTGTTCTCACACTGAACAATTTCTCCTTCAACTCCTCTCACTTCCTCCAAATAAAAGGTGTGGCTGTAGGTACCCGCATGGGCCCCAGCTATGCCTGTCTCTTTATGGGGTATGTGTAACATTCCTTGTTGCAGTCCTACTCCGGCCCCCTTCCACAACTCTTTCTCTGGTACATCGATGATTACTTCGGTGATGCTTCATGCTCTTGTCGGGACTTGGAAAAATTGCTTCCAATCTCCACCCCTCCATCATTTTCGTGTGGTCCATCTCTGACACTTCCCTTCCCTTCCTTGACCTCTCTGTCTCAATCTCTGGTGATAGACTCTCCACCAATATCCATTACAAACCCACCGACTCCCACAGCTATCTCGACTACAGCTCCTCACAGCCCGCTTCCTGTAAGGACTCCATCCCATTCTCTCAGTTCCTTTGCCTTTGTCACATCTGTTCTGATGATGCTACCTTCAAAAACAGTTCCTCTGACATGTCCTCCTTCTTCCTTAACCGAGGTTTTCCACCCACGGTCGTTGACAAGGCCCTCAACCTTGTCTGGCCCATCTCCCGCGCATCCGCCCTCACGCCTTCTTCTCCCTCCCAGAAACATGATAGGGTCCCCCTTGTCCTCACTTATCACTCCACCAGCCTCCGCAGTCAAAGGATTATCCTCCGCCATTTCTGCCAACTCCAGCATGATGCCACCACCAAACACATCTTCCCTTCACCCCCCCGGCAGCATTCTGTAGGGATCATTCCCTCCGGGACCCCCTGGTCCACTCCTCCATCACCCCCTACTCCTCAACCCCCACCTATGGCACAACCCCATGCCCACGCAAAAGATGCAACACCTCTCTCCTCACCATCCAAGGGCCCAAACACTCCTTTCAAGTGAAGCAGCATTTCACTTGCGTTTCCCCCAACTTAGTCTACTGCATTCGTTGCTCCCAATGCGGTTTCCTCTACATTGGAGAGACCAAACATAAACTGGGTGACCGCTTTCAGAACACCTGCGGTCTGTCCTCAAGAATGACCCAAACCTCCCTGTCGCTTGCAATTGTAACACTCCACCCTGCTCTCTTGCCCACATGTCTGTCCTTGGCTTGCTGCATTGTTCCAGTGAAGTCCAACACAAACTGGAGGAACAGCACCTCATTTTCCGACTAGGCAGCCTTCCGGACTGAATATTGAATTCAACAACTTTAGATCATGAACTCCCTCCTCCATCCCCACCCCCTTTCTGGTTCTTCCCTCTTCCTTTTGTTTTTTCCAATAATTATATAGATTTTTCTTTTCCCACCTATTTCTATTGTTTTTAAATCTTTTATGCCCCCCACCCCCACTAGAGTTGTACCTTGAGTGCCCTACCATCCGTTCTTACTTAGCACATTCGTTTAGATAATATCACCAACTTCAACACCTCTGTGTTCTTTTGTTCTTTTGTCTGTGACATCTTTTGATGATCTGCTCCTGTCACTGCTTGCTTGTCCCTACAACCACACCACCCCCCTCCACTTCTCCACTTCTCTCCCCCCGACAAACCCCCCCTTCCCTCCCCCACCTTAAACCATTTCACCCCTCTCCTTGGATTCACCCAGTTCTGCTGAAGGGTCAAGAGGACTCTAAACGTCAACTCTTTTCTTCTCCGCCGATGCTGCCAGACCTGCTGAGTTTTTCCAGGTAATTCTGTTTTTATTTTGGATTTCCAGCATCCGCAGTTTTTTGTTTTTATCTTTAAAAAAGGTTTTGGCCATCTGCCCTAATATTTCCTTATGAGGCACGGTTTCAAATTTTACTCAATAATGCTCCTCTGAAATATTTAGGAACCTTTTGTTATGTTAAAGGCACTATATAAATGCAAATTATCGTTGTTACTACTGCTGCCGCCTGAAAGTTGATTCAGCAAGTAAAATGACACACAAGTTTATTTAGTTGTGGACCAGTTCTGGGGAAGGTGGGAGCAGGAGAGTCTAGACCTGACCAAGACTGGGATGAATATCCTTGCAGGGAGATTTGCTAATGCTGTTGCGGGGGTGGATAGTTTAAACTAGATTAGCAGGGGGTTGGGAACCTGAGGGGTAATTCAGAGCAGAGAACGAGAGATAGAGAGTTAGCGAGTCACTCTGAAAGAAAGAAGCAACACAGGTTAAAAAGTGGACAGCATAGGAATTTGGCAGTGTTAAAAGGTATATACGTAAATGCAAGGAGCATAGTACCTCAAGCCCATGAGCTGAGGGCACAGATAGTAGACACATGGTAGCATAATATCATCGCTATGACAGAAACTTGGCTTAAGGAGGGGCAAAAATGGCAGCTTAATATCCCTGGATATAGAGTTTTCAGGCAGGATAGAGAGGGGGATAAAAAAGGTTGGACTATAACTTTATCAATTAAAGAATCAATTACAGCTATGAGGAGGGATGATAAACTAAATGAAGCATCAAATGAGGCCATTTGGGTTGAGCTCAGAAACAAAAAAAGGACAGCCACATTGCTAGAAGTGTACTATAGACCCCCAAACAGTGGGAGGGAGTTAGAAGAGTAGATATGTGACAGATTTCTGAGTGCAAAAACAATAGGGCAGTAGTCGTTGGGGACTTCAACTATCCTAATTTCAATTGGGATGTGAACAGCGTGAAGGGCAGTGTGAAGTGTATTCAAGAAAACTTGTTTAGCCAGCACATAACAAGCCCAATGAGAGGGGGCGCAATTCTAGATTTGTTCTTAGGAAATTAAGCTGGACAAGTGGATGAAATAGCAGCAGGGGATCATTTTGGAAATGGTGACCATAATATAGTTAGATTTAGCATCACTGTGGAAAAAGACAAAGATAGAACAGGAGTAAAAGTTCTAAAATGGGGAAGACAAATTTTACAAAGCTGGGAGGTGAGTTGGCGAGAGTGGACTGGGTACAGCAATTAGAAGGAAAAACTGTCAAATCAATGGGAGGCATTCAAAGGCGAGATTCTACGGGCACAGTTTAGACGTGTCCCCACAAAGAGAAAGGGTGGTACTGCAAAATCTAGAGCCCCCTGGTTATCCAGAAGCATACAGGCCAAGATAAAGCAGAAAAAGAAAGCTTATGGTAGTCACAAAAGACTTAATACTGTAGAAAGCTTAGAGGAGTACAGAAAGTACAGGGTGAAGTAAAAATGGAAATTAGGAAAGCAAACAGAGGATACGAAAAAATATTGGCAGGTAAAATCAAAAAAAATCCTAAGATGTTTTGAGAGCAAGATGGTCAACATTAAGAGCAAGAGAATAACTAAGGAAAAGATAGGGCCTATCAGAGATGTACATGGTAACTTGTGGGATGTTGCAGAAGATGTGGGCAGGGTTCTCAATGAGTACTTTGTCTTTGTCTTCATTATGGAGAGGGATGATGCAGGCATTCTAGTTGAAGAGGAAGAGTGTGAAATATTAGACACAATAAGCATAGTGAGAGGAGAAGTACTGGAGGGACTGGTTTCCTTGAAGGTGAATATATCACAAGGGCCAGATGGATTGTATCCCAGGCTGTTGAAGGAAGCCAGGGAGGAAATAGCAGATGCTCTGAGGATCATTTTCCAATCCTCATGAGATACAGACGAGGTCCCAGAGGATTGGAGGTCTGTGAGTGTTGTACCATCATTTAAAAAGGGTGCGAGGGATAGGCCAATAAATTATAGGCCGGTCAGCCTGACCTTGGTGGTGGGCAAATTATTGGAAACAATTCTGAGAGACAGGATAAAGTGTCACTTAGAAAGGAACGGATTGATCAGGGATAGTCAACATGGTTTTGTTAGGGGAAGATTGTGTCTTACTAACTATGAATTTTTTGAGGAAGTAACAAGGAGGATTGATGAGGGAAGTGCAGTGGATGTTGTCTACATGGATTTCAGTAAGTCATTTGACAAGGTCCCAAATGGCAGATTAGTCAGGAAAGTGAGATCTCATGGGATACAGGGAAAGGTGGCAGGTTGGATCCAAAATTGGCTCAGTGACAGGAAACAAAGGGTAATGGTCGATGGAGGTTTTTGCGAATGAAAAACAGTTTCCAGTGGTGTTGAACAGGGCTCAGTGTTAGGGCCCTTGCTGTTTGTTGTATATATTAATGATTTATGCTTAAATGTGGGAGGCACGATTGGGAAATTTGCAGATGACACAAAAATTGGCTGTGTAGTTGATAGTGAAGAGGATAGCTGTTGACTCCGGAATGATATCAATGGTTTGGTTGAGTAGGTGGAGAAATGGCAAATGAAATTCAATCTGGAAAAGTGCAAGGTAATACATTTAGGGAAGGCGAATAAAGCAAGGGAATACTCAATAAATGGCAAGTTATTGAGAGGGGTTGAGGAATTGAGAGACCTTGGAGTGCATGTCCACAGGTCCTTGAAGGTGGCGGAACAGGTGGATAAGGGGGTCAAGAAAGCATGTGGAATGCTTTCCTTTATTGGGCAAGGCATTGAATACAAAAGTAGGTATGTAATGATGAAACTGTACAAAACATTGCTTAGGCTACAGCTGGAATTTTGTGTACAGTTCTGATTACCACATTATAGGAAGAACATAATTGCTGTGGAGAGAGTGCAGCGGCGAGTTACAAGAATGCTGCCATGGCTTGCAAATTGCAGCTATGAGAGATTGGATAGACTAGAGTTGTTTTCCATAGAACAGAGGAGGCTAAGAGGTAATTGAAGTTGTCAAAATTATGAGGGGCCTAGATAGGATAGACAGGAGAGATTTGTTTCCCTTAGCTGAGGGGTCAATTACCAGGGAGCATAGATTTAAGGCGATTGGTAGAAGGATTAGAGGGGACATGAGGTGAAGCTTTTTCACCAGAGGGTGGTGGGCATCTGGAATTCACTGCCGAAGTTGGTGGTTGAGGCTGAAATGCTCAACTCATTTAAAAGGTACCTGGATCTGTACCTGAAGTGCTGTAACCTGCAAGGTTATGGACCAGATGCTGAAAAGTGAGATTAAGATGAGTGGCAAGTTTTTGTTTCTCTTTTTGGCCAGTGCAGACACAATGGGCTGAATGGCCTCTTTCTGCACCATAACAGTTCTATGGTTCTCTGTCCCTATTTTACTTACAGTTGCTGGATGTCCTTTTGGCTGGTGAGAAATGTGTAGTTGACAATTGAAGGTCTCACAGAGAATTCACTTATATCTCTTATTTGTGGCATTATTTGTCTAGCACTCAGCCATAAAAATGATCCACAGGCATCCGCTCCTCATGCTTGTCATCCAGTAAAACTATGTTTTATTAATACATATGAACATATAGATTAGGGGAAGGAGTAGAGTATTTGGCCCCTTGACACTGCTGTGCCATTCAGTGAGATCATGGCTGATCTGATAAGCCTCAACTCCACTTTCCTGTCTTTAATCCTTGATTCCCTTGATGATTAAAAATCTGTCTATCTCCACCTTGAATATACTTAACGACCCAACGTCTACAGCCCCCTGAGGTAAAGAATTCCACAGATTAACCTTGCTGTGAGAGAAGAAATTCCTCTTCATCTCTGTTTTAAATGTGCGCCCCCTTACTCTGAGATTATGCCCTCTGGTCCTAGACTCTCTCACAAGGGGAAACAGCTTCTCAGCATCTACCCGGTCAAGCCCCCTAAGAATCTTATTTGTTTCAATAAGGTCAACTCTCATTCTTCTAAACCAATGAGTACAAACCCAACCTACTCAGCCTTCCCTCATAACAAAATCCCTCCATACCCAGAATCAACCCATTGAACCTTCTCTGGACTGCCTCCAATGCCAGTATCAGTGGGATTTTCTACACCTGCCTGCCGCCGCGATCTTCTGGCCCTGGCGCAACTCAGTGGACTTCTGGCTGGGGCACCGCCTCGCCCGCGTCAGGTACCGCCTGTGAAGGGGCGGAAAATTCAGGCCTATATCTTTCCTTAGGTGAGGGGACCAAAACTGTGCACTGTATTCTAGATGTAGTCTAACTAGCGCTTTGTATCGTTTTATCAAGACTTTTTTTATACTCCATTATACTATTTTTATACTCCATTCCCTTAGAAATAAAGGTCAACATTACATTTGCCTTCCCTATTACCTGTTGAACTTGTATGTTAGCTTTTTGGGATTCATGAACAAGGGCTCCCAAATCCCTCTGTGCTGCAGCTTTCTGTAGTATTTCTCCATTTGAATAATATTCCCCATTAAATAATACACCCCGTGCCCCATCCATGCTAATGCATGCCAACTCATGCCATCATCCGTCCTCATAGCTCATAGCCCCATGCCAACTTAATGCCAACTCATGCCCCCCACTCACCACCCTTATACACTCCATGCCAACTCACACATTATCCACCTCAGGAGCCATGTTGAGATGAAATAAAATGAAGGTCTAAATATGTATTACAGCCTTTAATTTTTTAGCAAAAAAATCACTCCCATTCTTGAAAATCCATTTAAAACTTTAGAAGCCACTCAAGTATTTAATCCCTTGTAAAAGCAAACAGACTTGTATTCATAACCCCATATCAAAGACAGCTGATCCTTTAGTAACCTATTTGAACTGTTATAACCCATAGGACTATTGTATGATGTGCCTGCATGCCATTGTAATGTAAAGATGCTCGGTAGTGGGATTAGAGAATAGCACTGCTCACGGTATGATGCATAGAGTCACACTGTAATAGACTGAGAGAGCAATCTAGAAAGAACACTCTGGAGCCAGCCTGCTTCGAGGCAAAAGTACCATGCAAGACAGCAACCAGGGACCTGTAAATAATTAAAGTTAATAATAAATGTTTCATGTTTAAATATACAAGCTCAGGATCTCATCATTGAGATTCTACCACGCACCAGAAAATAACATGGTTGGCAACAGTGGGAGCTCCTAAAAGATATCACATCAGAGATAGTACCATAATTCGACATGATGATCTGCCATGATGTGAAAGGTGGCAGCTCAATGCATGAACCCAGACCAGCATCCCAAGGTTTGAAAAACTACAGGCAACTGAAGCCAAACTAGAGAGATGTTCACCTAAGAAGAAAACTTGAAGAAAATGTTGACGAATCTTCACCACAGACTTGGAAGTGAGGAATCCACCAGGGTGAGTGGAAGTCCATTACAGAAAATTGCGAGAACCTGAAGGACATGAGGAGCTAAAAAGGGCATTGAACATTACTTCAGAGAAAGCTGCATTGGAATTATCAGTAACAATGAAGCAATGCACTGAAGCCCAGAGTGAGTTAGCAAGAGGTCAACAAGAAAATGAACAATTGATTGTCCTTCAGGATCAAATGCAAAGGGAATGCATAACCATTCAGTGAAATGAAGAAACGAGCGCTGTCCTAAACAGCAAAATGGAAGCACAACAGGAGAAACTCAAGGACACTGAATTATGGGAAAACTCAAATAAGGCAAGTGAGCTTTGAAAAGAAAAGGAAAACCTCTTGACAGACCTTCACATGCTACAAAATTTCCTTGGGACAAAGCTTATTCCTCTGGAAAGTTAGGACAAGCAGGAAAATGAATTTAACGTCACTCTGAACAAACTGAAGGACCAGGTGGCGAGGAAACTTAGCAATGTCCTAAATTCCAGGAGGAAGCCAAAAGCTATAAGAAAAAGACTGAAGAGCTGAAGAAGCAGTTCATTTATTTTTATTTGTTCATGGGATATGGGTGTCACTGGCTAGGCCAGCATTTATTACCCAACCCTAATTATCCTTGAGAAGGTGGTGGTGAGCAGCTTTCTTGAACTGCTGCTGTGCATGTAGTGCATGCACATCTACAGTGCTGTTAGGGAGGGAGTTCCAGGATTTTGACCCAGCAACAGTGAAGGAACAGCAATATATTTCCAAGACAGGATGGTGAGTGGCTTGGAGGTTGTGGTGTTCCCAGGCATCTGATGCCCTTGTACTCCTAGATGGTAGTGGTCGGGGGTTTGGAAGGTGCTGTCTAAGGAGCCTTGGTGAGTTTCTATTGTGCATCTTGTAGATGATATGCACTGCTGCTAATGTGCGTTGGTGGTGGAGGGACTGAATATTTGTGGATGTGGTGGCAGTCGAGCGGGCTGCTTTGTTGTGGATGGTATCAAACTTCATCCAGGCAAGTGGAAAGTATTCCATCACACTCCTAACTTATGCCTTGTAGATAGTGGACAGGCTTTGTGGAGTCAGGAGTTGAGTTACTTGCCATACTCTGACCTACTATTGTAGCCACAGTATTTATATGACTAATCCAGTTCAGTTTCTGGCCAATGGTAATCCCCAGGAGGTTGATAGTGGGGATTCAGTGACAGTGAGCCACTGAATATCAAGGGGCGCTGGTTAGATTCTCTCTTATTGGAAATGGTCATTGCCTAGCAATTGTGTGGCAAGAATGTTTCTTACCACTTGTCAGCCCAAGTCTGGATACTGTCCAGGTCTTGTTGCCTTTGGACATGGACTGCTTCAGTATCTGAGGAGCCGCAAATGGTGCTGAACATTGTGCAATCATCAGCGAACATCCTGACTTCTGACCTTATGATGGAAAGAAGATAATTGATGAAACAGCTGAAGATGGCTGGGCCGAGGACACTATGAATGGAAAAGAGGAGGCATTGAAAAGAAAAGCTGTAGAAATTTCCAAACTGTGAGTGGGCAATGAAGCCATGAGTAGCACAATTACAGAACTGAAACAAATTAAGACTTTCCTGGAGCTAGACCTGGACAAAAAAGGACAAGGACAAAGTTCTGTTGCAGTCAGAAAAAAAAAGGAGACAAATGAGATTGGAAAATGTAAATCCGACACTGATTGCAAGGCACTAGAAGAAGAAAAAGTTGAGCTGAATGGAACAATTCATAAGCTTGCAAAAGAATTTAAAAATAAAAGAGCAAACAATGTTTGGTTGAAATTTTGAAACAAGTGGAAAGGAAGGTTCCATTTGCGAAATATCCACATCCAGCAAGAGCGTGGGAGACATCATGGAAACAGGATATTTGAGTCCACTCCAGGAAAAGAATGGAGTACACATTCCCTTCAGAAGGAATGGGACAAACACACAGGCCAGAATTTTTCGCTCAGTGGGTGGGCGTGCGCCCGACCTGAATGAGCACAAAATGATGCTCGATGGTGTTGGGCGAGCTTCCCGAAGTCATAGAACACTCGTGCGATATTTCGGTTGGCGGGCGCATGCGGGAGTCAGCAGCGTGCCCGCCGACAATTAGCCTGGACTATTAAGGCAATTAAAGATCTAATTGAATTAAATTTTTTGCTGCCCATCCAACCTTACAGTTGGCGGGCAGGCGAAAAGACCAAATGGCCTTTGAATTTTGTAGGGAACCTCATCCACAGGCAGGATGAGGTTTTGATCCATTATTAAAAAAAAAATTAATTTCAAACATGTCCCTAATCAGGTGACAGAGTCTACATGAGTGGACACGTGCTAACATTTCTAAAATCTTTATTGTTTTTCAAAATTTTCATCTCCCTGAGGCAGCTCTGTGCCTTGGAGCTTTTCCTGCGCACCCGGGAACTTGCATGCTCGCCCTTCTTCCCCACACAGGCAGCGCTGAGCGCTGCAGCGTGTGTTTCACACTGGGTGGGCCTTAATTGGCCCGTCAGCATGAAATCGCCGTCGGGCCCTGATCTCAGGCTGTAAACAGATTTTTTTCACTGACACAGGCAGACCATTTTCTTTTGCAATCTTTGAGGCGCTGGGGATTTAAATAACTTCACAGCTTGACAGTTCTACAGACCTTACCTGCCCTTCAAGAGCCTTTACGTCTTCCATAAATTCATGACTCCCATAGTGTGGTTAAAGACCCTCGCTACAGAAAATGGGGTCTGACTGAACTCAGCACTGAGTTCAAATAGCCCTGCTGAGCTCTGGTTTTCCTCACGCAATTCACACCCTGTCCCTTTCCCCTACTAGCGACAAAAGGATCTGTCAGAAATGGGGGCCGGACTCCTGAATCTGGGTCCTGCCCCTTATTTTTAAAGGTCCACAGAGTCTTCATGTCTCCACAAAAATCTGCCCATGAAACGCAACGACAGGCAGACCAGTGAGACACATAAAATGATAAAATGCAAATTACAGCAGCTGTGATCTCAGCATCTCAAACACCCCAGCAGGGGCCTTGACCAAAACCACAAATGACAAATTTGAAGTCCACTGAAGAAGAATAAACTTCAGGACAATCTTATTGCCATTCATAACAACATTAACAAAATATACATGGTGAAGTCCATAACTATATCCACACAGGAGCAGTTGACCCCTACTATTCCTCCTCCCCATAAAATCCCAATTATTCCACCCTCCAAAAATATGTCTTCTCCAAACCTGCATCTTGAACCTCATCTAGAACAAAAGTAACAACATAGAGGTGGATGCCAGGACCATGAACATTTGAATACTCTCAGCTCATGAGACTACGCCTATTAATTAATGGGAATGTATAGTTTCCTGATATGTGGTCCCACCATGTTCCATTGGTAGGACATGGCAGAATTTATACCCAATAATTGATGTAAAGTAAAAGGCTAGAAATGAAAGGCAACACCATTGACTTAACTTTAAAGATTTTAAATTTATTATCTAACATTAAAAGATACATTTTTCATTGTTTTCATGAAGTTTGCATTTCCATGAATATTTTGATATTTCATTTCCATGAGTATTTTGAAATGACAGTATGAGTTATATTAAAATCCCAATGAAAGTAATATGTATCCCTATAAAGTTTTGAATGTATTTACCTCCATGGCAACATTTGAGGAGCTAAAATGCCTATTGCCAAATGTCACTTGACGGGTGCTTAAGATTTCAACATTCAGATATCTTGCAGCATAATCCATGACTATAAGAGGTGAAGTAGCGATTTCAATGTACTTCTTTCAATTTAGTATACTGAATTTGCTGCTCATAATGTGGTCTCCTCTATACTGGGGAGACCAAACGCAATTTGTGCGATGGCTTTGCAGAACACCTCAGTTCAGACCAGAAGTGTGATTTTGAGCTTCCGGTGGCTTGCCATTTTAATTCCCCACTTTGCCCTCATGCTGACATCTCTGTCCTCAGCCTGCTAAAGTGTTCCAGTGAAGCTCAGTGCAAGCTCAAAGAACAGCACCTCATCTTTGGATTAGGCACTTTACAGCCTTCTGAATTCAACATTGAGTTCAACAATCCCCTCAGCTGAGAGTATGCTCTTTCACGCACGCGCACAAAAGAATGCACCCATCTCCCTGCGGCTCAGTGCTGCCTCAGGGAGATCGGCTCCTGTCTGAAGAAATTTTAAAATCAGAAGAAATAAGTTTCCCTGTCATGTCCCCTCATGTGACACTGTCACATGAGTTGAGACATGTCCATCACTTTCACTGACAATTTTATTAAAACTTTTAAAACCTACATGGAACCTCATCCTGCCCATGGATGAGGTTTCATGCTTTTTCTTAAGCCCTTCCGGGCTCCCGGCCTGCCTGCCAACCTTAAGGTTGGATGGGCAGGACCATTAATTACTTTAACTACTTTGTCAATGGCCTCAATTGGCCATTGACAGATCGGTGGGCGCACAGCTGATTCTGCTGTGCCCCCGCCGGCCTGAAAATTGAAATGAGGCGGGGCAACGTCGGCATTGTCGGTACTGGGGTGAGCTCAGCGATTTTGTTGCAGGTGGCCTCCAAATTGGCCACCTTTGGGCCTGCTGCCCAATTAAGGAAAATGGCAGACTCCTGGCCAATTTGGAGGGCTGACAGGGTTGAAGCCTCAGCAGACCATCAGGAGAGCTGGGTACGGCTGAGGCAGGCAGGAGACCTTGGGCACCTCAAAACAGAGGCACCGTCTGTCAGGCATGTAAAAGGGTTTAGGAGGCTGAGGATGGTAGCCCTTCTCCCCCAGAACAGCCTGTGAGGCTACCTTCCCTGCCCTTGGCCCCCTCTTTGGGCTATGGAGCCTCCAGCTCTGATGGATTCCTTGGGCTGCCACAGGGAGGCTGCTTCCATGAATCTCATGGTCAACCCCCTCAGTGGGGGCAACTCTCCTATCAACAAAATGCTGGCCGCCCTGTAAAATGGCCCTTAATTGGGGCCTTAATAATGTAAGTTGCCTGCCTACCTTTGTAGAGCGAACAACTGATCCACCTCAGATTCTGCCACTATTTTACCATCCCCAAGCCTCTATCCCTGCCACCTGGGGGCCAGTAAAATTCAGCGCCCATCCGGGTGACCGGTAATAAGATCTCAGTCTGGACTTTGTCATTCACTAAAGCTTGAAAACTGTATATCTTCAGTGCATTAAGGCCATAAATTTGAACTGCAAAAGCAAATACTACTTTCCTATTGCTCTGAAGGATACAATATCAGCTCCATTTTTTAATCACAACAATTGAGAGCCAGGTTTTCACTGCATGGGACATGTCATTCGAAGAATGAAAGGATAAGTTCCTTATTTAAATACATGTGCAGAAATCTACACACCAGCAATTTCGTAAATGATTAGCCATTCAGCTCTTTGCAATGATCAAAATATTCATGGCCGTGCAGTGGATTGCCATAATTTGTTTTCAATTCCAAAACCTTTTGGATGGTAGTTATACCAGCACCTTATATAGTCCAGGCAGCAATTTTTGATAGCTAATTGCTCTAAAATGCTGTTTCATTTGATACTAGGTAATGTGACCTGATGGCTGTAATGATAACTGAAGAAAATCAGCAACATGGAACGATTATGTCAGTGGTAACAAAATGAGTTTTTTTGAGAGACTGTCCTGTAAAGCCCATGTGATGGATGCTGTTTTAAACTTTGTTTATGTTTTCTCTTGCAAGGCGATGCCTCAGAAATGAGTTGTGGTTGAACATCAAGATGTGTTGAACACTTAATAACTCTGTCAATTCTCCTCATATACCTGAAGCACTGTGAGCACTTAGAAATTAATTTTATGCACCTTTCTTTGGGTCCAAACAGTCCATGCCCTCTTTCAAGATAATTTACAATATTCTTGGCTGACTCTGAAGGGCAACATATTGCATCATCAGAGTCCCTCAGCACTCACTCGGATGGATTTAAGTATTAATTTTCAAGTCTAATCAAACCTCCACATAACAGCTGATCTTCCTTACAAACTGTTTTCAAACATTCCTTCGGGAATCAAAATATCCCCATTGTCAGAGTCAGCAAAAAGATCAGAGTGAGGTGCATCCTTTTCCTAACATCCGAGAATAATTATAATGGCACCTTTAGTGTCTTCAAGGCTTATTTTCAAATGTAACCTCTTCAGTTGCTTCTTTTATTAAATTATCCTCTCAGAAGTCATTTTTTGCTATAAGATACCTGTGTTGATAGCATTGATACACACATCCCTGAAACAATAGAGTAAGCCAGCCAACCTCAGATGTTGGTTGTGAGAGAAAAAGAATATCAGTTGACCTCTTGGTATTGCGTTTTATTCAGAAGCATCCCTACCTGAAGGAATAGCCTTTGGTATTGTTTTATTTTCCGGACAGACTGTGAAATTTATACCTTATCTGAAGATGTAAGTTAATACAAAGTGCAATCTGTAGCAGACTTGCAATTCAGATCCTTGGTGCTCTTGGACCTGTATCAAATTGCAGTTAGTTATTTAGCAAGCAAATTCATTTTGACAGACAATAGGCAAGTGATCTATCCTGAAAAGTGAGTTGTCAACAAGTAACATTTGGGAATCTGGCCAAATTCCATTAGAAAATTTCCATCTGTTGATGCCACACAGCAAGGAAAGACAGCCAGATGCCATCATTTTTCTATTATTACTACAATATCAGAATGGTTAGTTATCAAATATTGTTTATCAAATTGTCCCACAGGTTTTGAAGAATGCATAATAAGAATGGAAAGCACATTTTCATTGCCCTTAACAGCTTCCATTTATATATTGCCTTTAATCTAGTACAACATCCTGAGGTGCTTCACAGTAGTGTTATCAGAAAAAGATTGACACTGAGCCACATAATGCGATATTGCAGCAAATGCCTAAAAGCTTGGCCAAAGAGGTGGGTTTTAAGGAGTGTCTTAAAGGAGCAGAGTGCAGAAAAGAGGCAGAGAGGTTTAGGGAGGGAATTCCTAACTTGGAGCTTAGGCATTTGAAGGTATGGCTAGCAATGGTTGGAGAATGGAAATTAGGGATGCACAAAAGCCCAGAATTAGAGGAGCAGAGAGTTCTCAAATGTTTGCAGGGTTGAAGGAGGGTACAGAGGTAGGAAAGGGTGAAGTTATGGTAAGATTTTTTATAGGCAGGGGAAGAGAAATAAACTGAAAACCCCAATTCCTTTCCATACTGAATGTAAAAAGTGTAGTTGTTTTGGAAAGGTAGATATATATGCTTCTAAGTCCCATTAGCATATGGTCAATTTAAAGCACCAGCAACAGACTTTTATGAGTTTAAAAATAAAGAAGATTTTTTTTTACACACTCACTCTGACTCTAAAATCTATGTCATTCACACACCACACACGCGGGAAAGAAAGATTAAGGAAGATAGTGCATTTTTACAGCTGGTAAACCAAAAAGAATAGTTAATACTTCACGTGTTTGACTTGATGTGGGCAGTCAGTCATTGCCAGCCCTGTAGAGAAAGCAATTCTTTTCCATTCTTGAACTGTTTTTCAAATGGGTTCAAATAATTGAAGTCAGATATCCACATCCTTGCAGGACTCCCTCGAAGAGATGAATATTCAGCAGTTCACAAAGCTAGGGACTTGTGGCTTTCGTATCAGGAGGTCAAACTTCTTTGCAGATGGACTTGGAGTTTTGGAATCAGCTTGGGAGGTTTGTAAAGACGTTACGCCTCCCGGTTCTTAAAAGTCAAAGATCACACAGTCTTCTGCAGCTGCTGTCTTGTGGTGGTCTTCTGCAGACTGCACAGGTCTTTACAGGGTCTTTAGATCAAAACACGTTATCTCTAGCCAGTTTCGGTCACGTTCAGTTCTGGTATTATCCAACCAGAATGGTTCAAAAATCTGAAGCCATCACTACACAATAGGAGAAGATGGTAATCTTTCACGCACATTTTGTGGATAACTGGCCTCTTTAGCTCTTTTGTGTGATGAATTGCTCTTGGAGACAAGAAGTTTAGAGATCTGTTGATTTTATGTTTAGAGTAAACTTTGAGCAATGGCAGGTGTAAATTCCAGAAAGGGGTGCTGTCTCGGCGTATCCATTTCAGGGCAAGTTAAAGTACACCATTTAGCCCATACAGTCTCTCAGCTGTTGTGATGGGCAACAAATGCTTCTTGCCAGTGATGCCTACATGCCATGAAAGAATGAAGAAAAAGGAGATCGTGATCATAGTATCATAAGCTATGGAAAAGGACATAGAGTAATACAGAGTAAAAATAATTGAATCATTCAATGGGTTGAGAAAAGATCTGGCCAAAGTAAATTTGAATCAAAGGTTGGGAGGCAAAACTATAACAGAACAATGGGCTGTCTTTAAAGAGGAGGTAGTTTGGGTACAGTCAAGGTACATTCCTGGGGGCGAGGGCGAGGTTTGGGGGGGGTGGGGGGGTTGGACATATAAAGCCAGAGCTCCTTGGATGATGAAAGAGAAAGAGTGCAAGATGAAGCAGAAAAAAGTGTGTATTAGGTTGATAATGTAACAGCGAACCAGGCTAAATATAGAAAGTTCAGAGGGGAAGAGAAAAAATAAAACAAGCAAAGAAAGAGTATGAGAAGAGACTGGCAGCCAACATAAAAGGGAATCCAGAAGTTTTCTATATGCATACAAATAGGAAAAGGGACAAGGAGGATGTAGAGCTGATTAGGGACTGAAAAGGGGATTTACAGATGGCGGCAGAGGGCATAGCTGAAGTACTAACTGAGTACTTTGCACCTGTCTTTATCAAGGAAGAAAATGCTGGAAAAGTTGTAGTAAAAGAGGAGGTAGCTGAGAGACTGTATGGGCTAAATGTTGTTAAAGAGTAGGCATTAGAAAGGCTATCTGTACAGAACTGGATCAGATGCATTCAAGGAGGGAAGTAAGGGTTCAAATTGAGGCATTACTGATCTTAATCATCCTATCCTCCTTCGATGCACGGGTGGTATCAGAAGACTGGAGAATTGCATATGTTCCATCTTTGTTCAAAAAAAGGGGGTAAGGACAAATCCAGCAATTACCGGCCAGTCAGCTTAACTTCAGTGACGGGAAAGCTTTTAGAAATGACAATGCAGGAAAAAAAAAACAGTCACTTGTACAAGTATGAATTAATGAAGGAAAACCAGCATAGATTTGTTAAAGGCGAATTGTGCTTAACAAATTTGATTGAATTTTTTTTGATGAGGTAACAGATGAAGGTAATGTGGTTGATGTTGTGTACATGTGCTTCCAAAAGGCATTTCATGAAGTGCTACATAATGGACCTATCAGCAAAGCCGAAGTCCATGGAATAAAGGGGGCAGTGGCGACATGAATGCGAAGTTGGGTGAATGACTGGAAACAGAGGGCTGAATTTAGGTAGTGGTGAATTTTTTTTTGGCCGGAAGAAGGCATATAATGGGGTTTCCCGGGGGTCAGTATTAGGACCACGGCTTTGCTTGATCTATATTAATGCATCGACTTGGTTGTGCCGAGCACAATTTCAAAATCTGTGATTGACACAAAACTTGAGGTATTGTGAACTTTGAGGTATAGTGATAGACTTCAAGTGGGCATAGACAAGTTGGTGGAATGGGTGGACATATGGCAGATGTAATTTAATACAGAGCAGTATGAAATTATACATTTTGGTAGAAAGAATAAAGAAAGGAAATACAAAATAAAGGATATAATTCTAAAGATGCAGGGCAGAAGGAACTGGGGGTATATTTGCACAAATCATTGAAGGTGGTGAGGAATTTTCAGGAAGTGACAAATAAGGCATACAAGATGTATTGGTTATGCACAGGCCTAACTACCCCTGCAACAATTTTTCAAATTTATCTCATCAAATTGTGAAATTGAATTGAATAAATCTGGTAATTTGTGGGCTAGCACCAAAAATTCCCTGAAAAGCTGTGGAATTGTAAAGACATACCTCGTTCAGGAGGGAAAGGACTTTGCTGTACCTTCATTGTTACTTCCTAATAGGCAATAAATACTCATTACCAGTGACAGCCACAGGCCAAGAATAAATAAAAATCAAAGTATCACTACCCTATTCATAGTGAAAGTAAACGCAAATTTATATTACTTGAGTAATTATGTTGATGCATTACACTGTACAGCTAAACAAGCGTGTATAATTGTTACTATTGTATCATGCTTTTGTCTGCTGTAGTACATAATAGGATTCAAATACAGTTATTGTGCTCTTCATTTTTATAATTATCCATTCAGTTTCTGGTATATTTATCACCCTGGAACCCTGCTATTCTCCTCTGTGGTGCCTAGGGAGTATGCAACAAAAGTTGCAAAGATCTAATACGTGGTTTTCTATGCCCTTTATGTCACTTGAGGGATATGAGCAAACCTATGCCTGCTCTTGCCTGTAGATGAAGCATTCCCATGGAAGGTTGTTGAATAGTGTTCAGACACAGGGGCACTTGAAGAATCAAGGTCCTGAAACAGTCTGGCAAGAAGGAAAGGGAGGCATCAAAGGTAGATACTATGAAGAAAGACAATGTAAAATAAAGAATATAATTCTAAAGGGGTGCAGGGCAGAAGGACCTGGGGGTAAATATGCACAAGCAGCTGAAGACGGCTTGTCATGTTCAAAAAGCAGCTAATATGGCATATAAGATCCTGAACTTTATGAATAGAGGCATAGAACAAAAAAAGCAAGGAGATTATGATAACTTTTATTAAACTCTTGTTTAGCCTCATCTGGAGTATTGTGTCCAATGATCTTTGGCCCTGAGGCCCTTTGGCTCTTGTTCTCCTGTCCTGCAGTATTCCTTCCTTGCGTCCTGGTTCAAGACCCTCTCAGGTGGGCAGGCCTTTGCTCGAGTGAGCTTTAGCAATGGAAAGGATTCAGCTCAGCAAGTTTAGGAGTTGTAAGTCCTAAAGTGCCTTAGTGAATTTTTTGTGCATTATATTGTATACCCTTTCCTGGGCAATGGAGAAAGGAACAGCGGAGTCTTTTTTAAATTCTTTCTTGGGATGTGAGTGACACTGGTACTCCCTAATTGCACTTCAGAATATTGGAATATAAGCATAGCCTAACAATTTATATTTGCAAAACAAAAACAGAATTACCTGGAAAAACTCAGCAGGTCTGGCAGCATCGGTGGAGAAGAAAAGAGTTGACGTTTGGCAGTTGACGTTTCTCCGCCGATGCTGCCAGACCTGCTGAGTTTTTCCAGGTAATTCTGTTTTTGTTTTGGATTTCCAGCATCCGCAGTTTTTTTGTTTTTGTTTTTAATTTATATTTGCATTCTGCCACTTTCCACATTGGTAATTTGAATTTTTGTTTTCTGTCTGAAAAACTTTTTCTTAGTTTCCAACCTTCATCTTTAGTTTACTATTCTTTGCTACCATGTTCCATTCCAAAAAGCCAGGTGGTGAAGGATAGAACTGGACCCAATCTTTGCTCACTTTTTAAAGAAATTATTTACAGAGATACACAATACAAACATGCACCTCCTAATCCAACAACCACGATTTCAGTCTGTTCCTATTTATACCTCTTTTGTAAGAGAAGTAAATTCCCAGTTAATACCCATCACTGCATACAATTAATATACATTTGAAGGAAGCTCCAGGATTTTGACCCAGCTGTGATGAAGGATGTATTTCCAAACCAGGATGATGTATGACTTACAGGGGACCTTGCAGGTGGTAGTGTTCCTATTTGCCTCCTGCCATTGCCTTTTAGGTGGTCAAAATCACTGGTTTGGAAGGTGCAGTTGAAAGAAGGCTTGGTGAGTTGATGCAGTGCTTCTTCTAATTGACAAACAATGCCATCACAGTGCACTGGTGGCTGAAAGAATGAATGTTTGAGGTGGTGAGTGGGATGCAGATCAAGTGTGCTGCTTTGTCCTGGATGGCTTCAAGCTTCTTAAATGTTGTTGGAGCCACACTCATCCAGGCAAGTGGAGAGTATTCCATCACACTCTTGACTTGTGTCTTGTAGATGGTGGACAAGCTTTGGAGAGTCAGAAGTTGAGCTACTCACCACAGAATTCCCAGCCACTGACCTCATCTTGTAGCCACAGTATTTATGTGGCTGGTCCAATTCAGTTTCTGGTAAATAGTAACTCCCAGGATGTTGATGGTGGGGGATTCAGCAATGGCAATGCCATTGAAAGTCAAAGAGAGATGGGTAGATTCTCTCTTGTTAGAGATGATCATCACGTGGCACTTGTGTGGTGTGAATGTTACTTGGCACTTATCATCCCAAACCTTAATGTTGTCCATGTCTTGCTACATATGGGTATGGGCTGCTTCAGTATCTGAGAAATTGTGAATGGTATTGAACACAGTACAATGATGACCCCCACTTCTGACCTTTTTTTGGAGAAAAGGTCATTGCTGAAGCAACTGAAGATAGTTGGGTGTAGGTCACCACCCTGAGGAACTCCTGCAGCAATGCTCAGGGCTTGAGATGATTGATCACTGACAACCACAACCATTTTCCTTTGTGCTCAGTATGATTCCAACCAGTGGATACTTTTCCCCCAATTCCCATTGGCTTGGATAGAGCTTCTTTATGCCACACACGGTCAAATGCTGCCTCGATATCAAGGGCACCCACTCACAACTCATATCTTGAATTCTGCTCTTGTGTCCATGTTTGAACTAAGACGATGTTAAGATCAGGATCCAAATGATCCTAGGGAGCCCAGCTTGTGAATCAGTTTGGTGAGGAGGTTCCACTTGACATCTCTATTGGTGGCACTTTCCATCACTTTATTGATGAATGATTGTAGTTTGTTGGTGTAGTATTTAGGAGGATTGGATTTTTTCTGCTTTTTATGGACAGGCCATTCCCCAATTTTTTTGGGATCACTTATTTTTTGAACTTTTCTGATGGTTTCTATCAGTATTCACATGATTATGCTTATTTGCATTCAAGTTCATTGACTTTTTTTGTTTTCATTATTACAATTAGCATTTGATTAGATGTCTGAGATTTTTAAATCAAAATGTCTCCACATGGTAGCAGTGGGATATAAAACATTGCTTTCATAATAACAGTGGGCAAAAACAAGTGTACTTGTTTTTATTTCTATTTTTAGCTGCTGGCCCTCCATGATGGATGGAGAAGGGTCTGTACATGTCATCAAATGGAAAATCAGTGTGGGCATTGCTGTCCCTGAAAGGAGGCTCCTAGCCCCCACAATTTATGTTGCAGTCCTGTTGCAAAAGCTGAGAATTCTGCTGGCTGCAGCACTGTAATATAAAATGGCTAAGAAATTTTATTTGTTTGCCAGAAAATCGCATTGTCGGTAGAGGATGGCTTTTCCTGGGTTTAGGACCCAAATATTGAAATGACATGCTTGGGAAAATCGAATGTCAATCATTTTCCCCTGTCCTGCATTCAAATAACACTGGCCCCTTGAATTTCCTAAATGGCCTTTCAGATGATTGTATTTGACTGTGCCTAGAGAGTGCAGTAACTCAGCCACCCTACAACAAACAGGATTGAACGGAAGAAATCAGGTTAAAAAGAAATTGGCACTGTGCCTCGCCCAGTGATTGTAAGTAGCAAACTCCGCTAGAATTGAAGAAGTTATCCTCTCTCAAAATGCCACATTTTGGGAGAATTGATCCTTTTGAAGCAGCCGCAGACGATTGGTCTCAATACATAGAACACCTCCATGTTCTTTTTTCAAGTGAGCGAGATTACACGAGAAGAGGCAAGCGATCCTCATAAGTACTTGTGGGAACAAAACCTACAGTTTGATTTGAAGCTTGATGGTACACAGTGCCCCAGATTCAAAGAATTTGAAGAATTGGACATTGTGAAGGGTCAATTTCAACCCAAGCCTTCAGTCACGATGAAGAGGCTCAGGTTTAATTTGTAAAATAGAGCCTTGGGTGAGACAATTGCATGCTACGTAGCAAATTTGAAGCAGTTAATAGAACATTGTGAGTTTGGTACGACTCTGAACGACATGCTCAGAGATCGTTTAGTGTGTGGTGTGAAAGAGGACACTATTCAGAAAAGATTATTGTCCGAAGTGAATCTGGATTTCAAGAAGGTGCTAGAGATAGTGCTGGCCATGGAAAGTGCAGTAAGAGATTCAAAAGCAACACAGGGTGTGCAAAATGGTGCTGGCTTCCACATCGGGCAGGAAACCTCACCTGAAAGTGGCGTTGAAAAGCGAGACTCCGCTGAGAAGTGGGAAACAGCCCCCACTAGCCGAAGAATAAAGAAAAATAACTTAGCAGCAAAATTGAAGAATAACTTTAATAGAGGTGGAAACAATCAGCCTGTTAGCAATTGGCAGTTTAAAAAAATCAAATGTTACTATTGTCACGGAAATGGACAAATGATGAGGCAGTGCAAGGAAAGATTCAAGCAGGCTTGTAAACAAAAGAAGAAGCCCAATGAAATCTACAATATAGAAGAGCCTGAAACAACAAATTTAGACAATTACTCGTTGTTTAATCTGAAAGTTGGAAAGGCAGAACCAATATTTGTCACAGTGAAAGTAAATGGCAAACCTGTTGGAATAGAAGTGGACACAGGAGCTTCTACTGCAATAACTGGGGAACATACCTTCAGATTTTGAATAATGGTGAACATCAGTTAAGTTTAGAAGAAACAGCCACGAAGCTAAAAACATATACAGGTGAAGACATTCATGTAAAAGGCAAAAACAGAGTAAGTGTCCATTCTGGAAGCCAATTGGCAAAGCTACCAGTTTTTGTCTTGAGAGACAGAGGACCATGCCTTCTAGGGCGAAATTGGCTAAGGGAAATCAGATTGGCCACTTGAGATTCCAAAAAAAAGCTGGAAGCGTTCCTGTTTTGAAAAAGGAGTGGGTAAGGACTCAATAACCTGAAGAAATGCTGGCTGTCTTAAGCCAAATCCTGGAAGAACTGCAGAAGAAACTTGAGGAGACTCTGCTTGATGACAGAATTCGAGACGAAGTGTGCAACCTTCAAAGGGAAAAAGAAAACCTGTTGAAAGACCTTCACACATGACAAGATTCCTTCAGGTCAATGCTCGTACCTCTGGAAAAGTATGAAGAGAAACAGAAAGAGTCCAGCACCTCTCTGAACAAACTGAAGAATGAGTTGGCAGAGAAGACACAACAATGTTCAGTTTTCCAAACAAATACAAAAAAGAGACAGAATACCTGAAGAATCAGCTAAATGAAGCCAAAGAGGCTTTGGAAGCAAAAGTCACAGAATTTTCCAAGAAGCAGATAGAAAATGAAATTTTGGGAAACTCAGCCACTGAGCTGAGACAAGTTGAGCCTGCATCTGGGAGGAGTCTGGCCAACAGTGAAGTCAAAAAGAAGGCCGAGATTAAAGTCTGCACTAGAAAAGGAGAGGTGAGGAAGGTAATCTATTTGGGTCACCGGCTGGATTCACAGGGCCTCCACCTGGTTGAGAAGGAAGTGGGAGCCATCAAAGAGGCACCTGCGCCAAAGAATGCCTCAGAGCTCAAATCATTCCTAGGAATTATTATGATCAACTATTATGGGTGGTTCTTACCCAATTTGTCTACAGTGCTAGCCCCCCTGCATTCTCTACTCAAAACAAACCAACATTGGTCTTGGGGAGCACCCCAGGAAGAAGCTTTCATAAAGGTGAAACAATTGTTGCACTTGTCCAATCTATTAGTGCATTACGACCAGACAAAAGAATTGGTGCTGACATGTGACACATCTCCCTATGGAGTGGGAGCACTGCTCTCTCATTGGAGGAACAACGTCCAATAGGTTACACATCAAGAACACTCACCATAGTGAAAAAGGATACCCACAGATAGAAAGAGAAGGCCTGTCCATCATCTTTGGTGTCAAGAAATTTCACCAGTATGTACAATTTTACAATCGTTTCAGACCACAAACCATTGCTAGGCTTGTTTAGTGAGGACATGGGTATACCACCCATAGCCTCAGCAAGAATACAACAATGGGCTTTAATTCTGGCAGCAAATGAATACACTTTCATACATCGGCCTGGTAATCAAATCGCAAACGCCAATACCCTTACTCATTTGCCTTTACAAGAAAATGATGAGCATGTCCCAGTTCCACGGGAACTTGTTGTACCGTTAAATTTCTTAGATTCCTCGCCAGTATGTGCTCGACAGATCAGAGACTGGACAAGTCGGGACCCAGTCCTATCTCAAGTATGATATAAAGTGCTACATGGTTGGACACAGGAGCCTGTATCTGATGAAATGAAACCATACTTCAACTGAAGACATGAAATAACCAGCCAGCATCTTATTGTAGGGAGCAAAATTGATAGTTCCTCCAAAGGGAAGAAAGCCATTGCTTCAATTAAGAACTACACAGGTGCACATCCAGGAATTTCCCGAACGAAGGCCATAGCAGGCAGATATCTATGGTGGCCTGTGATGGAAGGAGAAATAGAGAGCTTAGTGAAGAATTGTGTGCAAGTCAGCAATTGTGAAGTTGCCAGTGACAGCTGAATTACACGTATGGGAGTGGCCAGGTAGACCCTAGGTGCGGTTACACATTTACTATGTTGGACCTTTCCTAGGAACAACGTTTCTGCTCATTGTCGATGCCCATTCAAAATGGTTGGACGTATATGAGGTGAAGTCACCAACGTCGGGTGCTACAATTGAGAAACTACATCAGAGTTTTGCCATTCAAGCAGTACCAGAAGTAGTTGTTTCCAATAACGGCACGGCACTTACGAGTGCTGAGTTTCAATGGTTTATCAGCCTCAGCGGTAACACTCATGTGAAAACAGCACCGTACCACCCTTCCTCAAATGGACTGGCCAAAAGGGCGGTTCAAATGTTCAAGGCAGGCATGAAAAATCTAACTGGTGATTCCTTGGCAACCAAGTTAGCATGCTTTCTTTTTCATTACAGGATTACCCCACATGCAACAAGAGATGTCACATTTGCAGAGTTATTGTTGAAGCACCGTCTCAGGACGACAGTGAGCTTAATAATGCTGAATTTCGATGGGAAGATGGAAAGAGGTCAGGAAAGCAAAAAAGCTAGACACAAAAAAAACATAGTCATGAAAGGAAATTTTCTGTGGAAGAGCCGGTATACGAAAAGATTTCGGGGAAGGACCAAATCGATTACCGGGTGAAATAAATTTGGTGACTGGACCCCTATCTTATCACGTGGAACATGTCTGATGTTCCTTTAAGAGTTGAGGATACAGAACTGCAATTGTCCACCAAAGCACCTGATGTTCAAGCAACTCCAGAAAAGGAGATTCCTGACAAAGAATCTGAAGTTGTGGAGCTGCAATGTTCCACATGTACCAGTAAACCACCTGAAAGACTGAACTTGTAAATTGCTTACCCAGTGTAAATATTATGTTGTCTTGAAAAATATGTACTTGTAAATATAATATGTATAGCCGAGTTAAAGGGGGAAGAATGTTGTAACTATGGCTTTATTTAGTCTGTCATGTACATTTAAGAATAATACTTGTTAAGGAAGGACGCCTGATTTGTAGTAACCAATAGGAGAGTAGCGCGGGCTGCCTCAGCAGTCAGTGTAGAGATAGAGTTAGAGTTGAAAGCACACGTGTAGTTGCTGCTGAGTATATTGTAAATAAACTTAGTTTCCACCCAAGAAGAACTCCATCATTAATAGCAAATTTGGCCACCCTACAACAAATGGGTTTTGAGTGACTTAAAATCTCACTGTAAAATCTTGAGTCAGCACTCCCATGGAACTTTTCTAGTGTGTACTGATTGTCATTGTCCCTCTAAATGATTTTCACATGTTTGCTGTTCCCTTCACAAATTGCCAGTTCACCTTAGAAAACCAGATTTAGTTCCAGTCAAATAGTAATCTCATTAATAAGTTGTCATTGGACTTATCTTAGAATGTTCTATACTTGAATACTTTTGTGCTGTACATGTGCCTCAGACAGTGTTACAGCTACTTCTTAGTTTCTCCTCTCGTTGACAGCAGGTTTGCCAAGTGCAAGGTCTGCATGTATGGCACAGAATTTTGTCCTTGGCCTGCGGGCTCGGTAGGGGTGGTTGGGAAGCTGCCCGCGGCCCGCAATCGGGCCCGGAAGGCAATTTCACGCTTGCAGGCCTCCAGCATTAAACGTGAGTGGCAGCGCTCACTGCTGCCTGTGCTGGTGCGGGGGGGAGTGTGTGCTGGGCAAGTGCGCTCACTCAGTGAGCTGCCTTAGGGAGATGAACTGGGGCAGGATTTTCCCCCTGTTGGGGGGCTTGTGCGGGAGCAGGCGCAAGGCCCACCCAGTGTGACGTCCACCCAGAAGCACTATGCGCTCCCTTTGTGGGGTGGAGGTGTTGGGGGGGGGGCGGTGCGGGGGGGGGATCCCTGAGCCGGGAGTGCACGCGAAAGAGTGCACAGATCTCCCTGAGGCAAAGTGCTGCCTCAGGGAGATCGGCTCAAGATTCAAAAATTCATCAAAGGCAGAGAAAAATATTCCTGTCCCCTCATGTGAAGCTCACATGAATTTAGACACTCTAGACAAATTTTAAAACTCTCATGGAACCTCATCCCACCCGTGGATGATGTTTCATGTTTTTTCTGAAGGCCGCCTAGGCTCATTGCCTGCCCACCAACCTTAAGGTTGGATGGGTGGCAGAGTTGATTGTTTTAATTGAATTACCTGGAAAAACTCAGCAGGTCTGGCAGCATCGGCGGAGAAGAAAAGAGTTGACGTTTCGAGTCCTCATGACCCTTCGACAGAACTTGAGTTCGAGTCCAAAAAAGAGTTGAAATATAAGCTGGTTTAAGGTGTGTGTGTGGGGGGCGGAGAGATAGAGAGAGAGGGAGGTGGAGGGGGGTGGGTGTGGTTGTGGGGACAAACAAGCAGTGATAGAAGCAGATCATCAAAAGATGTCAACGACAATAGTACAATAGAACACATAGGTGTTAAAGTTGGTGATATTATCTAAATGTGCTAATTAAGAATGGATGGTAGGGCACTCAAGGTATAGCTCTAGTGGGGGTTTTTTTTTTAATAATGGAAATAGGTGGGAAAAGGAAAATCTTTATAATTTATTGGGAAAAAAAAAGGGGGAAACAGAAAGGGGGTGGGGATGGGGGAGGGAGCTCATGACCTAAAGTTGTTGAATTCAATATTCAGTCCAGAAGGCTGTAAAGTCCCTAGTCGGAAGATGAGGTGTTGTTCCTCCAGTTTGCGTTGGGCTTCACTGGAACAATGCAGCAAGCCAAGGACAGACATGTGGGCAAGAGAGCAGGGTGGAGTGTTAAAATGGCAAGCGACAGGGAGGTTTGGGTCATTCTTGCGGACAGACCACAGGTGTTCTGCAAAGCGGTCGCCCAGTTTACGTTTGGTCTCTCCAATGTAGAGGAGACCACATTGGGAGCAACGAATGCAGTAGACTAAGTTGGGGGAAATGCAAGTGAAATGCTGCTTCACTTGAAAGGAGTGTTTGGGTCCTTGGATGGTGAGGAGAGAGGAAGTGAAGGGGCAGGTGTTGCATCTTTTGCGTGGGCATGGGGTGGTGCCATAGGAGGGGGTTGAGGAGTAGGGGGTGATGGAGGAGTGGACCAGGGTGTCCCGGAGGGAGCGATCCCTACGGAATGCTGATAAGGGGGGTGAAGGGAAGATGTGTTTGGTGGTGGCATCATGCTGGAGTTGGTAGAAATGGCGGAGGATGATCCTTTGAATGCGGAGGCTGGTGGGGTGATAAGTGAGGACAAGGGGGACCCTATCATGTTTCTGGGAGGAAGGAGAAGGCCCTCCCAGAAACATGATAGGGTCCCCCTTGTCCTCACTTATCATCCCACCAGCCTCCGCATTCAAAGGATCATCCTCCGCCATTTCCGCCAACTCCAGCATGATGCCACCACCAAACACATCTTCCCTTCACCCCCCTTATCAGCATTCCGTAGGGATCGCTCCCTCCGGGACACCCTAGTCCACTCCTCCACCACCCCCTACTCTTCAACCCCCTCCTATGGCACCACCCCATGCCCACGCAAAAGATGCAACACCTGCCCCTTCACTTCCTCTCTCCTCACCATCCAAGGACCCAAACACTCCTTTCAAGTGAAGCAGCATTTCACTTGCATTTCCCCCAACTTAGTCTACTGCATTCGTTGCTCCCAATGTGGTCTCCTCTACATTGGAGAGACCAAACGTAAACTGGGCGACCGCTTTGCAGAACACCTGCGGTCTGTCCGCAAGAATGACCCAAACCTCCCTGTCGCTTGCCATTTTAACACTCCACCCTGCTCTCTTGCCCACATGTCTGTCCTTGGCTTGCTGCATTGTTCCAGTGAAGCCCAACGCAAACTGGAGGAACAACACCTCATCTTCCGACTAGGGACTTTACAGCCTTCCGGACTGAATATTGAATTCAACAACTTTAGGTCGTGAGCTCCCTCCCCCATCCCCACCCCCTTTCTGTTTCCCCCTTCCTTTTTTTTCCAATAAATTATAAAGATTTTCCTTTTCCCACCTATTTCCATTATGTAAAAGAAAAACCCCCACTAGAGCTATACCTTGAGTGCCCTACCATCCATTCTTAATTAGCACATTCGTTTAGATAATATCACCAACTTTAACTTTAACACCTATGTGTTCTATTGTACTATTGTCGTTGACATCTTTTGATGATCTGCTTCTATCACTGCTTGTTTGTCCCTACAACCACACCGCCCCCCCCCACCTCTCTCTCTCTCTATCTCTCCGCCCCCCACAAACACACCTTAAACCAGCTTATATTTCAACTCTTTCTTGGACTCGAACTCAAGTTCTGTCGAAGGGTCATGAGGACTCGAAACGTCAACTCTTTTCTTCTCTGCCGATGCTGCCAGACCTGCTGAGTTTTTCCAGGTAATTCTGTTTTTGTTTTGGATTTCCAGCATCCGCAGTTTTTTTGTTTTTGTTTTTATTTTTGTTTTTATTTTTGTTTTTATGATTGTTTTAATTACTTGTTAACTGGCCTTAGACAGTTCGGCGGGTGCGCAGCCGATTCAGCTGTGCACCCGCCGAACTGAAAATCTAAATAAAGCGGGGTTACGTCAGGATGCAGGCCTGACATCACTCTGTCATTTTATGCATCGGTGAGTGGCCCTGCCCCTGCTCGCTGACCGGAAAATGCAGCCCCTGATTTCAAAAAGAATATTAAAGATTTTATAAATCTTTTATAAACATGTCCTCTCATGTGATTCTGTTACATGAGCAGGGACATGTTATTGATGAAAAAATAAAGTTTTTATTTGCTTTTGGAAACCTCATCCCGCCCCTTCCAAAAAAGTGCAAAGGCCGCTTGGCGTTTTCGTTGCTCGCCAACCGTAAGGGTGAACGGGCAGCAAAAACTTTTTAATGACCTTAATAGGCCTTTTAATTGTCGGCTGGCGTGCTGCTGACTCTGGTGTGTGCCTGCTGACCGAAATATCGCGCGAGTGCATGACGACATCAGGACACACGCCTGACATCATTGTGCGTCATTTTACACTTGGTCAGGTTGGACACGCGCCCGTCCACCAAGCTAAAAATGTTACCCGTGAAGATGTAAGTTGAACTCTTTTATTATTGAATCTTAAGTATATTGGGTACTTAACCACCCGTAAGGAGCTGCAGCTGTTTGTTGTTCTAAAATTAGCACATCTGCATTATTCACTCAGAGCAAAGGTTTGTATTAACTGTCGATTTGCAAAATCCATACAGGCTGCTATGTCAGCTACTGCAGATCTGATGTTGGCGAGTAATTGTTTTTGATCCCTTAGCTTGCAACAAGCTTGTGGGCATTGTCACGTTTCTTAAAGCTGCACAAGAAGATTTGCACAACATCTCAGGGAAATGGCTGAATGTGCAACAAGGTTTTGCATTTTTAATGCCTCAGTAATCCTCCCCTTTGTATTCATGGGTGGAGCTCTTATGAAAACAACCATGTGATAGTCCTACTAGCGTACCCCTGTGTTAGGAAATAGCAATAATTTAAGTAAGTTATATTGGTATTTGTGGGTGTTAGGTATGAGTTTTAGCTTCAAAGTTTAAGTTTGATTTGTATTTCTGTATCTGTGTGTTAAGAAAGGTCAAATGGAGTTTTAGTTTCACTTTATAAAGGTGCTTGCTTTTCTAATGAGTTTCACAACTCCTATAAAGTAAAGGTAAACATACAAGGATGGAAGGAATGGAATGTTGCCTAACAACAGGGGTCCAGAGAGACAGGTCCCTCCCTCAGACACACACACGCAGAAGAAGAGAAACAACAATTGTTTTGGAAACTGTTTGAGTGCAGTTGGTTCTGAAAGTTGCTGCCAGGAGAGACTGGAGCAAACAGGACAGATAGTCTCAAGCTAAAGAAAAACCCCAGAAGTCCAGGGGAGCGCAAGAGGAGAAAGTCCAAAGAAGACCTTCTAGTCAAAGGATGAACCTGGGAAAAGGTTCTGTTAAGTGAAGTTAAGAGTGAGGGGCAGAGAGAAAGGCTCCATGCTTCAGATTTAAAGAGACAAAAACTGCAGAAAGCAGATTTAAAGCAAGAAAAGCTTGCAAGAGGCAAGAAGGCCCAAAGAGACAACTAAAGGTCTGTATTCTTTGCTATGGGCATGCGAAGCAGTGGTGTACTGTTGACTGCTGAGTTGGAGAGACAGTGTGTGTGGAAGACAGCTTAAATGTATGTGATGATCCAGGGAAGAGGAACATCAGAAGGAGAGTTTGAAACCCTGGAGCTGAACCCTTGCGGAAGGCGTCTGGGAGAAAATGTCAGTGAAGGAGAAGATTCCAAGGCAAGGTCTTGGAGGATGGAGATTGGAAACCCTCATGTGAAGGACAGAATACAGTGAGACTGGTTGGTTCACGGTGTGACAAGCATCTGGGGGAGTTGAGGAGAGATCCATAGCATCTGGTTGAAGTGGCATCTGTCACTTGATTTCTGAGTGAGGTGTGTCTGACCACAGAGTGCCATAGATTTACATGGACTGTACTTACTCTGTACATTAGAGTATAAGATACCTTTTGTAATTGTGTAATCCTTATAAATCTGTAAAGGCATAGTTGTGGGTGACGGAATATTGTAATATAGTTCATCTTATTTCTTGAATAAGTGTTTTATTCTTTTGTTATAAGTTCATCAGCTGACCCCTGTGTCCCTGTTCAGTAGCTGCTCTCCACATATCTAAATAAACAAATAAAAGTTAGGATCTGTCAGGCTGGGTTCCACTCTGGGATCAGGCCTGTCCAGGGGTAACTTCAGCTGGGATCGTAATATCCTCTGAGAGTGAGGAAATGTTTGTTTGGATAAAATCAGGTTAATTTCAGCTACATTTCAGTTTCCTGTGTCAGATTCATATTTTACATGTACCCTCCTTCGAAGAAAACAATCATGCTTAGCAGATGAGCTGGAAGCATTCTAGCAGAAGTTTTCAATCTGTCTTCATGAGAGAGGGCAGTCCCTGCTATAGAGCAGATGTCTTCATTAAGTTTTGAGCCAATTTCTATAGTTTGGTGGTAAGCCAATGTTTATATGAAATAGCTACAGGCTTAATTCTTATTGTATGTAGGTCCAGAAAATTAATTGGGCTCTTAGATCTTCATCATAGACATTAACTAAATAACTTCCTGTGTGGGAAATTCATTTCACAAAGTTGATCCTCCAGTAAAGTTTATATATTCTTATGTTAAAGTGGAGAGATCCAAGGAAGAATTCCTTGGGCTGCTGCCACTGAGAGCAGATGCAGGCTGTGTTTGCTCAGTCTGGTGATTTATTTGTTTCAGATTGATTTTGATTTTGTGAGCTATAATTGTTAATTATAGCTGAGATAAATCTTTTCCATTTGTCACTTCGGACCATAAGCCAAATGTATTCCTCATATTCATCAGATGGACTTTTCACATTCAGAACTTAACAGGTCAGGTTTGGGAGAGTCTTCCTGCTGAACCTGTTTAGCAAAAAAAATGGCATATTTTTCAACTTTCATGCCCTTGTTGCCTGCCCCTCTCACGAACATAAGGCCCCCTTCCTCTGCGTGCCCTTTATAATGATTCTTATGGCTGAACTCCCAGTTATACAATCCTGTCACATGAAGCTCTGTAGCAGAAGCACAAAAACATTACCCCTTATTCTCTTGAACCTTTTGTGGTGTTTTAATTATGAGTTACGTCCCTGTTATGAGGTTTCTCAATAAAACAATGACTCGATATTTACTCCCACTGTTCCCCCAACCCCATCCACAACATACAGTAGGAGATTGGAATGGTGGCTACACCCCTAAAACAAAATGCATCAGATTGGGAGCACATTCACAGTTTTTAAGGTGGTAGGTTTCCTGGACTGAGAGTGTGTGTGTTCCGTCTTGGAGAGCCAGATATTAAATAGTTGTTGACTGGGTTCCCCAGGACTCAGAATACATGGCAGTGAAATAGGGACGAAAGATGCTGGTTCCAGAAGTTAAGTGCTTTGTATAGCACTCCTTACAGGTGAAGAGGAGAGGACTGCTTGCCCCGATCCCTCACACAAACATTTGGCCTCCCTTCTACCACTCTTGACCTCTATGTCATCAGTGCCTATATCCTCCCAGCCCCAATCTGAAGCCTGCCCTCTGTGGGGAGCGGTGGAGGAAACGGAAGAATAAAATTATAATGCAATCCTGCATTAAATTTTCCCCTGCGCTACTGTGCTCTGTCTCCACTTCCCTGCAAATATGGGGGCCAGTATGTGACTGGTACTGACCTTCAAACTGACTTTCTTTTGAGCTTAACCTTCTATTCTTCTTTCAGATTTCAATGCTAAATGATTATTGTTTAATCTCTGGTTATTAATTCAAAGTCTTGTTATTTCATGTATTTCTCCAAATGTTCTTCATACCAGAAGAATGTATGTTCTTACATTCAGCCACAATAGCCGAAATTTAGTAGGTGTATTAAATAACCTCCCCAGTTCATGAATGTGCAGACTCATTCAATATGATTATCGAATACAGGAAAATAGACCCCCAGGTAACTAAATTATTTTGAAGAATCTGTAGTGTAGCTTCTTGTGAAACTACTGGTCTCTAAATAATTTACATTTGAAGTATTTGTAGACTAAAATAAGTCTTTAGGCCATGCATAGCCAACCTACTGAAGCTTAAGAGCCAAAAAAGGAACATGTATTCCAAGAGATATCAATTTTAAATGGAATTTAATGACATACTCCGGATATTCTTACTGTAACTACAAGTCTACCATAAATTAAATTATGAAAAAATCTGCACTTTGCTTTTCAACAATTTACTTGAAATATATGTAATGCATTCTTGTTTCTTCTATTTCAGCATTACCTCTCCCATTATCTAACTCATAGCCTCCTTTCCTCTCCCTCTCTCTTTGTCTTAATGAATTTCTTTGTCATATTAAATGGAAGATGTTATTTAGTTGGTGGTGTGTTCTAGCCAGACAATTTTAGACCTTGTCCCTAATTAAATGCATGTGCTATATTGAGTAATAGGAACAATAGTCATGCAAAAATCACTCTGAAAGCTGGGGCAGAATTTTATGTCCCATGGGTGGGACGCCCGATTGGGCATAAAATCTCGTGAGATGACGTTGGGTGAATGTCCTGATGTCATTGCGCACTCGCACGATATTTTTCTCGGCGGGCGCGCGCAAAAGTTGGAAGCAAGCCCACCTACAATTAAGAGGGCAATTAAGCCCATTAACGGCACAATTGTATTCGATTTTTCATGGCCCATCCAACCTTACGATTGGCAGACGGGTGAATCAGCCAGGTGGACTTTGCATTTTTCATCACAACTCATTCAAGGGCGGGATGAATTCTCCGTTATGAAATAAAATAAAAATAAATATCTGATATCTGAGGACAATTTTTTTATTAGGTATATTTTCAAGTGCTTGATTGCGATGCATGTATGGCAGCTTTTTAAACCTTTATTTAATCATTTGAAGGCCTGCAGCTCCCTGAGACAACAGTCTGCCTTCAGGGAGCTCTCTCGTAGTGCTCACCCGCCATGACGTCATTGCCTATCCTCTTCCCATCCCCACCCCGGCAGCGCTGAGCTTCTCAGTGCGCGTTTCACGCTGGCTGGCTGTTAATTGGTCAGCCAGTGTGAAATTGAGGTTGGGGGCTGATCGCAGTTGGTGCTCCATTCCCTGACTGGTTCTAGGCCAGCTGATCGTGTGCACCCGCCAAGGGTAAAATTCAGGCCCTGAATATTTGGACCAATTATACCTTTGGGATAAAACTGACATAGATGGAATAGGAAGAGGTTCATGTGTAATATAAACACTAGCATAGACTTGTTGGGCCAAATGACCTGTTGCTGTGCTGTATATTTTATGTAATTCAGTTTTACAAAAGGCTAACCTGAGGCACTTTTGAAGATAATGCAAAGAATTATGGTTGATTTTGCAAGTCTTTGGTTTCAGTATGAAGCCTTGCTTGATAGCATGGAATGCAGTATCCAGCATGGACTTCCACATGCTCAAGTTATGCCATTCCAAATTTTGGGCATGTGCTGCTATAACAGTATTTTCATTAATACATCTACTCTTAGGAATTGCATCTCCTTGACCTAGAAGCCCTGCTTTCTGCTGTCATTTCACTTGCAGCAAGAAAATTAGGCAGGATGGAAAATTATTTTGGGGTTTCATGGTGCTCTTAGATTTGGAAAATGCCTAGTTCTCAAGGAAACATGAAAAGCAAGCATGACTAAACCTCCATGGATGTACATTTACTGATCTAGTCACTCTTGTCTGGGCACGTCAGAGGAGATTGCTTTAGGTACTTCTACCTAACAAACGATGCTGTGTCATCTGTTGGATTTGGACTTATAGGCACAGCTTTTAATGCCACTGAATCATTTTAAGGCACTACTGATGTCATTGCCAAATCAGTCAGTCGATTGTCCATGAGTGCACCAAGGAATTCATAGAGACCTTGGCCTAAATTTTACCCTTGGCGAGCACGTGTGATTAGTGGGCCTGGGAGCGGCTGGAAAATGGACTGCCCACTGCACTCGGCCTCTGACTGCGGTTTTACGCAGGCAAGCCGTGAAACGCATGCTGAAAAGCTCAGTGCTGCCAGGGTGGGGGCGGGAAGGTGGCGGGCAATGACATCACCACGGGCAGGGGTGAGCACTGCAAAAGGGCTCCCTGAAGGCAGACAGTGAGTTGCAGACTTTCAAATAATGAAATAAAGGTGTAAAAAGCTGCAAAGAAATGTCCACGTATCACTGTCAAGCACCTGAAAGCGTACCACATAAAAACGTTGTCCATCGATATTTCTTTTTATTTTATTTCATAACGGAAATTTCATCCCATCGTTGGATGAGGTTTGATGAAAAATGTAAAGGCCGCCTGGCTGATATCCTGTCCGCCAACTGTAAGGTTGGCTGGGTCATAAAAAAATCGGAGACAATTGTGCCGTTAATGGGCTTAATTGCCTGCTTAATTTTCAGTGGGCGTGCTTCCAACTTCTGCGCGTGCCCGCCGAGCAAAATATTGTGAGTGCACGATGACATCAGGATGCTTGCCTGACCTCATCTCGTGTGATTTTACGCCCAGTCGGTCAGGCACGTGCCCACCTGTGGTATGTAAAATTCTGCCCCTTGTTTACAAGGGGCAATGTATTTATCACATTTTCTGTGGAAAGGATAACATAGAGTATTTCCCAATAACTGAATTTCCAAGACCGTAGAGTATCGTAGTTAGCATCCATGTGACCACCTGGCCAGCAGGCTACTGCTCCTCCACTAACTTCTACCCATTTTAACTAATGTTATGCTTCAAGCTCACTAATTGTATTTATCCATCAGGCCTTATATGGCTGAATTGACACTTGCAAACTATTTATAGGAAGGCAAGGTGCTGTCTGGTGTTCTGAGCCACTAGCAACATTGAAGGCTGCTCCTTCAGGAATACAGTAATGACAAAAGAGCAAATGTTGGAATTCTGTCTCCTAGTGACCCTTGAAAGAGGGCTTGCATTCTCAAATGCTATGTGTGATGTTTGTGCATAAGTTCAAGTGGGGCTGAAAGAGAATAAAGATTTTCATTCATAAAGCACCTTCCACAACTACAGGGCACCCCAAAGCACTTTATAGTAAATGCAGTATTTGTGCAGCCACTGTTGTAATGTAGGGAAAATGATACAAACAGCAATGTGATGATGACCAGATGATCTATTTTTGTGATGTTAACTTAGGGATAAATATTGATCAGGGTACCATGGATAGCTCCCCTGCTCTTCTTCAAGATAGTGCCATGGGATCTTTTAAATAATGCACCTGAGAGGACGGATGTGGATTGGTTGGTTTAACATCTCATCTGAAACATTGGACCTCCAACAATGCAGCATTCCCCCAATTTTGGAGTGCCAGTCTAGATTTTTGTGTTCAAATCCTTGAATGCAACTTGAAGCCACAACCTTCTGACTCAGAGGTGAGAGTGCTGCCAACTGAGCCAAGGCCAGCATGGACAAAGGGCAAAGCCTACGGGTAGAGTGCTTTAGGGAGGCGTGCTGCTCAACTTTTGCTATTTCTTTTATGTACTATCATGAAAGATTTCCAGGGTGATACTCCTCAACAGTTAGAGATTCTGAATTGTAAGCTTTTCTTTATTTGATTCTTGCTCCTTTGAATTTTGTGTCACCTTGTTCAGCCAGAAGAGACCTAGCCTTGAGGTGCTGTAAATTAAATGAATACATACACAAAAAGTGAAGAAGGCACTTAGTGGAGCATATAACTTTACCACACAGTGTTAACTCAACATTATTACTATTACACAGTTGTTCCTTGAGGCTTTTTGCTACTTGGTTGATGCTCTGTGGCTACAATGCTGAAAGAAGAAATCTTTTAATTAAAAACTTCCATCTCACTGAGGAGGCTTCAGCCCAATCAACATCCAACAAACTGCTGTGAAAACTCTGCTCACATTTTGATAGCTTTGACAAATTCCACTACAGCAGCTGGGACAATCCACATCATCCTAAATGAAACAACATACAATATTCTAAACAAAAAAGTCAATTCATCCCATCTCCCAATGTTATCAGATCATTTTTTTAAAGCTCTAAGATCCAGACCTACATCTTCACCAAAAATTAATCAGTTCTTTCTTAGGCCACACTCTTATCTATGTATCAGGTTTCATTGAAATCCATCCATTAGTTTTTGAGATAGATTGTTTATAGACAAACAGACTAACAGGGGCACAAAACATTACCTCCACCTACCTTCGGTGGCAGAAATAACAACAGACATGGTTAACCTGCATGCTAACTTGAATTGGTAAGTAACTATGTATCACGCAGCTAGGTACCATTTCAATGGGTGAAGCTCTTGATAAGTGTGAATTTAACTAGGCTTTCAATTCTGCATTACATCTTTACCCTCTGTCCTGCTGGGTTCTAAATTTGTATGAGATACAATAACAAAGCTGTAAGGTTGTGTGAGGGCTTGGCATGAGCTAGTAGCAGCTGTTGAACAGATTGACAGGCAACATGTTGTGGCACAGAACCTTATAGCATCTATCAGGTACAAAATACTGCTTTATGATGTTTCTTAAAGTGCATATTTCCTGTACATTGGGCATCATTGAGTCTGGCTGTTAATTTCTGATGCATTGTTGTCTTTTGAGGAGGATACTTAGGAGTGCAACACAAAGTAACCCTCCATGCACCTACTTCATGAAGCAAAACATTCATTTCAGCAGAAATCAAACAGTGTATCTGGTGCAGTGTTGTTCCATTACTTGTACAAAGACTCAATTGTATGCCTCTAGGTTAACTTTTCCTTTATTTCAACCTTGCCTGTCTCTTCTACCTGCAAGCCAATACAACTTTTCCAAAAGGTTCAAAAATAATTTATAAACCTTGAAAAGGACTTGACACATTTTCTTTTGTTCTCCAAATGTGGCATGTCCTCTTAAGTAGCTGCATTATCTTCAAGTTGAAGCTGTTGCTTTTCAAGACTGCAATCTTCCATGATTTATTTTCCCTACCTCCATGCCCCCTATAGGTTCCCCAAGTATAGTCATGTTCTTTGTGAAAGGCATCAGCAGGGAACTTTCTTCAAATTATATGCATTTATATGAAGTGACTTCCATATCCATGTTATGCTGGAATTAATGATTTGATGATGCTTGTCAGTGTACATTAGTATGAATGTAAAATTTTAAAAAATTCTACGGTAAAATCTGTTATAAACAGATTGATATTTGCATTAACACATCTTCAGAAATTAGCTTGGCAAGGAGTTACAGTACATCCAGTGTAATGCATATGCTGAACTTCAGATTAAAAAATTATAAAATTAAGGAGTCTTCAGAGACAGTAGACAGATTTCATTCTCTGGAAATATCAGATCTATTTTGGCTTATTTGTTCATGTGTACAAATAATGAGAATTATAGATCAAGGAGACATAAGCCTTGGCAAGTTACATTGAAGCTACACCTTTTTTTCTTTCATTTGGCATTATTTAGATCTGTGTTAAACAAATACTTGGAAATGTTATCAACAGTACAGTAACTTGCTATAGCATTCAGCAGAATTTATTTCTGATCAAAGTAACAGACTTACTTTAATATCTCTGAAATAAAATTTGTTCAGTGATTTTTAAATGAAAATACTCTGAAGTCAATAAAGTCTCAGTACTTCATTGATTTTTTAGAAATCACTCTTGATGTAAAACAGTAATTTCTTTATTATTTGGACTGAAAAGAAAGTATGTGGTGAGGTGATCCATAGGGTATTCTTTTTATTGCGATTGCTTTCAGATATTTGGTTTAAAATCTTGCTATGTGATAATAAATATGCCTGCATTGAATGTTTCTACTCTTTTAACAATGGAATTAGCCCATTTATTTTAATTGAGCTACTGCTCACATTAAAATAGCAGTCAGTAGAATTCCATCCAAACTCTTCACATGTATTACACAAGCTCACTCGCTTCAACCTCATCATCTATCTCTGTAGCCTTACTAAAGACATGGGTTTGGGATGGGTGCGGTAGGATGATGGATTTCTTCACTGTTACCACCACAATAATCAGGTGCATATAAGTCATGGTAAGGAATCTTAATAAAATTAACTTACCCTCCAAAAGCACAATGGCAGTGAGATCTATTGCAAAATTTATTATGTAGATATGGTGCTATTGCATGTCTGGAGGCATATTTTTCTTTTAGGCTCGCATTTAAGGTGCATCATCATCACAATTTCTGCTAGGGAGAACATAATCTTTGGCTACATAAAACAAATGAGTTCTGTATTCAACGGAGCATTAAATATCAGCAGAACTGGGGAGTTTTTCCGATACAAGCTTCTTTGCGAAGTAAACTACTAGAATTAAAGCTACCACATCGTACAAAAAGGCCCGAATTTTCACTCCCGAGCCTGGTAAGCAGAGTTGGAAAATTTCCTGACTCCCCAAAGCTAACTAGGGAGAAACTACCTGAACTGCTGGATTTTTGTTCTGGTACAGGAGTGGGGAGGATGGGTGCAAAACTGGAGTTGAGCCTGTCGAGCCCAGAAACAGTGCAGAGTTAGCCACATGTGATGCTGAGGGTGGAGGTGAGCTGCTTAAGAGGCCCGGCTTGGTGCTCTGGGACTCCATCCCAGTTATAGTTAAAATAATTTTTAAAAAACAGTCCGCTAGCCTTCATCCCTCACACCCCTTCATTCCCCATCCATGACAACTCATGTCCGCTCATGCCCCCACCACTCCACATGGCATCTCATAGTCTCCATGCCAACCTATGCCCTTTTACCCATCTCCAAGGCCTCTTATACCCCATGCCAATTTAGTGCCAATTCAGGCAACCCAACTCTTTGTCCTTACACCCTACATGCCAACACATCCTGTATCCACCATGGGCAAACCTCAGCAGCCATGCTGACATGAAATAAATTAAAGTTCTAAGTATTTATCACAGACTTCACTACGTTAAAAAAAAACACAATCTAATTGATAAGAGCAATGTAATACATTTAAATGCCCTCTTTTTAAAAATTCATTCATAGGATGTGGGCTTTGCTAGCTGGGCCAGCATTTATTTTCCATCCCTGGTTCCCCTTGAGAAAGTACTTCAAGAACTTAATTTCTTATAAAAACAAACATCTGTATTCATAGCCCCACATCAAAGCTAATCTCTTTGGAGATTTGGAGCTGTCCATCATTTGGTGCTGTCAACCAAGCTATGAGCTTACAGGCCCCCCAGTGTGGTAATGATAGCTTGTAGAAGCAGTCAATTAGAAATAATACTACAATGATAGCCCTAAGGCTAACAAACATCTATTGAAATTGCAAGCACTGATTTTTTTCTCAATTGCAGATTGTTTCTCTTTTTAAAATTTAAAGAGCAGGGGATTTAAATGAAATGAGAGCTTGACCATTCCACAAACCTTATCCTCTCTTTATGCACATTCATGTCAAATATTAACATGCCCAAAGGGGTACCTGACGTCTCCCAAAGGGGTACATGACCTATCCAAAATGGTACCTCATCACTCCAAATAACTCCAGTAGGTTTAGACCTTTCAATAAAATGCATGAAGCTCATGAGTTGTGTTTCAGAAAGCTGAATGACCAGAATTGCTTCTGTTTGAAGGCAGCTGCACTTTTAAATTTAGAACTGCCTCCGTGAATTGTGTATGTGTGAAATATCTCCCACCCCTGTTGCCTGCCTGGTGAAAAAGGTGGGTGCTGAATACAAGGGACAGGACTTCTGGATTCAGGGCTCCAGCATCATTTTTGCTAAGCCGCGGAGCCCACCCAGCTTTGTGAAAAGTCAAGCCAAAGATAGCTGCTGTGCTGGAATACAGATAATTGAAAACCCCACACTGTGCAGGCAAATCCCCATTTCTGGATTCCTCTTGATTTTTCTGATCCAGCTGCTCCTGCCAGGTCAGATAAATTCTGCAGGGTAGTACCCTAGGCCACTTCTGCTGCTTCATCAATAACCTGCTTTCCATCATTAGGTCAGAATTGGGGATGTTCGCTGATAATTGCACAATGTTCAGCACCATTCGTGACTCCTCAGATACTGAAGCAGCCCATGTCCAAATGCAGCAAGACCTGGACAATACCCAGGCTTGGGCTGACAAGTGACAAGTAACATTTGTGCCACAGGCAATGACCACCTCTAATAAGAGAGAATCTAACCATCGCCCCATGACATTCATTGGCCTTACCATTGCTGAATTCCCCACTATCAACATCCTTGGGGGTTACCATTGACCAGAAACTGAACTGGACTAGCCATATAAATACTGTGGCTATAAGAACAGGTCAAACGCTTGGAATCTTGCGGTGAGTGGCTCATTTCCTGACTCCCAAAGCCTGTCCATCACCTACAAGTTAGGACTCATCCACTTGCCTGGATGAGTGCAGCTCCCACAACACTCAAGAAACTTGGTACCATCCAGGACAGAGCAGTCTGCTTGATTTGTATCCCATCCACAAACACTGACTCCCTCCACCACTGATGCACAGTGGCAGCAGTGTGTACCAGCTACAAGATGCACTGCAGAAACACACCAAGGCACCTTAGACAGCACCTTCCAAACCCTCAACCTCTACCATCTAGAAGGATAATGGCAGCAGATACATAGGAACACCACCGCCTCCAAGTTCCCCTCCAAGTCACTCCGCATCCTGACTTGGAAATACATCGCTGTTCCTTCGCTGTCACTAGGTCAAAATCCTGGATTTTGGAACTCCCTCCCTAGCAAAACTGTGGGTGTACCTACACCACATGGATTGCAGCAGTTCAAGAAGGCAGCTCACCACCATTTTAGAGCAACTAGGGATGGGCAATACAGGCTGGCCTAGCCAGTGATGCTCACATCCCATGAATGAATATTTTAAAAAAATTGAACCCTGATGTATCTATCCACTGTCAACTCTTTATGAAATTTCCACACAATTGTAATTTAAGGGTTTTGTTTGCCAGAAAAGTAAGGGAAATGTTTGTGATTAGGCCATTAATGGGCTACGATCAGCTATGGGCAGAAATTTCTGAGCCTGCTGGTGACGGGCATGATAGGTGGTGTGTGTGGAAAATATAGTACGACCTGCTTCACGATGATGTGTAGGCAGGTTGCGATTGTTCGCTCAGCCTGCTGATGGCGGGCTGTTTCCTGCTATCCGTCGGTGGGGAGCTAATTGTAATACATCAGCGTACGATTAAAAGGCCATCCCGGCAAGCTCTTGGAACCCTGCTGTATCGTCCGTCCATGTCGGTGGGAAAACACAGCGCCGCGTTTCACAACAGCACGCAGGCAATGTGCACTTGGTGGCCTTCACTTTGGGGGAGCTAAGGTGAGTGAACAGCAGCGTTTTCCTTAGCTCGCCTGTTGTTTACAGACCTTAGGTGTGCTGGGGGGCGGGGTGGGAACGGGACACTGTTGCCTGGTCCCGGATGTGACTGCTGAGGGGGTGGGTGTCTAGGGGCAAGTGCTGGCCAGCTTCAGAAGCGACCATTGTCGGTGGTGGTGGGGTGGGGGAGGTCAAGTGCTGCCCTGGTGCTGCATCCTGCGCACAGGCAATAGAGATGGGGACAGGGTAAGTGAGGGAAGTGGCTATGCATTAGGGACACCTGCATAAACGATGACACATATGAGGCTCTGTCGGCTGTATAGCAGATGTACCTGTAAAATCAAGGGGAGATAATTAGTGCATGGCAGTGGCCTGCGAAAGAGGACACATCACTCATTGTCTGATGGATGTTGCACTGCTGGATCCTCACTTGGTAGAGCAGCACCAACCTCATTGGTCATCGCCGGCCAGCAGGATGGCTGTTTTCGAATTCTGTCAGAAATTTGATCTCCGGCATCCCTCCACCTGTCTGTGACCTTTCCCTCCTGTTGTGAGCCAGTTTTTCTTGCATAGATAGAGATGAGGAGGGTGTATCAGGATGCCTACCGGGCCAAATGATAAGTATGCCTGGCCTGTTTGGGTGGTGAGTGGTCCTATGGACGGGATGAGGACAATGACAGGGTGTGTGAAAGAGTGAATGGTGATGTCCCTTGCACTGGCACTGAGTGAGGGCCCTGTGGATGGGTGATGGGTTTGTGAGTGTGTGAGTTGGGAGTGATGAGAAGAGTGACTTACCCTGGCAGAACTGAGGAGATCATTCATCCTTTTGCGGTACTGGGTGGCTGTCCTGTTCTGCAGGGCGTTTGCGCTGACCACCGCTGCTACATCCTCCCAAGCTGAGTTGGTGACTTTGCTGCCTTTCCTGCAGCCAGAGCGGGGGTAGAGCACATCCCAGCGAGCCCCCACAGCATCCAGCATTCGCTCGACGGACCCATTGTTGAAGCAGGGGGCTGTAGTCTTCTTTCCTTTGCTGGTCATGTCTCCCAGGTAGCGGTGGTGAGCTGGTGGCGATGAGCACTTTGCTGACGGCTGCCTTTTAAAGATGGTGGCCAGCGTGATGCAATAGCCGGGCGATGGCGGGCAGGCAAATGTGAGCCCACCTGCCATGGAAACGGCATGTTTTGCGGGGATGAATGTATAATGAGGTGGGTTTGGGACGATATTGAGTGAAAACCCACCATTTTCATTGGCGGGTAGGACTCCATTTTACCTGCCCGCTACCGCACTTAGTGCAGAATTTTCACATAATTGCGCTATGGTTGGGTGGATAAAGAGGGGAGTGTGAAACTCATGCAGTGCCCCATATTTGAGAGTTGGGCTATTTTTACTCTTGGGCTTCATTTAAAGCTCCCTGTTCCACGTTGGAAGAACTGTCTGCCCATTTAATGCCATGTGAGTAATTAAAATCGCCCCTGATTCTATTTTGGTCTGATACTTGAAGAATCTGGGTTGAGGTGCACCGGGTAAACCAGTTCATTCAGGATAATTTATCTTATTTTGTGTGAGGACAGAGAATACTGGCACCATATTTGCAAAGGCAAGGGCAAATCTGACATCTGACAGCTGCACCCAGACTAAGACAGAACAGCAGTCTGTGAATGGAGCAATGCTGAGCGGAAGTATAATCAAAGTAACAGCTAGGGATAAATGGAACATTATATATGACCCTGGACAGATGTTTTCTGCACACCCAATCATTAAAAAAAAAATTATTTGGATGCATTCAAAGGATCATCCTCCACCATTTCCGTCAACTCCAGCATGATGTCACAACCAAACACATCTTCCCTTCACCCCCCCCCTCCCGGCCGGCATTCCGCAGGGATCATTCCCTCTGGGACACCCTGGTCCACTTCTACATCACCCCCTACACCTCAACCCCCCCCCCCATGGCACCTTCCCATGCAACTGCAGAAGGTGCAACACCTGCCCCTTTACTTGCCCTCTCCTCACCGTCCAAGGGCCCAAACAATCAAACACTCCTTTCAAGTGAAGCAGCGCTTCACTTGCACTTCTCTCAACTTAGTCTACTGCCTTCGTTGCTCCCAATGCGGCTTCCTCTACATTGGAGAGACCAAACGCAGACTGGGTGATGGCTTTGCAGAACACCTTTGGTCTGTCCACAAGCATTACCCAGACTTCCATGTCGCTTGCCGTTTCAACACTCCATCCTGCTCTCATGCCCACATGTCCGTCCTTGGCCTGCTGCATTGTTCCAGTGAAGCTCAACACAGACTGGAGGAACAGCACCTTATCTTCTGACTAGATACTTTACAGCCTTCCAGACTGAATATTGAGTTCAACAATTTTAGATCATGAACTCTCTCCTCCATCCCCACCCCCTTTCCGATCCCCCCCCCCCCTTTTTTTCCAATAATTTATACAGATTTTTCTTTTCCCACCTATTTCCATTATTTTTAAATGTATTTCCATCCATTGTTTTATCTCTACCTTTTAGCCTATTTTGATCCCTTCCCTTCACCCCACCCCACCCTCACTAGGGCTATCTGTACCTTGCTTGTCCTGCTTTCTACCCTTAATTAGCACATTCCTTAGATAATATCACCACCTTCAACACCTCTTTGTCCTTTTGTTTGTGACATCTTTTGGCTATCTCCACATATCACTGGCCCTCTATCCACTATCCAGCTCTATGGGCCGCCCCCCCCCCCCCCCCCCCCCCCCCACCCACCTTTGCTTAAACCAGCTTATATTTCACCTCTTTTCTATTTTTACTTACTTCTGTTGAAGAGTCATATGGACTCGAAACATTAACTGTGTTCCTCTCCGCAGATGCTGCCAGACCTGCTGAGTTTTTCCAGCTGTTTTTATTTTTGTTTTAAAATCAATCATTTTCGGGTCAATGAATTTCATTGCAGAAGTATCCTGAGAAATATTTTTAACATATAAAAAATATATTAAATAAACTAACCCCTTTTATCTTTGCTTGACACTAATAGCCTCTACTCAAGTACTTATTGATTTGTTCCCTCTGGTCCATCACATCCCATTACTTAGGCCGAGGAGCCCTTTCATCTTTGGGATTGAAACCTTGGGCTGAGTCTAAATCTCCAAAAATGGGTGGATCGGCATCACGTGCAATGTTAAAAGTTTAAAACTATGAAACCCGTCACCACACTCCCATGCCCGCACCCCCAACTTCCGGGATCAATGGAGAAGGGGTGAGTGGCCAATCAGTTCCCAGGTGATGGATTGGTCAATTAAATACTTCAATGAGGCTAGAAGCCTCTGATTTAAGCTGCTTTTAAGCTTTAACTGTGACCGGTCCAGCTTCCCAGGCTTTGGGAATTCTAGCACCTGAAGGAAGGTGAGGACAGCTTTGGGGGAGAAGGTAAGTGCTTCCCATCCAGGCCCTTCCACCCCAACCCCACCAAGCCCTCCATATCAGAACCCCTTCCCATATAGCACTGCCCTCTATGTTCCCTTTTTTGGCCCCTAATTGACCCCACCTGTCCTCTTATACCTTTTTACTATTTATATGCCTGTGGAAGACTTTTTGGAATCCCTTTTATATTAACAGCCTGTCTCTCCTCAAACTCTTTCTTTGCTTCTCACATTTCCTTTTTCTCTTCTCCTCCGAGCTTTCTACACTCAGCCTGGTTTTCACATGTATTATCAACCTGGTATCTGTCGTCTGTACTCTTTTCTGCTTTATCTTACCCTCTAGTTCTTTTCATCATCCACCAGGCTCTGGCTTAATTTGTTTGTCCTATGTTTCCCTGTTTTGGGGATGTAACTTGACTGTACCCGAACCACCTCTTCTTTAAAGGCAGCCCATTGTTTGGTTACAGTTTTGCCTGCTAAACTTTCATTCCAATTTACCCGGGCCAGATCCATACTCAACCCATTGAAACTCCTCCAATTAAGGATACTAATTAAACAATAGACTGCTTGTACAAGTTCTGTATGGCATCTATGTATTATAGGCAGTTCCGCCCCACTGTTGGAGAAGGTATCTTTTTTAAAACCTCTCAGCCATCAATACGGTTGGTACTCTCATCTATGAGGCAAAAGCTCATGGATGCAAGCTCAACTGCAGAGTTATAGGCATATAATCTAGACTGACACTCTAGCGTAGTGCTGAGAGAACGTTGCACCATCAAAAGTGCCGTCCTTTAGATGAGATGTTAAATCAAGGCTCCATCTACGCTTTCAATTACATAGGATTACTTAGGATATACGGCACAGAAATAGGCCATTCCATGGACAGACCTGTCCATGCCAATGTTTATGCTCCACTTGAGCCTCTCCCATCTTTTGTCACCTAAATCTACCATCATAACAAGATATTCCCTTCTCCCTCATATGCTTGTTTAGTTTCTCTTTAAATACATCTGAACTAAACACTTCAACCATTCTCTGTGGTAGTGAGTTCTACATTCTGACACTCTTTGGGTGAAAAAGTTTCTTCTGAATTCTTGGTGATTATCTTATATTGATGCCCTTTAGTTATGCTATCTCCCAAAATAGGAAACATCCCATTTTATCCATGCTATCAAAACCTCTCTATTAGGTCACCACCTCAACCTTCTTTCTTCAAGAGAAAAGATACCCAGCCTTTGAATTATTTCCTGATACATATGTATGTAATTGAACATAAACGAGCCCAATGAAAGTGTTTGAGGAATTGCTGGGGAGATCCTCCTGGTGTCCAGGCAACCCTTACCCCTCCACTAGTCTTGCTAAAAACAGACGATCTGGTTATAAGCCACATTCCTGTTTGTGGGACTTTACTATGTGCAAATTTCCTGCTCTGATTTCCTAAATTAAAACTGTGACTAACACTTCATAAATATTTCATAGGCTGTGAAGTGCTTTGGGATGTCCTGTGAATGTAAAAGGTGCTAAATAAATGCAAGTTCTTTCTTCTTTGTGGACAAATGGGAGGAGGAAACTCCAGATATATGTCTTGCATCTAAAATGCATTTGCCACATGATACAGATCCAAACAGTTTTCAAGAGAAAGAAAGGAACTGATTTAATCAGATCTGTAAGTCTGTAAGTGCTTTTACCAGCATATAAAAAGGAGAGAAGCTACAGTAAACATTGGTCCTGTAGAAGTAGAGACAGGAAAAAATATTGTGGGGAATGAGAAAATGGCAGAGACATTGAACAAATATTTTCTGCCTGTCTTTACAGTTGAAGACACAAATTACATAGGGCAAGTAGAGGGTAATTGAGGTGCTATAGATAGTGATGACATTATGGTAATTAATATCAGCAGCGAAAATTTACTAGAGAAATTAAGGGACTAAAATCCAACAAATCTTCAGGACCTGATCATAGCCCACGTCCTAGGGTTCTAAAAGACATAACTGCAGAGATAGTGGATATGCTGGCTATGATTTTCTGAAATTCCTTAGATTCTAGAACCACCCCAGCAGATTGGAAGTTAACAAATGTAACATTGCTATTCAAGAAATGATGGAAAGAGAAAAGAGGGAACCACAGGCCAGTTAACCTGACATCAGTCATGGGAAAGTGCTGGAATCTATTATTAAGGAAGTCTTAATAAAGCACTTAGAAAGTCATTGTATAATCAGACAAAGTCAACATGGCTTTATGAAAGTGAGGTCATGTTTGACAAATTTATTAGAACTTTTTGGGCATGTAACTAGTAGGGTAGGTAAAGGGGAACCAGTAGATGTAGTATACCTAAATTTCCAAAAGGCATTTGATAAGGTGCAACACAAAGCTTGAAAGGCAAAGAAGGTCACATAGAGTTGGAGGTTATACATTAGCATGGAGAGAGAAATGTTTTATAGACAGGATTCTAAGAGTAGGGATAAATGGGGCATTTTCAAGTTGACAGGCTTTGTGTCATGGAGTGCTGCAAGGATCAGTGCTGGGGCATCAGCTATTTACAGTCTATGTAAATGACTTGGACAAAGAGACAGAGTAATGTATCTAGGTTTGCTGATGTTACAGCTAAGTGAAATGTAAGCTGTGAAGAGGACGCAGAGAGGCTGCAAAGAGATATAGACAGGTTATGTGAGTAGGCAACAAGATTGCAGATTTTTAAAAATTCATTCATGGGATGTGGGCTTTGCTGGCTGGGCCAGCATTTATTGCCCATCTCCAGTTGCCCTTGAGAAGGTGGTGGTGAGCTGCCATCTTGAACTGCTGCAGTCCATGTTGCATAGGTACACCCACAGTGCTGTTAGGAAGGGAGTTCCAGGATTTTGACCCAGTGAAGGAATGGCAATATATTTCCAAGTCAGGTGAGTGACTTGGAGGGGAATTTCCAGGTGGTGGTATTCCCATCTGTCTGCTGCCCTTGTCCTTCTGGATGGTAGTGGTCATGGGTTTGGAAGGTGCTGTTAAAGGAGCCTTGGTGAATTCCTGCAGTGCAACTTGCAGATGGTACACACTGCTGCTATTGTGTGTCGGTTGGAGGAAGTGAATGTTTGTGGATGTGGTGCCAATTAAGTGAGCTGCTCTGTCCTGGACGGTGTCAAGCTTCTTGAATGTTGTGGGAGCTGCACTCATTGAGGCAAATGGGGAGTATTCCATCAAACTCCTGACTTGTGCCTTGTAAATGTGTACAGGCTTTGGGGAGTCAGGAGCTGAGTTACCTGTTGCATGATTCCTAGCCTCTCACCTGCTCTTGTAGCCACAGTACTATATGGATAGTCCACAATCCAGTTTCTAGTCAATGGTAACTCCCAGAATGTTGATATTGGGGGGATTCAGTGATGGTAATGCTATTGAACATCAAGGAATGATGGTTGGATTCTCTGTTGTTGAAGATGGTCATTGCTGACACTTTTGTGGCACGAATGTTACTTGCTACTTGTTAGCCCAAGCCTGGATATTGTCCAGGTCTTACTGCATTTGGACATGGACTGCTTCAGTATCTGAGGACTGGCGAATAGTGCTGAACATTGTACAATCCTCCGCGAACATCCCCACTCCTGACTTTATAATGGAAGGAAGGTTGTTGATGAAGCAGCTGAAGATGGTTTGGCCTAGGACACTACCCAGAGGAACTCCTTCAGTGATCCTGGAGCTGAGATGACTGACCTCAAACAACCACAACCATCTTCCTTTGTGCTATGTATTACTCCAAACACTGGAAGGTTTTCACCCTGATTCCCATTGACTCCAGTTTTGCTAGGGCTCCTTGATGCCACACCTGGTCTAATGCTGCCTTGATGTCAAGGGCAGTCACTCTCCCCTCACCTTGGGAGTTCAGCTCTTTTGTCAATGTTTGAACCAAGGCTGTGATGAGACCAGGAGCTGAGTGGCCTTGGCAGAACCCAAACTGGGTACCAGTGAGCAGGTTAATGCGAAGCAAGTTCTGCTTGATAGCACTGTTGATGACCCCTTCCCTTACTTTACTGATGATCGAGAGTAGACTGATGGGGTGGTAAGATGGAGTATAATGTGAGGAAGTATAAGGTTATTCACTTTGGTCATAAGAATAAAAAATATTTAATGTTTTTAAAATTTCATGAAACTTGTAAATGTTGATGTTCAGAGAGACTAGGCTGTACTCATACAAGGAATTTAGAAAATTAGCAGTACAAGTACAGCAAGCAATTAGGAAGGCAAATTACATGTTGGCCTTTAAGGGGATTGGAGTACAGGAATAAAGAAGTCTTGCTACAATTTTATAGGACTTTGGTGAGATCACACCTGGAATATTGTGTGCAGTTTTGACCTCCATATTTAAGGAAGGATATTCTTGCATTGGGGGCAGTACAGCAAAGGTTCATTGATTGGTTCCTGGAATGAAGGTATTGTCCTATGATGAGTGGGTGAGGAAATTGAACCTAAATTCTCTGGATTTTAGAAGAATGAGAGATGATCTCACTGAAATGTAGGAAAGAATTTTCCCCACGTTGCGGGGGTGGGGGGTGCGGGGAGTGCAGGAGCGAGCGCATCTCCAATCGGTGCCCCTGATCGGAGTGCGCCGCCATTTTACGTGGGCAGGCCAATTAAGGCCCACCCAGTGTGACATTTGCCAGGAAGCACTATGTACTCCCTATGCATGCGGGGTGGGGGGGTGGGAATCCCTTAGCCGAGAGTGCGCTCTTTTGCGCATACGTGCGAAAGAGTGCACTCACCTCCCTGAGGCTAAGTACTGCCTCAGGGCGATCGGCGCCAAATTTAAAAATGGTCAAGGAGCAGAAACATAATTTCTCTGACATGTCCCCTCATGTGACACTGTCACATGAGTTGGGACATGTCCATCAATTTAACTCTAACCTTTATTAAATTTTTTTAAAAACCTCATGAAACCTCATCCCGTGGATGAGGTTTCATGCTTTTTCTGCAGCCCGCCAGAGCTTCTGGCCTGCCCACCAACCTTAAGGTTGGACGGGAAGGTCCAATAATTAAGCCAATTACTTTTTAAATGACCCCAATAGGCTGTTGACAGGTCGGCAGTCGCACAGCTGATTTGGCTGTGCCCCTGCCAACCTGAAAATTGAAATGATGCGCGGTGATGTCGGGAGTTCTGCCCGACATCATCCCGAGTCATTTTATGCGTCGCGAGCGGGCCCCGCCTCCCACTTGCCGACCTAAAGATCCTGGCCATAGAAGGTTCTGAAGGGACTTGACAGGGTAGGCATTAAGAGGTTGTTTCTACTGGCCGGGGAATCTAAGTCTCAGGATAAGGGGACGATCACTTAGGACTGAAATGAGAAAAAAATTCTTCACATAATGGCTTGTGAATCTTTCTAATTCTGTACCCCAAAGGATGCTCCTTCACTGACAATAATCAAGGCAGGGTTAGACAGATGTTTGGACTCTCAAAGGATATGGGGAGTGGCTGAGAATGTGGAGTTGAAGCCAAAGACCGGCCATGATTGTATTGAATGGCGGAACAGGCTCGGCAGGTCATATGGTCTATTCCTAATCCTATCTCTTGTGTCTTTGTGTTATAATGTAATCTTCTGAAATTGGAGAAAGCCAGTTGGGTATCTTTTTGACAGTCAAGGCACAAGTTACATACAGACACAAAAATTTACATGACAAAATTATATGTTCAGTCCCTGAATGCCCCACGGTTAATTTGAAAGGATAACAATTAAGAACCCAGTGAAAACTTACCTTTGTGCATGAGTCTTGAGCCAAATCTCCTAAATCCCAGTTGGCTCTTCTCCAACTGCAATATTGTTCAGTCTAGTTTCCTCATAAATCATTCACTGCTCAGTTGGCACCACTAAATCTACTATCGTTCATTCATACTCTGTTGTAAATCATTTACTGGTGTGAAATGTTCAGCAACAATGTAGCCTGTTACCCATTGCACAGCCATTTAACAGCTTATAATTTTCATACCAGGAAATTTGAAATTCCCTCAACGTTTTCATATCTTCCCAATTATCCTGACATGTTTCACAATTCCCAAGATCTAAGAGATAAATCCTTTTATTGAAACAATGGCCAAGAATTTAAACTTCTATTAAGCAATTACCCTGCACCTTGTACCATCCGATACTCGGATGTAAATTTAAATTGGAGTATTGGATTATTCCAGCTCTCTAATCAAAAGAGTCACCCAGAAAATGTTAGAAGGATTAACACTGCTTCTGACTCTTGGGTAACTATACTACTGACCACTCACCCCCCCAAGTATCCTCCTGAAAGCCCCCCCTTTAACTGTGTTACTCACAATAACTACTTCTCATGGAAGAACAAATCCAAAGCTATTCTTTTTCCACAAGTTAGTTTATTCAGAAGACAGCTCTTCATGTAACAAATGTCCTAGTATCTCCCACACCACAGTGTTTCTGCTACATCTATTTATAGTGTTTTGATGGGAGAACCAATGCCCATCACCTATTTTAACTAGTAATTGTCTTTAACAATGTAATTGCTATGCAATTTTTACTGATATGTTGACAGATTTTCCTCTTTTTTAAAATTAAAGCTTTTGAAAAATTAAGGAACTTTTTTTTGAAACAAACAGAAGGAAATAAAGTCTCATATTTTCAAAATTATCTCACATTTCCTTTGCAAACTATTATAAAGCAAAAAAAATCTTTTTTCATTTCGCCATTATACCATAGGACGCCCTTTTTCCAATACATTTAGTAATTTCTTGGAGCAGGCATTTCTTTTCGGAAAACAATCTGATAGCTGGTGACTTGTGTCAACCCATTGTAGCTTAGAGATCTCTCTTCTCTAACATTTCTTTTATGCTAGCTAAGTCTATTCTTAGCCTCTTTTCAACTCTTTTGTCGAATGAACATTATCCCAAAGAGACTGTTGTCAATGTAACATTCTATGTTTCTGACGGTATATTGGATAAGTAATCCCTCATATCTATTGTTTCTACTAATGCAAGCTTTTTAGCAGCTAAGGTGCTTTTCACTACCCTTTTTATTTTCTTGGCCTCCCAAGTCAGCGGGCAACATTTCTTTCTTTCTTTCTTTCCTACCAAGAATATGATAAACCCTGCTGTGCTGGAATACCCATCTGGAAGATTAGGTTGTGAAGCATAGTTAAAAATGACCAGCTTCATATCTTCTGGTTCACCCAAGGCTAGACACTTGAGTATGCATCTTTCTGAATTTCTTTAATGTTTTACTTTCTGTCAGAACTTCCCCAACTATAGCATGTTTCATCATGGCACTCAGCTCCAACACATCATAACTAGCATCAGGTCTGAGCACACCACCAGTTCAACTGCCCAGTGAAACTTCACAATTGTTCTGTTTCTTCCTTAGTAGCAGGATCCTTTTCTCGTGCGGATCTAACCCAACTTAGAGAGATGCATTTAACATTTGCTAGCTAAGATTGTTGATTTAGCGTCACTCCTGATTTGCTCTGCTTAATGTCTAAACCTATGTATTTAAAGGCCCCTGAAGCCTGACTGCCAACCTGGAATTCCTTCTTTATCTTCTTGATTGCCCATTGTTCAAATTCTACAGAGCCTCCCCATAGGAAATCATCAACATACATGATGAAGATTCCTGCTAGTTTCTCCCTAAAGCACCAGTAGAACATTGCAGGGCCTGCCTTTAACTGAATGCAACCTGTTTTAAACAGGAGAGATGTCACAGAAAAGTACCATACTCTTGACGCAGCATTCAACCCATAAACACACTTGTTCAATTTCCACAGCTTTCCTTCTACATCGCCAGATTCTCCAGGCGGTTTCAAAAAACCTTCTCTTTGAAACTTCTCCCCCTGCAAAAATGCAGCCTTTATATCAATAAATTTGCACTCCCAGGAATGTGATGCTAAAATAGCTAAAAAAATCTTCAAACTCACTTTCCCTGCAGGCAACTCCACCCTAACCTCCTGATCCTCAAGTCTTTCTTCAAAGCCTCGGGCTACTAATCTTGCTTTAACCTTGTACGTGCCATCTAGAATTACCTTTTCTGTACAGATCCACCTGTGAGTTAGGGTTGGCTGTCCCTTGTCTGGTATTTCAGTATATACCCCAAATTCCTTCCAACTTTCCAACTCTTTCTGTTTGGCTTCTTTTATCAGCTATTTTCCAATTTATTAGTAGCTACTTAAACCTCTCGGTCATAAGGACTTCTACTTCTATTAACATCCTTGGCTTGTTCTATAGTCCTCATTCTCGTCAAGCTAAGACCTCTATTCACATTCCTCCATCTTTCTGGACTACCACTATATGATCTTTCTCCTATGTGAGCTGAACCCTGTTCTCAAGTCTGAATTTTTCTGGGGTCTCGACCACTTTCTGGTCTACTGTCAGAACTTATACTGCACTTTGTGGGCTTCTGCATCTTTACATTGGTTTGGCAATCCATGGGTCTTATCCCCTTGTCCTTGATCCTGCTCATTTAGCCAATGTTTGTATTTATCAATGACCTGTTCTGCTCTTCCTATGATGGTGGCATCCCTCCACATACTGGTTCCGTCTGGCATGTATATTAGCTTTGTTCCTACTTCGGGTAGTTGCCCTTTTGGGTGAACAACCTTATCCTGTACCTCAGTGTTAGTTTGCTCATCGTCAGTTGACCCTCTATATGCCTTCTGCTGTAGTCTGCTCCTCATAACTGCCCAGTGTTTGTGGTGCATATGTGACGTGCACAGTGCCTCTTCGCTTTCTATGTCCTGTTCAGAACCTGTAAAGGTATAGTCAGTACCCATTAACCTCGAAGAATGTGCCCTAATAGTTTGATTGCCATGTTGCACAATTGCTACTCTTTGATTATTCCCTATCACCTTGCCAGGTGCTTTCCATGCTTTCTGGCTTTCCCTTTTGTAATATACCATGTTTCCTTGTCAAAACTGTATTCCTGATGGTCTTATGCAGTGCCATAGGGCTTGCCAAATTTTCTCCAAAACCTCAGCTTTAATGAAAATTTTCCTGCCTGCTTGCAAAGCGTTCAGATGAGGAGAAAAAGTGGAGCTAATGCTAGTCCCTTCTAGAGCAGGGGGAGTATTTGGTAGCACTGAAGGCAACTTCGGATTTCTTCCGTACACCAACTGTGTACGGACTGTATCCCCTCAACCGTTCGCAAAGAATTCTTTGCGTGCACCGCCCATGCCAGTGCTGTTTATAATTTGCAATCTGGTTGATCAGCCAAAATTAATGTAACTTGCTGTCTACCATCACAAAGACCATTACTAAACGGGTTCTCAGCTGCAGTGTGCATGACTATGATGTTCAAATGTTCACAAGTCTCGAAATTCCTCATTGGTGAATTCCCCACCATTATCTGTCAGGAATTTCATTGGTGTTCCTAATCTTGTTCCCATCCATTTCTCCATGGCCTAATCAACAATGGTCCATTTGTCCTTACTATGTATTACAGTGGATAGACTAAACCTGGTTGCCATATCTATGAAGTGTAGTAAAGAAAAATACCCCTATCCTTGTCCCAAACTTTTAAGTGCCTGTCTAATGGCAAACTCACAGCAGGACGCAGTGGTGTCTTGTGATATTTAATGCAAATTTCACACTGAACAGTGATTTGCTCAATAAGGTCATCATACCCCTGATCAACCACTCCTATATCTTGCAGTAGAGTTTTCGGTTTCTGTGGCACTGGATGTGCAAACTGTCTATGTAACTTCCAAATTATCTTTTTGTCTACCAAATTCTTATTCCCAGAAGTTAACAAAACTTCATGAACTTTTTGATGAGAAATATCTGGCTTCCTTAGTGGCAGGCAGTAATGGCCTGACCAAGTGAAATGTAGATCCACATTTTTTTCAAATAACTGCCGTTTCATTATTCGTGCCTAGCACCCTCTGAATCTTTTTCATCATAGATCGATGTAACAATAGTGGTATCTCGCTAGAAACCACATCAGTACTGATCAACAAACTAATACCTGCTATGTTACAAGGGAGGGTCACCCTTTTGGAGGATGTTAAAGTGTTATCACCTCAAACCTGAAGCATGTAGAGCATTTATACTCCTTGACCTTCCGCCAGTCTGCTTCATCGAGAGACTGCAGGTAGCACTTAAAGCCAATCCGTCCCACACACCGTAGAAGTGCAACCACTGTCCAGAACTGCACAGTTGAAGGATTTGACCATCAAGAAACTCATCACTGGATTTAAACTTTCAGCGACCAACACAATCCTATCATTGAAGTCGCCATCATAATTTTCAGCCTTAGAAGAATCCGTCTCTTGAGTTACTTCTTTTGCTGTGGACAATTCATCGCATAATGATACTGAGAATCACCGACAACACTGATTAACCAGTTCCCGTGCGTTTTTCGAGCTCAAACAAGCAAGGAAATCAAAGGCTATCAGGGGTAGATGGGAATGTGGAATTCGAAACACAAATAGAGCTGGCAGATCAGCTATGATTTTCATAAATGGCAGAGCAGACTCGAGAAGCCAAATGCCCTACTTCTGCTCCTATTTTCTATGTTCGTATGTTTGTATGTTTCATTTATTGTTGAATCATTGATGTGTCTGTAAGTATTATATAGCATCCAGTACTTTACTAAACAGATACATGATCAGTTCCTTTTTAGATCAATTAATGCAGCACCTGTTTTTGATGGGAATTACTAATTAGGAAACAAAATCTCCTAATCGCTCTTCACATCTTCAATTTAGCATTGAGGCCACAATTTAAATTGAATAAAACCTTTATTGTATGGCCTATGTCATTTGAATCTTTAGAAAATCTTAATTAAGCCTTCTCTCAGTCACTACTTCTCATAATGAAATTCTCAGCTAATGGCCAATTAGCACATCCAATCTGTCGTTTTCACATTTTGCAATGGACACACATCTGTTGAGGGCAAACATGTCATGGTTCATGTTCCAATATCCATCGTCTTACACTCTTAAGCATTGAAGGGCCAATTCCCCAGCCATGGGTCATGGAACAGCGGTGGATTGAAAGTGAAAACCTTGTGCCAATATTTTACAGGGCTCTTCCTTAAATGAGCTGAAGTGCTTGCAACCATTTCATGCACTAGCAGCACTAAGCCTCCAGATTTAGTTCAAAATTATTTAAATGAGCACTATTATCCAGGACTTCTGCTCGATTTATTCTTTTTGCTTTGAATGGAGGGGGTTTTCAGTGGGAACTCTAGCTTCTGAAGTTTTTTGAACAATAGTTATGGTACATTTTGGTGCAGTGTTCTTGGTGAGATATGTTTCCATATTTCAGAATTTTTTATGAAAATATTAATCTTTTGTGTTGTGTTGTAATAGTGTTGGTTACAGAATGTGTCTGTTAAGTAAGTCTTCATAGTCTTCTGTATGTTAACAGCAAGTCTTTATTAACTACTTGTAACTATATACATATATGCAGTAAAGGGTACAGGAAAGGAGCTATCTCCATGTCTAAGTCTTAACATGTCTCTGGCCAACACCACACTGACCCTAGGCCTGCGTCATGAGCCTTCTTACATCACTGTGTGGGCGGTACTGTACTCAAATCCACATTACCCCTATATATACTGAATCCTTGTAATATAACAGCCTTCTCAGTTCACTGAAAAGAGGCATTTCAGGGAGATCGCCTGGCCTTAGATCATACTACAGCCTTTTACACATCAAGTTGCCAATTATGCAGGACAACTGCCTTACTTGCTCCAGGTCAGAGCTTGTCACCTGCAGCAACATTGCAACACAGGGATGGCACAATAGGGATGGCACTATGAGTGGTTGACAAGATTACCATTATCCTCTATTGCTATTGCCATAGACCTGCCCCAGCGAGCACTGCAATGTCGGGTACTGCGCTTCCCATATAAGCTTCACAACGGTGACTGATGCATTGGCTGGTATTTTTATTTCATTTCCTGTTGGATACCATAACATAATGCCCAATTCTTGTGGAAAAGTTCCCTAGATGAATTTATCCCTGTCAGCTCAGCTGATTTCTTGACTTTGGAAAGAAGGCAATGTGCAAGAAGGCTGTTAAGTGTAATCAAACTACACAATTACATTTCCCATGGAAGAAGAGCCCTTAGCCATGGTAACAAGATTGTTCAATAGACAAACTCACAGATTGCCTAGGGAGGAGGTATGCAGAGATAGAAATTCTGGGATTTTAGCTGATGTCTTGCTCAATGGCACCAGAGGAAACAGACAAACATATTCTACTTAGGACTTCCATGGAGTAGCAATCACTGCCGGACTGCCACTCTGCTCCTTTTTACTTACGCCACATTATACTCCATCTGCCATGTTTTTGCCCACTCACTTTAGCTATCTATGTTCTCTGCAACCTCCTTAGGCCCTCTTCACAAACTACTTTCCTACCTATCTTTGTGTCATCTGCAAATTTAGCTACCATGCCTTCACTCCTCTCATCTAAGTCATTGATAGAAATTGTAAAAAGTTGAAGCTGCAACACAGACCCCATGTGGGACTTCACTTGTCACATCCTGCCAGTCCGAAAAAGACCCATTTATGCATATTACCTGATTTCTGCCAGCCAGCCAATATTCTATCCATACTAATACATTACCTCCTACAACATGAGCTTTTATTTTCCGCAATAACCTTAGACCCCCAGATAGTCAGTGGGAAATTGAGGAGCAAATATGTGCACAATTTGTGGAGGTGTGTAAAAACTATAACAATAGGATAATTATATTAGGTGATTTCAACTTTCCCAACTGGGATAGACATGGTGCTAAGGGCTTGGATGGAATGGATTTCTTGAAATGGGTACAGGAGAACTTTTTAGGTCAATATGTAGAGGGTCCAACAAGGGACGGTGAATTGCTGGACCTAATTCTGGGGAATGAAGCCGGACAGGTGGCTGAGGTGGTGGTGGGTGAGCATTTTAGTGATAGCGACCACAACATGGTACAATTTAAGTTTGTTATGGATAAAGAAATCAACAAGTTGCAAAACAATGTTTTGGATTGGGGGAGAGTAGATTTTAGAAAAATAAGGCAGGATTTGGCCAAGGTAGACTGGGAACAGTTACTTGTGGAAAAAACTACAGAGGAACAATGGGGGGTGTTCAAAAAGGAAATGGGGAGGGTACAGGCTCAACATGTTCCCTCTAGGACGATAGGAAGAAGTAACAAGCCCAGAGAACCATGGATAACCAGAGATATTCAGGTTACGATGAGAAGGAAAAGAGAAGTTTTTAGCAGGTACAAGGGAAGCAAATCAGCAGAGGCATTAGTGACTACAGACAGTGCAGGGTGGAGCTTAAGAAAGCAATTAGGAGAGCAGACAGGGGATATGAGAAAATTCTGGCTGGTAAAAGAATGGAAAATCCCAAGATATTCTATAAATATATTAATGGGAAGAGGATAACCAAGGAAGGAGTAGGGCCCATAAGGGACCAAGGGGGCAATCTAAAGGTGGAGCCAGAGGACATTGCTAGAGTGTTGAATGAATACTTCATGTCTGTCTTCACCCAAGAGAATGAGGATGAAGGTATTGAACTCAGGGAGAGAGACTGCGAGGTTCTTAAGCAAATTGATATCAGAAGAGACAAGGTATTGGAGGTGTTTATAGGCTTAAAAGTGGACATATCTCCAGGCCAGGACGATTTGAGTCCCAGACTGCTGAGGGAGGCGAGGGAGGCAAGGGAGGAGATCACAGGGGCTCTGACCCAAATGTTTGATTCCTCTCTGGCCACAGGGGAGGTGCCAGAGGATTGGAGAACAGTTAATGTGGTTCTGCTATTTAAGAAGGGTTGTAAAGATAAGCCAGGGAACTACAGGCCAGCGAATCTCACATCAGTGGTAGGGAACATATTGGAGAAATTTCTGAAGGAGAGTATTTATCTCCACTTGGAGAGGCAAGGTTTGATCAGGGATAGTCAGCATGGCTTTGTCAGAGGGAGGTCATGCCTAACAAATTTGATTGAAGTTTTTGAGGAGATGACCAGGTGTGTAGATGAGGGTAGTGCAGTTGATGTAGTTTATATGGATTTCAGCAAAGCCTTTGACAAGGTCCCACATGGGAGACTTATAAAGAAGGCAAATGCACATGGGATACAGGGTAATTTGATAAGGTGGATTCAAAATTGGCTTAGTTGTAGGAGGCAGAGGGTGATGACAGAGGATGCTTTAGTGACTGGAAGCCAGTGTCCAGTGGCATACCATAGGGATCTGTGTTGGGTCCCCTATTATTTGTCATTTATATAAACGACATAGATACTATGTGGGGGGGGGGGGAAGGATTAGTAAGTTTGCAGATGACACAAAGATTGGCTGGGTGGTTAACAGTGAGGTTGAGTGTCTTGGGCTACAGGAAGATATAGACAGGATGGTCAAATGGGCAGATAAGTGACAGATGGAACTTAACCCTGAAAAATGTGAGGTGATACACTTTGGAAGGAGTAATTTGACAAGGAAGTATTCAATGAACGGCATGACACTAGGAAGTTCTGAGGAACAAAGGGACTTTGGCGTGTGTGTCCATAGATCTCTGAAGGCAGAGGGGCATGTTAGTGAGGTGGTGAAAAAGGCATATGGAACACTTACCTTTATCAATTGAGGCATAGATTACAAAAGTAGGGAGATCATGTTGGAGTTGTATAGAACCTTGGTGAGGCCACAGCTGGAGTACTGTGTGCAGTTCTGGTCGCCACATTATAGGAAGGATGTGATTGCACTGGAGGGCATGCAGAGGAGACTGACCAGGATGTTGCCTGCTATGAAACATTTAAGTTATGGATAGAGGTTGGATAAACTTGGGTTGTTTTTATTGGAGCAGAGAAGACTGAGGGGCGACGTGATCGAGGTGTACAAGATTATGAGAGGCATGGACAGGGTGGATAGGGAGCAGCTGTTCCCCTTAGTTGAAGGGTCAGTCACAAGGGGGCATAAGTTCAAGATGAGGGGCAGGAGGTTTAGGGGGGATGTGAGGACAAACCTTTTTACCCAGAGGGTGGTGATGGTTTGGAATGCGCTGCCTGGGAGGGTGGTGGAGGCGGGTTGCCTCACATCCTTTAAAAAGTACCTGGATGAGTACTTGGCACGTCATAACATTCAAGGCTATGGGCCAAGTGCTGGTAAATGGGATTAGGTAGGTAGGTCAGGTGTTTCTCACGTGTCGGTGCAGACTCGATGGGCCGAAGGGCCTCTTCTGCACTGTGATTCTGTGAAGTGGCACCTTATCAAATGCCTTATGGAAATCCAAATGCAGTACGTCTACTGGCTCCCCCTTATCCACTGCACATGTTACTCCTTCAAAGATCTACAATAAATTGATTCAATATGATTTCCCTTTCACAAAACCATGCTGAGTCTTCCCAATTACCTTGAGTTTCTCTAAGTGCCCAGCTATAACTGCCTTAATGATCGATTCAACACATTCTCCACGACAGACGTCAAGCTAACTGGCTTATAGTTCCCTGTTTTCTGCCTCCCTCCCTTCTTGAATAGAGGGATTATATTTCCTACTTTCCAGAATCTAGGGACTTTTGGGAAATTAACACCAATGCACCTACTATCTACTCTTTTCCTTCCTAAATACCTGTAGACACTCTTGCTATCCATTTTTACATTTCTAGCCAGCTTCCTCTCATACTCTAATTTCTTACTCGTGATTAACCTTTTAAATTCTGACCAATCACCTGACCTGTCACTCATCTTTGCACATATATATGCTTTATCCTTAAGTTCGATACTTTCCTTAACTTCTTTAGTTAACCACGGATGGTGGTCCTCTCTTCAGAATTTTTCTTTATAGTAGGAATATACTTATTCTGAGTATTCTGAAATATCCCCTTAAATGTCTGCCATTGCTTCTCTATCGATCTATCCCCTTGCCTAGTATCCCAGTTCACTTCAGCAGGCTCAGCTTTCATGCCCACATATTTGCACTTATTTAAGTCTAAAATACTTAGATCTACTGTTCTCTCTTTCAAACTGGATATGAAATTCAATCATATTGTAGTCTCTGCTACCTAGGGATGTCTTCGCTCTGAGGTCATTAATTAATCCTGTAAAGTTACACAATACCAAGTCTAGTATAACCTGCTTTCTGGCTGGTTCCAGAATGTGCTGCCCTAAGAAACTATCTCGAAAGCATTCTAGGAACTCCTCATCCAGACTACTACTGCTAGTCTGATTTTTCCAGTTTATATGTAAATTAAAATCACCCATGATTATTGCTGTCTCCATCACAAGCACCCAATCTACCTTGCCCTATACTTTGTCCTAAATTGTGGTTACTGTCAGGGGGCCTGTAGCCCACTCCCACTGGTGACTTCTTTCACCTACTATTCCTCATCTCCACCCAAACTGATTCTACATCCTGAACCAAGGTCATCTCTAACTGTTACACAAATGCCATCCTTGATCAACAGTGCTATTTTTGTTCATAAAACTTTTACTTTAAATTTGTAAAATCCCAAAAGTGTTACTGACCTCTTACTGCTGAGATCTTTTCAGTTTCAGGAAACAATAAAATAGGCTCTGGCCTGTATGCCAAGTTTCCCTCTGAGATTTGGTTTGCGCAGCATTTAACACTGGCTGTGGTCATAACACTCAGGGCAGAATCTTCTGTTCGGCGAGCGGGGCCCCCTCACTGACACGTAAAATGACACGGGGTGAATCGGATGCGCGTGGGCGGGATGAGGTTTCATGAGGGTATTAACTTTTTTATAAAATGTTTAAATAAAAGAAATTGACATGTCCCAGCTCATGTGACAGTAGCACATGAGTGGGTATGTCAGTAAATTTTTCCCCCTTTATTGAACCTTTCAAACCTGAGCCGACCTCCCTGAGGCAGCACTTTGCCTCAGGGAGATCTGTGCATGCGCGATAAAGCGCACTCCCGGCTCAGGGAATCCCCCGCTGACCCCCCACCCCCGCCTGCACAAGGAGCGCATAGCACTTCCTGGCAGTTGTCACGCTGGGTGGGCCTTACACCCACGTAAAATGGTGGGGCGCTCTCGACTGGGTGCGCTGACCGGGTGCGCTGACCGGGAGTCCACCCACTTGCGCCCACTCCCTCACAGCGCTCCCCAACCGGGGGAAGATCCTGTCCTCCATCTCCAGCACAGCCGCCTGTCTATTCACGCATCTCTTATTGTGGCACTTTGGCTGTAGTTCAGTTGGAATTATGAGAATATCTATGGTTGAAGAATATATATATTACCTTGATAAACTGCACTATTCCTTAGATTATCATACCAGGTCAGTGATAAGTTTTAAAATGTTGCCTCATAGCAGTTTTACCTGTGGTAATTTGTCTCATTGGAGGAGTTGAGGAGGAAGTACAAACTGGAAAATACCGACTTGATAAGACAGCTGGTCTTTTCTTGTTTCATATTTCTGTAAACTTGAATTTATTTCAAAGGACATAAAGTATAAAAGCTTATTGAGGTCTTTTGGAATTGCTCTCCCCTTTTTATAGTTGAGATTTTTGAAATTAATTTGTGGGATGTGAGCATCACTTGAGAAGGTGGTGGTTAAATGGGTTAACACGTCCCATGGTTTAATTTCTAGACCTCAGGAGACTGTTATAAACATTTGTAATATTGTGCTGCTTGCTTGAACTCTTGAAATTTAATGGCCAATGTTTATACTTTTAATTATATAATTGTTTATATTTTAATTATATAATTGCTGCCCTTGTGCATGTATCCTGTTTTATGCTGAGACTGAAGGACAGTCTGAGCTGTTTACATTTGCTTAACAGTTATCATTGCTTCCATTTTTTTAAATGAAAGGAGTTTCACCTTGCAGGACTATCAGCATCAAGTCCATAGCATTGGTATCTAATATCTTTCCCTAAACCTCTCAGGAAAGTAGTCCTTTTGACATGTAAAGAACAACACTATGATGTGAGATTTCCTGCCTCAGTATAACTAATTATTATATATGTCAAACTATGATATGCATTAATCTGCGTAGATATAGCCTGAAAATCTAGTGTCAATTCTGATGGTTTTCAATGAAATCTCCAAATGTACAGATGCATAATAACAATGATTCATTTTAATTACAGGTTGGAGAGCACTGTTATTACCATGGCAAAATCCAAGGAAATGCAGAATCCTCTGTGGCCCTTTCAACATGTTATGGCCTACAGTAAGTGACAAGACATTTAGAATTTTCATATTTAATGTTGATTTAAATTGCTTTGTTCTGGCCTCATCTTGGAATGCCTAGAAATTACATTACAGAATCAGTTGTGTTGAGGGTGGTTGCGGGGGGGAGTGGTGGTGGTGGTGGGGTGGTCCATTTGAGAACCGTGTTGCTTATATCAAGGTTTTACTCATGGGGTAAGTGGGTGAGAGGGTTGGAGAGCTGTTCTGATTCTTGAATTCTACCCTGTGATTAATTGGGAGTTAAAGCTGTTGAAGTTATTTGATCTTATTCCTGCTTCTGTTTTCATTAAGTATTTAGATAGGGGGAGGAAACTTGTTTGTGTAACACTGCTCAACTTACATTGGTTACCTTGGGGTAGGCAGTGGATATTTCTAAGTAAAATGAGGCTGTGTTAATTACCCACTGATTCTTAGAAATTCTTCCTGAATGGAGCAAGCTTAAGATAATCTTAATTAATTTAAACCCTCTTCTCCTTTAAGACTCATGGGTGCCAATTAACATTTAGCCTATTTTAAGGATAGATAACAATTTCAAAACCACATCCAGTATTATTTCTAATATCCACATTGAGCTAACATTTTGGAGAAACCGTTCTAATCACTAGGTCATAAAAATTACATCAATTTTCCTTTTCCTGCCTATCTTATATATTACTTCAATGCGTGATGTTAAGTTACATATTTTGAAAAATAAAAAAAATGAGCAGAATTTGAACTTATGAGGGCTTTGTTAGTTTTACTGTGGTCTAAGCTCAGCAAGCAGGAGATTTATAAATTGGATGAAGGGAAAAGTGATCATATGCATGTTGAAGATCTTAAAATTCTCTGACTAACATTGGCTAAAAATATTTGTGTGATTTTATTGGAAATGTAAAGTAAAGCTCTGAATATTCTCATTACACAGCAATACAAAAGCAGTGTTGTTCTTACAAGTGATACATTACAAATGGTTCATTGTAAAGGTTTGGAGATTTAAAAATAATTACTGCTGCACTAGTATTCATATTTAGGACACTACCACTGGGGATGGGAATGATGGAAGTGCTCTGTTATTACACAGCAGTTGGTAAAGAATGAGTTATTTAAAATCCCAGAGGGAAACTTTAAACAACTGTCATAACCTACATGTTCAATTGGTATGTTTGAGGTGTAGCTCTGAATCCTGGAATAAAATCCACCAGGCCTTGAGAGGTGTTTTAATATAAATTAAATTAAACATGTATTAATTTAACAACAAATTTAAACACATACACATGTCTACAAATTACTACCATAATAACTTTTAAACAAATCCCCAAATTAACTACTGCTAGGTAAATCTTCACCAAGGCAACAATTGACCATAGACTTAAACAGACACCAGGCAAAACACATTTTATCTTACGAATTCAAAATGAGGTCCCATGCAGATAGTTGTAGGGCTAACAGGGAGCGTAGATATTACATGCCTCTGACCAACACACACACAATGTGTTTCTGTCTATACCTAGCCTTCCTTTTGAATGCAAATTCTCATTGTATCCCTTTGAACTCCACCTCTTCTAACAGTAAAACCCCTTTCATAGTACCAATTTTATTAGTAATATAAACATATTGCTTGGTGTCTCCTAGCTAGGTGTAAGATTTCACCTCCTGTCTTTGAATGTTTTATTCAACAAAATGCAAGTTTACCCTCTGTCTTACTGTTTAACATCTTAAAACTACTATACATCAAAGCACCCAACTAGCTGGCTTTAATCCAATCAAGACACACACACTCACACCCACAGACACAGACCCTACTACAAGTCCAGTTTAAAATAATTTCCAATAACATATACATTAATACCTTTATGACAGCTCCTTGAGGGGTAGCACCCTCATCCTCCTCCATGACAGCCCATGCTTGGCTTGCCTGACGCCTGCTGGAAGACACCAACTGGGGACGGCTGGCATCCACTCCAAGGATCTCTGCGCTGCTAGTCACACTGACCAGTCCACGCTACCCAGTGTCTCATGGGTCCAGTAGATGTCAGTGCGCAGGTCTTGCACCCACTCAGAATGATGCCGCAAGTGGCTATGGAGAAGCTTGTGTGTTCATAACCCTGAACCATGGTGGCATACATGAGCTGGATGGACTCCTCCAGCCTCTGCTTAAGACCTTGCGCTGCCTCAGGATACTCCGACATACGGGAGCACATCTCCTGCTGCTATTCAACTTAGAGCCTTCTTTCCTGTGTCTCCCGAGGCCCTGCACCTGTGCCCAGTCCACCATCCTTCCAAGAGGGACTAATCACAGCTCCCTCTGCCTCTGACACCTTGTCCTGCACATTAGTGCAGTGATCACCACCTTGTGCCACCATATCTAAATGTGCATGAGGACTCACTGAGGGAAGAATATTAGTGCTAGTGGACAGTGCGTTCGTAAGGTGTGATGGTGCTTCTTCTTCTTCCTTGTGCAGCTGAGGGCCCGCGGAGGTAGAGGAGTAGGGTCTGCTGGGTTGGATATCTACACCTGTGGGATACAGAAGAAGGGATGATGAGAGCTAGCCTAGGAGAGTAGAGAGCTTTGCAATGTTGAGACTAACCAATGTTACTTAGTGCGCAACATGCTATTAGATGGCGTGGAGTGCAGTATAAATCCTTAATGAACAATTTACCTTCTGTAATCACCAGGTGCATCAGGAGCTCTGGTTTAATTTATGGGCCTGACAGCATCCACTCCCACTATTCTGGCTATCTTCATTACTATCTCCTCCATGAGGATTATTCAATGTAGGAATGACACCCCTCCTCCAATTATGCATGCATTTCTCCTGCAATCAGCCATTGCTGTCTGTGTTCAGTGTCATCTTCCCTTATCCATTAGAAGGTGTGTGTCTCAGTGATGACAGGTACTCAGCAGTGCTATGGCTGTAAGCCATTCTGAAGGGTCATTAAGTGCCCTGGGAACACATCCTCCCATGTTCAGGAGCTGCATGCACCCTAAGGCTCCTCAGGTGCTTTATCCAATGGAGGGCACAAGCTCTGAGACTTGTCCAGAGTAGGTGGAGATTTCACTCTCCTTGCCAGAATGTATGAAGTTGTTAAACCTTTCTCGACACTGGATTCAAGTTCTCCTTGTCTCACTTTTGCCTCTCACTGTAACAGTAATCTGGAGCCAGGCCTGCTTGGCCTCAGCTAGTGGCCTCCTCCACCTAATCACTGGGAAAAGCACCTTCCTACTCTTCCTCACAGCCTCCATCATGGGATTCAGGTCCACATCAATCAAGTGGGGTGCAGCCGTGCATTGGGTGTTAGGCCTCCAGCTCTCTTCAGTCATCTCACCTTTCTTTGGATCAGTGGAAGGCACAATCCGCTATTCTCAACTTCAGGAGAACCAGCAGTCTTAGTGATGACTGCCATGGGAGTCGAAATGATTCCCACACTTGATCTGACCCACCTTGTTCCCATCCCCATTGGCTCTAATTGGACAGTAAACCTATCTCCACATCAGTTAAGGGCTCACCCATGTAAAAAATCGTGACTTTAATCAGTTTCCAACCGAAGTGGGGTATCTGACCCAAAAACAATGCGGCCTCCATGGTGAAAATCCAGCCCAAACTGATTGCAAGACTTTTTAGAGTTCATTTCCAGTGTGCCAGCTGCTACAAAAATTATGAAACATAACAGTCTCAGTAACTCATCCTGTGATTAAACATTTTGCTGTGACTGCATTCTGAAAATTACAGAAGCTTTATCTTGGTATAATATATTTATATTTTAAATCATTTTTTATGGTTAATTTTAACTATATTTTTACAAATTCAAAATGGGTAATTAATGAATTAACTGCAGTTAGGAATTGTAATCTTATGTGTTTCTGTTCACTTTTTTTAAATGCACTATGTTCATTAGACAGCAAAGCTTGGGAAACTGGCTGGGAGAAGTTACTGAATACATCATTGTAAGGGAGATGAATTAACATCAGTAGTTACAGTTATTAACCCAGAGCACTTCACAAAGCTTGGCACTTCAGCCACATTTGTTGATTCAGCTCCTTCACACTCTGGTACAATGTCTTGCCTAAGACAGTTCACTAAATGATGTAATCGCCAGTCATTTTTCCAATAAATGGAATCGATTCAGTGGCACAGTGTATAGGAAGAGCAGGTGTACAACTGGTGAAGGGAGATGGAGAGGAGATCCTGCAACAATTCCTTACCAAGATGCAATTTATCATTCTTCTGCACTTCGTGAACTCATGAACGAAATTGCAATATATTTTAATGTAAGATTGTCCAACTTTTTCATGTGGGGGGTAGAGGGGGGGAGCATTTCAATTTATTTTCTAACTCAAGGGGCTGGTGAGCAAATTTTGGAGAGGCAAGGTTTGGCACAACATTAAACATGAATTTTAAAACAAAAGAATGCTGAGGCATGAAAAGAAGCAACTTGTTGAGCAAAAAAAAAAATGCCCGAGCAATAAATTGATAATCTAAAACAAAGATTAATAAATATAGATGACCATTAGAGTGTGTGGCCATTCGGCTCACTCCCAGTCTCAGGGGTTGGAATTTTCCGCCCCCGTTGGAGTCGGGCATCATGGAGGGTGTGAGCAAACAATATGGTGGGAAAGCCATAAATCAATTTCATGCCTTTGTGAAACCAGTTTGCGATCGTCTGCTCCACACATCAGTGGTGGGCTGCGTTTCCCACTGCTGGACATTGGGAATGTCATTTTAATACATTTGCATATCATTGTAAACCCTGCTCACCGGAATGATCAACCCATGTTAAATTTACTGCCCACGTCAGCAGGGAAACGCATTGGCCTAGAACACGTCTTGACAAGTATGACGTACAGAAGTCGAGACTTAACGTTAGGGCCTTGCTTACATCGCGGACATCCGAGGAGCAGAAAATGTTGGAGCCTTGCAGCTACTGGACCCTGGAGGAACACATGCATCGCATCCTGGGTGGATTTATATGGACATAACTCTGCCATGAAGCAGCTCATGGAAGTTGGAAGGTGACCTTTGATGCCTGGGGTCTACTTCGAGCCATCAGTGTCTTGGTCATGGTCTGCTATGGATAATCATTGGGGGGTTGGAGAGGAAGGTCCAGCTGTGAGTGGGAGAGGAAGTTTCTAGGTTTTACTGGGAGAGAAAGGTGTACTGGGGGGATGGTGGTGTTGGGATTGGGGGGGTGAAATAATAACAATGGTGTCGGGGGGGCAAAGTTTGGGGGGGAGAATGATGGTGTCGGGGTGTTGAGGTTGGGAGGGAGAGGATGGTGTAACAGGGGAGAATGTGGCAAATGAGGAGGTAGGTATAAGGGGAGAGGACGGTGTAGGGAAAGGAGTTCAGTTGGGCAGGACTTCGCGGGGGAAGAAGGAGTTTAGAGGGGTTTGGAGTTTGGGGGAGGAAGGAATTCGAAGGCGGAAAGGAGTTCGGGGGAAGAAGGAGTTCAGGGGGAGGAAGGAGTAAGGATGGAGGAAGGGGTAAGGGTGGAGGAGGAAGTAAGTGGGGGGGCTATCCAGCTGAATGTGCAAAGGAGAGGTCTGTGGATTGGATAACTGCCTCCTGGGGAGCAAAATAAGGATGGGTTTGGTAGGAGGGAATGGTGAGAATGAGAGGGCAGAGGGAGTCGATAGAGTGGAAGGGTGAGGGTGCGACGGTAGCAGTAGAAGGGATGGCGCAGGTGATTGGTGGGGACCTGGAGGCAGACAAAGACCCTGATGGTGGGAAGGAAGAGGTTGGGAAGGTCAATGTGAATGGGGATGGGATTTTTGGGAAGATAGGGAATGTGCACATTCACCTGGACATCCTGGAAAGAAAAATGTTCTGGTTGGTAGGTGACGTTGGGGAGGTGGATGGTGATGCCAGGGGGTCAGCAGTGATGGGGAAAGGAAATGGGTGACTGGGGGAGAGGAAAGGACAGGGGAGCTGAAGAAGAATGTTAAACACGCCATGCTTGCAAATCCAAATGTGAATGGAGACTCGTGGTGGGCAGGAACAGGTGCTGCATGGGAGTGCTATCAGTGGGTGAGCGGAGATGCAGGTAACTCAGATGGGGAAATGAAAGAGAATCCCAGCAAGCAGCATTAAAAATGCTCGCAATATTGAGATAAGTGTGATGGAGGAAGGCATTGCTTACATGGGAGAGTGCTTGCAGGAGGCTCCGAAAGACCCTGCAACACACACATTTCTTCCTCCAGAACCACCTGTGCAGCTGAACTGCTAGTGGGGTGGGAGTTGGGGGGGAATGACGAAGGGGGACTCGTGAAGCCTGTAAATGAAGTTGAAAGACACAATTACACATCATTCCATGCAAGTGAATATATTTTCAGATTATAAATTGACAAACTGTGTTCACCTTTGCAACCACTTGTGATCAGAAATTCTTAACTTTTCTAGGCCTACCACTTCTTCTAGGTGTTGCCCTAACATTAGCAGCATGGATGGAGACAGCCTATACAATGGTTGTCCCTGTTGCCTCTGATAACTTTGGCTTGTGTTCTCTGGAGAGCCAAGGCCTTGCTTTGGCTGTCCTCTTGTGGGCCAGCTGCTCCCTCTGCAGTGACAGAGGACGACGTTAAGGTGGTCACAGGCAAGACCATAAGACCATAAGACATAGGAGCAGAAATTAGGCCATTTGGCCCATCGAGTCTGCTCCGTCATTCAATCATGGCTGATAAGTTTCTCAACCCCATTCTCCCGCCTTCTCCCCGTAATCTTTGATCCCCTTACCAATCAAGAATCTATCTAACTCGGTCTTAAATACACTCAATGACCTGGCCTCCACAGCCTTCTGTGGCAATGAATTCCATAGATTCACCAGTCTCTGGCTAAAGATGTTTCTCCTCATCTCTGTTCTAAAAGGTCTTCCCTTTACTCTGAGGCTGTGCCCTCGGGTCCTAGTCTCTCCTACTAATGGAAACTTCTTCCCCACGTCCACTCTATCCAGGCCTTTCAGTGTTCTGTAAGTTTCCATCAGATCCCCCCTCATCCTTCCAAACTCCATCGAGTATAGACCCAAAGTCCTCAAACATTCCTCATATGTTAAGCCCTTCATTCCTGGGATCATTCTTGTGAACCTCCTCTGGACCCTCTCCAGGGCCAGAACATCCTTCCTGAGATATGGGGCCCAAGATTGCTCACAATATTCTAAATGTAGTCTGAACAGAGCCTTATAAAGCCCCAGCAGCACATCCCTGCTTTTATGTTCTAGTCCTTTCGAAATAAATGCCAACATTGCATTTGCCTTCCTAACTACCGACTCAACCTGCAAGTTAACCTTAAGAGAGTCCTTGACTAGAACTCCCAAATCCCTTTGCATTCCAGATTTCTGAATTCTCTCCCCATTTAGAAAATAGTCTATGCCTCTATTCTTCCTACCAAAGTGCATGACCTCACACTTCTCCACGTTGTATTCCATCTGCCACTTCTTTTCCCATTCTCCTAACCTGTCCAAATCCTTCTGCAGCCTCCCTGCCTCCTCAATACTAACTGTCCCTCCACCTATCCATGTATTATCTGCAAACCTCGCCAGAATGCCCTCAGTTCCTTCATCTAGATTATTAATGTATAAAGTGAAAAGTTGTCCCAACACTGACCCCTGCGGTACTCCGCTAGTCACTGGCCGCTATCCTGAGAAGGACCCCCTTATCCCCACTCTCTGCCTCCTGCCAGATAGCCAATCTTCTATCCATGCTAGTACCTTGCCTCTAACACCATGGACTTTTATCTTTCTGAGCAGCCTCCTGTGCGGCACCTTGTCAAAGGCCTTCTGGAAGTCCAAGTAGATAGCATCCATTGGCTCTCCTTTGTCTAACCTACTCTGTACCTCCTCAAAGAATTCTAAGAGATTTGTCAGGCATGACCTCCCCTTGATGAAACCATGCTGACTTTGCCCGATTTTACCATGCACTTCCAAGTATTCTGAAATCTCATCCTTAATAATGGACTCTAAAATCTTACCAACGACCGAGGTCAGGCTAATCGGCCTGTAATTTCCTGTCTTTTGCCTCAATCCTTTCTTAAACGGGGGGTTTACATTAGCAATTTTCCAGTCCTCTGGGACCCTCCCTGACTCCAGTGATTCCTGAAAGATCACCACTAACGCCTCCACTATCTCTTCAGCTATCTTCTTCAGAACTCTGGGGTATAATCCCACCATACTCACCTCTGCCGCCTGACTCTCTTGAACCTTGAGGATGTTACTCATGTCTTTCACCGTGAAGACTGACGCAAAGTATCTATTCAGTACCTCCGCCATTTCTTTGTTCCCCACTACTACTTCTCTAGCGTCATTTTCCAGCAGCCCAATGTCCACTTTTGCCTCTCTCTTACCCTTTATATATCTAAAAAAAACTCTTGCAATCTTCTTTTATATTACTGGCTAGTTTACCCTCATATTTAATCTTCTCCCTCCTTATTTCTTTTTTAGTTGTCCTCAGTTGGTCTTTGTAGGCTCCCCAATCCCCTGGTTTCCCACTGCTCTTCGCCGCATTTTATGTTTTCTCTTTAGCTTTTATGCTGTTCCTGACTTCTCTTGTCAGCCTTGGTTGCCTCGTCCTCCCCTCTTCTTCCTAGGGATGAATTTTTGCTGTGTCTCCCAAATTACTCCCAGAAACTCCTGCCATTGCTGTTCCACTGTCTTTCCTGCTAGGCTCAGGTCAATTCTGGCCAGCTCCTCCCTCATGCCTCTGTAGTTGCCTTTATTCAACTGTAATACTGTTACATCTGATTCCAGCTTTTTCCTCTCAAATTGCAGGGTAAATTCTATCATATTATGGTCACTTCCTCCTAAGGGTTCCTTCACCTTAAGCTCCCTTATCAAATCTGCCTCATTACACATCACTAAATCTAGAATTGCCTGTTCCCTAGTGGGCTCCACCACAAGCTGCTCCAAAAAGCCATCTCATAGACATTCCGCAAATTCCTTTTCTTGGGATCCACTACCAACCTGATTTTCCCAGTCTACCTGCATATTGAAATCCCCCATGATCACTGTAACCTTGCCTTTTACTGAATTGCTGCTTTCTTAAGTAAACTTCTTTTCAGACATCATCAAGAGATTGGCATGGTCTGTAGATTCTGCTGGAATGATAGCTGCTAATCTTGTTCTGCAGTTCTGCATGCTTCAGTCATTTCCTCTACCTCTCATTCTTGTTCTACCTCTATCACAAGAACATTTATTAGTGAATGCCAGGGAAGGGCTGCATAACAAAGAGTTGGAAGAAAAACCATCCCCAAAAGCAGCTTGTAGAACCCTCTTTTAGTTGCACAGCTGAGAAGATTCTAATTGTTTTTGTGAAAGCTGATGTTTCAGACAAAGTTTGTGGACCTTCAAAGCCGGTAACCCCAATCACTTCTTGTTTGGCAAATCATGCAAATAACTTTATTCTCTCACTTAACTCACATTGGGTGCAATTCTGGTGTAAATGACAAAATTCTGTGACAGGCGTCTTTGCCCTCATTACCTTGTGATTGTCTTACACACGCATACATTGCAGGTGGAAACATCTTCTGACAACCGCTAATTCTATCTGGAATTTAGTCTGTTTGGAATATGAATTCCTCTGCCATGTTTAATTTATGCCTTAAATTCTAGTCTTCTATGCCAGCACTACTTTCCACCAAAATAATGTTGGAATTTTGGGTCCAACCTTTTCTTTACTCAGAACATCAAAACTACAGAAGCCATAATGGTCTCAGTTTTCCATTTTTCCTACCATCCAGTGGCCTTTAAATTTCACTCATCACATAATCACAACTTCTTGATTTGTTTGGCTTTTTTTGTTCATATCTAATGAGCTCTATATGAAGGGATTGGTTTTAACATGGTAAGGATGCACGGAAGAGGAAGGTTGTGTAAATTATCAAAGGAGCTTAGAGAGAATGCTCAGAGAAACAACAAATATAGCCAAAATAAAGACAGAACATTCTGCATACAATCAAAGGGGTCAAGCAGCGCCTGTGGAGATTGTAATAAGTTAATATTTCAGGTTGGTCAGAGTCGAGTGCGATTAATTGAATAACTCTACTAAAGAGCTGGCATGGGCACAATGGACTGAGTAGCCATCTCCTGTGCCTTATCATCCTATGATTCCATGAACTGTATTGATAACCAAAGAGTGATAGAACGGATTGCGATAGGGAATGATAACAGGCCTATTTAAAGCAGCTTTAATACAATAGAAGGTGCAATATATTTCCAATGTTGCCTTTCACTTAAGATCTCTTTAATGATGTTATAATTGATCCAAGTAATTGAACTGGTTTCAATTAAAAATAGCTTAATTCTATTTAGAATGAGGGATCATTGGTGTGATAAACAAATCCAATCACTTTATACAAAGACAAATGCTTAATCAAATTTCAGTACTTCTATTGGGACCCTTCTGATATTTTATCATTTCATTTTATGGGATGTGGGCTTCACTGGTTAGGCCAGCATTTATTGTCCATCCCTAATTGCCCTTGAGAAGGTGATGGTGAGCTGCCTTCTTGAACTGCTGCAGTCCATGTGGTGTAGGTACTGTTAGGTAGGGAGTTCCAGGATTTGGACCCAGTGACAGTGAAGGAACTACAATATATTTCCAGCTCAGGATGGTGAGTGGCTTGGAGGGGAACTTCCAGGTGATGGTGTTCCCATGTATCTTCTGCTCTTGTCCTTCTAAATGGTAGCAGTCGTGGGTTTGGAAGGTGCTGCCAAAGGAGTCTTCGTGAGTTTCTGCAGCGCAGCTTGTAAATGGTACACACTGCTAGCACTGTTTGACAATGGTGGATGGAATGAATGTTTGTGGATGTGGTACCAATCAAGCAGGCTGCTTTGTCCTGGATGGCGTCAAGTCTTGAGTGTTGTTGGAGCTACAGTTATCCAAGCAAGCGGAGAGTATTCCATCACACTCCTGACGTGTACCTCGTAGATGGTGGACAGGCTTTGGGGAGTCAGGAGGTGAGTTACTAGCCACCAAATTCCTAGCCTCTGACCTGCTCTTGTAGGCATGGTATTTATATGGCTAGTCCAGTTCAGTTTCTGGTTAATGATAGCCCCCATACAAATATACGAATGACGAGCAGGAATAGGCCACTTGGCCCCTTGAGCCTGCTGCACCATTCAATAAGATCATGGCTGATCTGAATGTAACCTCAACCCCACATTCCTGCCTACCCCTGATAACCTTTCACCCTTATGCTTACCAAGAATCTATCCACCTCTGCCTTAAAAATATTCAAAGAATCTGCTTCCACTGTCTATTGAGAAAGGGAGTTCCAAAGACTCACAACCTGCTGAGAGAAAAAATATTCTCCTCATCTCTGTCTTAAATGAGTGACCCCTTATTTTCAAACAGAGATACCTAGTTCTAAATTCTCCCACTCCTCTCCCCGCCACCCCCCGCCACCCACATGTACCCTGTCAAGACCTCTCAGGATCTTAATGGTTTCAATTAAGTCGCCTCTTCCTCTTCTAAATTCCAGTGGATACATGCCTAACCTGTCCAACCTTTCCTCATAAGACACCCGCTCATTCCTGGTATTAGTCTAGTAAGTCTAGCAGTCTCTGAACTGCTTCTAATGCATTCTTTAAATAAGGAGACCAGTATTGTACACAGTACTACAGATGTGTTTTTTCTTTATTCATTCAAGGGATGTGGGCTTCGCTGGCTGGGCCAGCATTTATTGCCCACCCCTCATTGCCTTTGAGAACATGGTGGTGAGCTGCCGCCTTGAACCATTGCAGTTCATGTGGTGTCGGTACACCCACAGTGCTGTTGGAAAGGGAGTTCTAGGATTTTGACCCAATGACAGTGAAGGAACAGCGATATAATTCCAATTCAGGATGGTGAGTGACTTGGAGGGGAACTTCCAGTTGGTGGCATTCCCATCTATCTGCTGCCCTTTCCCTCCTAGATGGTAGCAGTTGTGGGTTTGGAAGGTGCTGTCGAAGGAGCCTTGGTGAATTTTTTTCAATGAATCTTGTAGATGGTACACACTGCTGCTATTGTGCATTGGTAGCGGAGGGAGTGAATGTTTGTGGATGTGGTGCCAATCAAGCAGGCTGCTTTATCTTGGACAGTGTCATGCTTCTTGAGTGCTGTGGGAGCTGCACTTATCCAGGCAAATGGGGTGAATTCCATCACACTCCTGTTTGTGCCTTGTAGATGGTGGACAGGCATTGGGGAGTCAGGAGGTGAGTTACTTGCTGCAAGATTCCTAGCCTCTGACCTGCTCTTATAGCCACAGTATTTATATGCCTAGTCTAGTCCAGTTTCTGGTCAATGGTAACCCCCAGAATGTTGATAGTGGGGCATTCAGTGATGGTAATGCCTTTGAACATCGAATGTTGTTGAACATTGTGCAATCATCAGCAAACATCCCCACTTCTGACCCAATGTTGGAGGGAAGGTTATTGACGAAGCAGCTGAAGACACTTGGGCTGAGGACACTACCCTGAGGAACTCCTGCAGTGATGTCCTAGAACTGAGATGATTGACCTCCAACAACCACAACCAGCTTCCTTTGTGCTAGTTGTGAATCCAACAAGCGGAGAGTTTTCCCCCCAATTCCCATTGACTCCAGTTTTGTGAGGGTTCCTTGATGCCACTCTCCATCAAATGCTTCCTTGATGCCATTGGCAGTAACTCTCATCATACCTTAGGATTTCAGCTCTTTTATCCATGTTTGAACCAAAGCTGTAATGAGGTTAGAAGCTGAGTAACCCTGGCAGAACCCAAACTGAGCATCGGTATGTAGGTAATTGCTAAGCAAATGCCTCTTGATAGCATTGTTGATGACCCCTTTCATGACCTTACCGATGATCGAGAGTAGACTGATGGCGCAGTAACTGGCCAGATTGAATTTGTCCTGATATTTGTGTATAGGACATACCTGGGCAATTTTTGACGGGGCTGAGTAGATGCCAGTGTTGTAGATCTACTGGAACAGCTTACTAGGGGTACGGCAAGTTCTGGAGCGCAGGTCTTCAGTACTATTGCCAGAATATTGTCAGGGCCTATAGACTTTGCAGTATCCAGCACCTTCAGCTATTTTTTGATATCATGTGCAGTGTATCCAATTGTCTGAAGACTGGCATCTGTGACATTTGGGACTTCTGGAGGAGGGCAAGATGGATTATCCACTTGGCATTTCTAGCTGAAGATTCTTGCAAATGCTTCAACCTTATCTTTTATACTGATGTGCTGGGATCCTCCATCATTGAGGATGGGGATATTTGTGGAGCCTTCTCCGTAAGTTGTTTAGTTGTCCACCACCATTCACAACTGAATGTGGCAGGACTGCAGAGCTTAGATCTGATCCGTTGATTGTAGAACTGCTTCGCTCTGTCTGTCACTTGCTGTTTATGCTGTTTGTACACAAGCAGTCCTGTGTTGTAGCTTCACCAGTTGACAGCTCATTTTTCGGTATTCCTGGTGCTGCTCCTGGCATGCCCGCCTCAACACTTCATTGAACCAGGATTGACCCCCTGGCTTGTTGGTAATGGTAAGTGGGGGATATGACATACGATGAGGTAACAGATTGTGGTTGAGTACAATTCTGCTGCTACTGATGGCCCACTGTGTCTCATGGTTACCCAGTCTTGAGTTGTTAATTCTGCATGAAATCTATCCCATTTAGCAAGGTGGTAGTGCCACACAACACAATGGAGGATACTTGGTCTCCACAATATCTCTTGGTTACTTTCACCAATACTGTCATGGACAGATGCATCTGCAGCAGGCAGGTTGGTGAGGATGAGGTCAAGTATGTTTTCTCTCTTGTTCCTTCATCACCTATTGCAGGCCCAGTCTAGCAGCTATGTCTTTTAGGACTCGGCCAGCTCGGTCTGTGGTGGTGCTACTGAGCCACTCTTTGTGATGGCCATTGAAGTCTCCCAGCCAGAGCATGTTCTGTGCCCTTGCCACCCTCAGTGCTACCTCCAAGCGGTGTTCAACGTGGAGGAGTACTGATTCGTCAGCTGAGGGGTTGGTATGTGGTAATCAGCAGCAGGATGTTTCCTTGCCCATGTTTGACCTGATGCCATGAGACTTCATGGGGTTAAGAGTGGATGTTGAGGGCTCCCAGGGCAACTCTGTCCCGACGGTAGATCACTGTGCTGCCACCTTAGAGATGGTGATGGTGGTGTATTGGACATGATCTATAGGGTATCATTCCGTGAGTATGACTATGTGAGGCCCGAACAACCCCCATCCACCACTACTCTCCTCCGTCTGGCTGAACTTGTTCTTTCACTGAATAATTTCTCCTTAAAATCCTCTCATTTCCTCCAAATAAAAGGTGTGGCCAAGGGTACCCGCATGGGCCCCAGTTATGACTGTCTCTTTATGGAGTATGTGGAACACTCTTTGTTCCAGTCCTACTCCGGCCCCCTCCCACAACTCTTTCTCCGGTACATCAGTGCTGCTTCATGCTCTCATCTGGGCCTGGAAAAAGTTATTAATTTTGCTTCCAATTTCCACCCCTCCATCACCTTCACATGGTCCATCTTTGACACTTCCCTTACCTTGCTTGACCTCTCTATCTCAATTTCTGGTGATAGACTGTCCACCAATATTCATTACAAGCCTACCGACTCCCACAGCTACCTCGACTACAGCTCCTCACAAGCCGCTTCCTGTAAAGACTCCATCCCCTTCTCTCAGTTCCTTCGCCTCATCCGGCCCATCTCCTGTGCATCCGCCCTCACACCTTCCTCACCCTCCCAGAACCATGATAGGGTCCTCCTTGTCCTCACTTATCACCCCACCAGCCTCCGCCATTTCCGCCAACTCCAGCACGATGCCACCACCAAACTCATCTTCCCTTCACTGCTCCCCCCCCCCCCCACCTCCCCCTCCCCAGCCCGGCCGGCATTCCGCAGGGATCCTTCCCTCCAGGACACCCTGGTCCACTCCTCCATCATCCCCTACACCTCAACCCCCTCCCACAGCACCTTCCCATGCAACAACAGAAGGTGCAACACCTACCCCTTTACTTCCCCTCTCCTCACCGTCCAAGGGCCCAAACACTCCTTTCAAGTGAAGCAGCATTTCACGTGCACTTCCCTCAATTTAGTTTACTGCATTTGCTGCTCCCAATGCAGTTTCCTCTACGTTGGAGAGACCAAACGCAGACTTGGTGACCGCTTTGCGGAACACCTTTGGTCTGTCCGCAAGCATGACCCAGACCTCCTTGCCGCTTGCCATTTCAACACCCCACCCTGCTCTCATGCTCACATGTCCATCCTTGGTCTGCTGCAATGTTCCAGTGAAGCTCAACGCAAACTGGAGGAACAGCACCTCATCTTCTGACTAGGCACTTTACAGCCTTCTGGACTGAATATTGAATTCAACAATTTTAGATCATAAACTCTCTCCTCCATCCCCACCCCCTTTCCGATCCCCCTTTTTTCCAATCATTTATATATATTTTTCTTATCCTACCTATTTCCATTATTTTTAAATGTCTTTCCATCCATTGTTTTATCTCTACCTTTTACCCTATTTCAATTCTTTCCCCCCACCCCACCCCCACTAGGGCTATCTGTACCTTGCCTGTCCTGCTTTATACCCTTAATGTCCCCTATTAGCACATCGCTTAGATAATATCACCACCTTCAACACCTCTTTGTCCTTTTGTCTATGACATCTTTTGGCTATCTCCACCTATCACTGGCCCTCTATCCAGCTCTACCTGTCCCACCCCCCCTCAAACCAGCTTATATTTCACCTCTTTTCTATTTTTCCTTAGTTCTGTTGAAGAGTCATACGTACTCGAAACGTTAACTGTGTTCCTCTCCACAGATGCTGTCAGACCTGCTGAGTTTTTCCAGGTATTCTTATTTTTGTTGAGGCTGTTGCTTGTCTAGTCTGTGAGACAGCTCTTCCAAATTTAGCCACAAGCCCCCAGATGAGCTGAGATGACTGTCTCCCAAAAAAACACAACTAGCTTCCTTTCTGCTAGGCATGACTCTAACCGCTGGAGAGTTTTCGCTGATGATTGCACAATGTTCAGCATAATTTGTGACTCCTCTGATACTGAAGCAGTCCATGTCCAAATGCAGCAAAACCTGGACAATATCCAGGCTGACATGTGGCAAGTAACATTCACACCACACAAGTGTCAGGCAATGACCATCTTCAACAACAGAGAATTGAACTGTACACAGTACTCCAGCTGCGGCCCCATCAACATCCTGTACAGTTGTACCAAGACTTCCCTATTTTTAATCTCCAACCCCCTAGCAATACAGACAAAATTCCATTTGTCTTCTTAATTACCTGCTGCACCTGCATGCTAACTTTTTGTGTTTCATGCAGAAGAACACCCAGATCCCTCTGTGCAGCACTTTTTTGGAGTGTCTTGGAGTCTGCCTTTTGATTTTTCTTACTAAAGTGCATAACCTCACACTTTTCCCCATTAAACTCCATCTGCCAAGTTTTTGCCCACTCATACAACCTATCTATATCCCCTTGCAGATTCCTTATGTCCTCATCACAACATGCCCTTCCATCTATTTTTGTATCGGCAGCAAATTTGGATGTATTACTGCCCCTCCCCCAACTCAGTAATATAGCTAGTAAATAATTGAGGCCCTCAGACTTGTTCTTGTGGCACAGTGGATGTACCTGCACCACATGGAATGCAGCAGTTCAAGAAGGCAGCTCACCACCGCATTCTCAAGGGCAACTAGTGATGGGCAATAAATGCTGGCCCAGTCAGCGAAGCCTACATCCCATGAATGAATAAAAAGAACTAGGTACATCTTTCCAACCTGAAACAGACCCATTAATCCACACTCTGTGCCTTCTGTGTGTAAACCAATCCTCAATCCATGCTAATACATTACCCCTAATACCATGAGCTCCTATCTTATATAATAACCTTTTATGTGGCACCTTATCGAATGCCTTCTGGAAATCCAGATACTGCATCAACTCTGCTTGTTATATCCTCAAAGAGCTGTAGCAAATTTGTCAAACATGATTTCCCTTTCAGAAAACCATGTTGACTCTATATGATTCTGTTAAGCTTTTCTAAATGCCCTGCTATTTCTTCCTTAATAATGGACCCTAGCATTTTCCCAACAACAGATGTTAGGCTAACTGGCCTATAGTTTCCTGCTTTTTCTCTCCCTCCTTTTTTGAACAAGGGCACCACACTAGTGGTTTTCCAATCCACTGGGACCCTCCCGGAATCCAGTGAGTTTTGCAATATTTTGACCAAGCCCCATTATCTCTGCAGCCACTTCTTTAAAACCCTTGGACGCAGGCCATGAAGTCCTGGTGACTTGTCTGCCTTTCGTTCCATTAGTTTGTCAAATACTTTGTCCCTCGTGATAGAGGTTGTTACAAGACCTTTCCTCCCATTAGCTTCTTGCTTATCTGATATCTTTGGAATGTTTATAGTGTCCTCCACTGTGAAGACCAATCCAAAATATTGATTTAAATTATCTGCCATTTCCCTGTTCCCTGTTATCAGTTCTCCAGTCACATCCTCCAAGGATCCCATGCTCATTTTAGCTTTTCTCTTATATACCCATAGAAGCTCTTGCTGTTTGTTTTTATATTTCTTGCCAATTTACTTTCATAATCAGTTTTCTCCCTCTTTATTAGCTTTATAGTCATCCGCTGTTGGTTCCTAAAAATTCCCAATCCTCTGGCTTACCACTAGTTTTTGCCGCTTTGTATGTTTTAGTTTTAGATTGGATACTCTCCTTGACCACCTTTGTTAACCATGGATGGTTCATCCTTCTTTTTGACTGGGATAAATTTTTGCTGAGCGTTATGAAATATCTGCTTAAATGTCTGCCACTGCTCATCCACTGATCTTCCTCTTAGTCTGTTTTCCCAGCCCACTTTAGACAACTCTTTCTTCATACCTCTGTAATTGCCCTTATTTAAGTTCAGGACACTGGTTTGAGACCCAGGTTGCCCACCCTCAAGCTGAATTTGAAATTCTACCATGTTGTGATCACTACCCTGTAGAGGATCCTTAACTACGATATCTCTTATTAATCCCACCTCATTACATAGTAGATCTAAAAAAACATGTTCCCTGATGCGCTTTACAAATTTATCTTCCATGTTACCCTTGCCAATCTGATTTGTCCAGTCAATATGCAGATTAAAACCACGCATGACAATTGTAGCACCCTTCTTACATGCTTCTTTTATTACCCAATTTATACTATGTCCTATAGTGAGGCAAGTCTTTGGGGGCCTAAAGACGACTCCCACCCATGACTTCTTCCTCTTGCTATTCGTTATTTTCACCCAAACTGATTCCACATCACGATCTATTGCACCACTGCACTGATACCTTTCTTTATTAACAAAGCTACCCCACCTCCTTTTCCTTTTTGCCTATTTTTTCCGGAACATCGAATACCCTTGAATAATGAGTTCCCAGTCTTGGTCACTCTGCAACCACGTCTCTGTAATAGCTATCAAGTCATATTCATTTATTTCTAACTGTGCTGTCAACTCATCTGTCTTGTTACAAATGTTGCCGGCGGTCAGATAAAGAGCCTTAAGCTTTGACTTTTTACCATTATTGCTTATTCTGGCTCTGATTTCTGCTGTACTCTTCTGCTTATATTTTCTGCCCCTCCTGTAACACTTTGATTATCTTTTGTCTCTTCACTACCCTGCACCTCTGCTCTCTCATTTCTTTCTAATTTTTTTAGACCCTTCACCCCCTCACTAATTAGTTTAAAGTCCTATCTACAATCATAGTTATATGATTCGCCCCAGGACACTGGTCCCAGCATGGTTCAAATGAAGTGTGTCCCAACAGTACAGCTCTCCCCTTCCCCAGTATGGTGCTAATGCCCCATAAATCAGAACCTGTTTCTCCCACATTGATCTTTGAGCCACGCCTTTACCTCCCTAATCATATTTACCCTACATCAATTTGTACATGGCTCAGGTAGTAATCTGGAGATTATTACCTTTGTGGTTCTGCTTTTTAATTTAGTCCCTCAGCAGAACTTCTTTCACAGTCCTACCTATGTCATTGGTACCTACGTGGACCATGACAACAGGATCCTCCCCCTCCCACTCCAAGTTCTTCTCCAGCCCAGGAGAGATGTCCTTAGCCTTGGCACCAGGTAGGCAACACAGCCTTCAGGAGTCTGTCTTTGCTGCAGAGAACAGTATCTATTCCCCTAACTATGCTATTCACTATTACTACTACATTTTTTTCTTCCCCTACTTGAATGGTGCTCTGCACCACGGTGTTCTAGTCAGTTCGCTCATCCTCCCTGCAGTCTGTGCTCTCGTCCACAACTGGAACATGAACCTCATGCCTATTGGACAAGGGCACTGGCTGAGGCTCCTCAAAAGCTGAATTCTGGATCCCTAAACCTGCCTCACTCACATTCACACCCTCCTGTTCCTGACCATGGTCCAAATTTGATGTAATTAATCTAAGGGGTGTGATTGTCTCCTGAAACACAGTGTCTAAGTAACTCTCCCCCTCCCTGATGTGTCTCAATAACCACAGCTCGGACTCCAGCTCATCAATTCTGAGCTGCAGTTCCTCAAGTAGCCAACACTTGCTGCAGATCTGGTCACCGTGGATCACACCGGCGTTCACCAGTTCTTACATGCTACAGCTGCAACACATCACCTACCCAGCCATCTCTGTTCTGTTTAATTAATTAATTTGGGTGTTAAATATTTTAAATATGAATTTCTTAACTGTAGTCTTCAGCTGTAGTAACATCTCCTGATTTAAACCACTTGGCCAATCAAAAGAGTGGAAGAGATACCAACCAATCACCTACGTTTTCCTTTGATGTCACACTTCGGCTCTGCAGGTGGAACCAGGTCCTCCTCTCGCAATTGCCTCTAGATGTTGCTGACTGCCTGTCCCAGGGTCCTCCTCTCACACTCTCCTGTAGGTGCTGCTGACTGCCTGTCCCAGGGTCCTCCTCTCACACACTACTCTAGGTGCTGCTGACTTCCTGTCTTGGGGTCCTTCTCTCATTCTCTCCTCTGCAGTCCTCCTCTGGAGTGTAAGTATTCAGTACTATTGCTGGAATATTGTCAGGGCCATAGCTTTTGCAGTATGCAGTGCCTTCTGCCATTTCTTGATATCACTTGAAGTGAATCGAATTGGCTGGACGCTAGCTCCGGAGGAGGCTGAGATGGATCATCCACTCAGCACTTCTTTCTGAAGATTGTTGCAAATGCTTCAGCCTTATCTTTTGCACTGATGTGCCGGGATCTTCCATCATTGAGGACGAGGATATCTGCGGAGCTTCTTCCTCCAGTGAGTCGTTTAATTGTCCACCACCATTCACGACTGGATGTGGCAGGACTGCAGAATTTAGATCTGATCCATTGGTTGTTGGATCGCTTAGCTCTGACTAATACTTGCTGTTTATGCTGTTTGTCATGCAAGTAGTCCTGTGTTGTAGCTTCACTGGGTTGACACTTCATTTTTAGATATGCCTGCTGCTGGTCTTGGCATGCTCTCCTGCACTCTTCATTGAACCAGGGTTGATCCCTTGGCTAGATGGTAATGGTAGAGTGGGGGATATGCCGGGCCATGAGGTTACAGATTGTGGTTGAGTACAATTCTGTTGCTGCTGATGGTCCACAGCACCTCATGGTTGCACAGTTTTGAGTTGATCTGTTCAAAATCTTTCCCACTTAGCATGGTGATAGTGCCACACAACATGATGGAGGGTATCCCCAATGTGAAGATGGGACTTCGTCTCCACAACAGCTGTGCGATGGTCACTCCTATCGATCCTATTGTGGACAGATGCATCTGCGGCAGGCAGGTTGGTGAGGATGAGACCAGGTATGTTTTTCCCTCTTGTTGGTTCCTTCACCACCTGCCACAGAGCCAGTCTAACAGCTATGTCCTTTAGGACTCAGCTAGCTCAGTCTGTGATGGTGCTGGAGTTCAGCCTGAATGTGAAGAATATTATGGCCAGAATTTTCTGTTTGGCTTGTGTGCCCACATCACTGCGTGTCATTCCGACCTTTTGTTCGGCGGGTGCACACTGGGGTTGGCTGCGTGCCTGCCAAACTGTCAAAGGCCTGTTAAGGCCGTTAATAAACTAATTAATCAAATTGACAGGGCTTCCTGTCCAACCTTAAGGTTGGCAGGCAGGTGAAGAGCCCAGGCGGCCTTTGCATTTTTCATGACACCTCATCCACGGGCGGGATGAGGTTTCATGAAGGGTTTATTAAATTAATAAATACTTTTTAAACATTCGATAAATATGTCCCAGCTCATGTTGTCACATGAGGGGCATGTGTAAATGATTTTAAACTTTTTTTATTTTGATGTTTCACATTGAACTTAATCTCCCTGAGGCATGGAGCTGCCTCAGGGAGATCTCTGTGCTGTTTCGCCCGCATGCGTGAAAGAGCGCTGACCCCGACTCTCCCTCCTCCCCTCACCTGAACAGGTAGTGCTGAGCACACGTCACGCTGAAAATGAGAAAATTCTCCCCTATGATTTGTTATGTAATTTTATTTTGTGGATTTCTATTCAAGGCATTTCAAAATCATACCTTTGTATACATTTCCCTTGTTGTTAATTCACTGTAATTTTTATATTGAAGCAGGCCGTTCAACAAAATGACTGTACACTCTCCACAGGAGCCTGATGCTTCCTTACTTCAGATGAACTTATACTTCTATTCCTTTCCTCCTCATTTACTTATCTAACCACCCCTTAAATGCATCTAAGTCAGTCACCTTAACCACTCCATGTGGTAGTGAGATCCACATTCTCACCATTCTGACTAAATAAAGTTCTCCTATATTTCCTATTGGATTTATTAATAACTATTTTATAAGTATGGCTGCTAGTTTTAGACTTTCCACAAGTGGCTCCACTTCCTCCTGCATCATGGAGAGGAGAAAGATTGTGCAAGTCACGTAGGTTATGGATCAAATGCTCTGGAACCCATTTGTTCACATGTCTCATGGTTGATTAATTTATTGGAAGTTATATTAAGTAATTCACTTATTTAAAAAATAATAATTCTGGGGATATGTGTGGCGCTTGTATGGCTGGAATTTATTGCCTATCCTTAGTTGCTCTGGAGAAGTTGGCACTGACTACCTACTTGAACCGCAGTTGTCCATGCGGGGAAGCTGCTCCTACAATGCTGTTAGGTAGGCAGTTCCAGGATTCTGAATCAGCAACAATGAAAGAGTGATGATATATGTTCCAGTGAGTATAGTGTGTGACTTGGAGGCAAACTCTCATTTGATAAATTACCAATACAAATAAATAGCATCCAAGGCATGCTTTCATCTATCGTACTCCTTCACAGATCTTTATTCATGACAAGAATTTACCATATAATTCGTCAAATATAACGCCACGGTGATAATGTGGTATTTGCAGAGCAATTTCTATTTGCTTGTCTACTGGAGTCAGGAAGTAACCTAGCAAACAGATGTAGAGAAAAAGTTGAGTACTTAAGTAAGCATGAAACTTATTTTTCTAAAAATAAAAAGAGGCACGATCAAAAACAATAAATTCCATCTGTACTTGTACTGCAGTTGATCCAAGAAACTTGTTACTTGCCAAGCTTGGGCCAGAGGACTGGACTTGAATCCATTCAGCTTTTTTAATAAATTATTGCTGGGATTTTCCGGCCCTGCCCAGCGACAGGATCTTCCAGCCCCATCGAAATGAATGGAAGTTTGAATGGCCCTCCACATCCCCTGCGACAGAACCCGCCACGCAGGGGCTGGAAAATCCCGGCATATGTTTTTGTTCTTTCATCGTTCAGATGTCACCTTTTATTTGATGAACAGACACATTGAAATGATGATTATAGATCAGCTTAAAAGACTTAAAGGCCCCTGTGCTAATTACTTCGACACTCACATTTGTCAAATGCAAACTTTATAGAACTGCTGTTCAGGGGAGGTGAAAACAGGGTAACAATCTTTGGCGGAACAACCAACCACCTTGTTTTGGTCAGCCAGAAACTTGTCAGGCTGGCACATGGCCATGATTTTTCTATTTTGTGTTTCTGATGGGTGACCAGCATTCCTTCTCAGCACCAGAAGCATTAGGGTGTGTTTTAAGAGATTCTAAGCAGTCAGTAGTGCCGAGCATGCAGCCAGCACGTTAGGAAAATCATGGTTAACATACCTGCATGCATGAAATTTACAGTGTGACAGTGCCTGGCAGCATCTATCTGTTTCTCTTTTGGTAATGAGCAGTAAAAGTTTATGAAATGATTCTGTTCTCTTTACATTGCCTTCATTTAAGTTTTGTGCATGTTCCTGGCACAGAACATAGGAGTGAATTTTTGTTGAAGTTCTCCAAATTGGTCTTTCTAACTTCCGCTGAAATTACAGTGGACAAGCGGAAAATGTTCTGGAATTCCAATCCCTAAAACCTTTACTCCTAACTAAGACTTTTCTTGTTTTGTATCCTCAGTGGCATGTTTTATGATGGAAACTATACTTACTTGGTTGAACCAGCACCAAGGAATGATAAGAACTTATTGGTAAGTCTTGTTTCCTCGACTTATATGAAGTTAAACAATGTAATGATGTGATACAAAGCCGTTATCTCTTTGTTTTCCTGATAATAGCTCTCTTTTTAAGCCAAATGCAGGTTTTATTATAAAATGACATTTCTGAACTCTTTCTGCAATAATGGCATCACAGTTTAAAGGTTTTTCTTTGCTTTAGTTCTGTAAAATTAAAATTTGCATTAATGAAGAAAATGAGAATTAAAGAATTCTAAAAATAGAGTGCTTGTGGATAATATACAACAGCAGTTTCTGATATGTGTTGTTATCCTTTGTTTTGTTTTGATACATTTCTTCCTGGTCTGTCCATGCCTTTGCTCTTGAAAGCACGATTTACTTGCTGTGACATCTTTCCAGGGAAAGCACTTACCCTATGGGTATATCATTGAAATAGCCATTTTTCAGGTGTCAACCCAGAGGGGAGGCATCACAGTGAATCCCACTGTGTTCTCACCCTTAGCTCACATATGCACACTTTCAGTGAAGGTCATTAATGACCAACCATGAGCAAGTACCCTTGCCATTACTCCTCATGAGAATGCAGCAATCAATTGTAGGCTTTCTACTAAAATCAGCAAACTCAGTATACACCAGGGATTGAAATGGGGCGAGGAGGGGGCCAGTATTTTATGTTTTGCTGGGGTTCTGCCCCCCCCCCCCCCCCCGCCTCCCCGCTAACACCCCAGGCAAAAAGTTGGTGGCTACAAAGTAAGACCCCCCCCCCCTTTCCCATCTATAGCCTGAGGAGTGAGACCTGGTGGGCTTCAAACTTGGTTCTGTCCTCTGTCCACCGTGGAAAAAATTGTGGTGGTGTGGAAAGAGGCCCTTAAGTAGCCATTAATTGGCCACTTAAGGGTGTCAGTTGGCCCAAGGGCAGTTGGGTCACCCTACACCTTTCCCACTACACATAAAATTGTAGTGGGGTCAGGGGTGGGTGAGTAGACATCATGGCATTGCGCTCAATTTTATGGCCTCCACACACCTGTAACACCCCATAGGGGAGTGTAAATTTCCACCTGGGGACCTGTAAGACACAATCACTGCCTAACCAACTTTGTTCTATTGTTATGGGAACGGCCTTTCAGTTTTGGAGGTCATGGCATTTTAGAGGTGGATTTCCTGGCCATCTTTGGGTTGGGGGTTTGCTGTGGTAGTTCACTGAGACCACCTGCTATGTGGAACATAGTCAAAGTTACTTGAGAATTCAGTTTTCTTTCATAAACATGCACTTTTGAGGCAACTCCCCAGCCAGAATGTCAGTGGTGGAAAGGGGATTTTGAAAGGGTCTTGCAGGTGGGAAGGTGCAAGGGAGGGTGGGTCAGCAGCAGCCAAGAATTCTCTTGTGTACCAGGAAGAGCACTTTTGGTTCCCCTTGGTCCAACAAAGTAAAATTTGCCATTTAACCTTTAGTAGCCTTCAGAGCAGTTTTAATTAAACAGGCAGCTGCAGCAGCTGAAAGACCATCATGGTTCCACTGATGTAATAGGTGGTGGTGCTATCAAGTGGACAACTGGGTAGTGCCAGTCAGACTGCAGGGTCTGATTCTCTGCAAGGAGATCCTTATTTGACATTTTGAATTGTTGAAGTAGGGATGCCACTTCGATTTTCCATCAACACTTACAGACGTGAGCCCAGCCTTTGGTTATTAACATGACCCCTTTCCTGGGATTTGGGCCAGCAGCCTAGACAATTGGTGGATGGATGTTGCACCATGCCAAACTTCTAGTGTTGGAATGATTACCCTGCTGTTGTGTGCCCGTTTTTAAGTAACGTAGCTTGGAACTGAGCTCCTTGGTTTGCAGAAATACTGTTTAAACATAATAACAAATGAGAACGTATCTGCTCCCAATGATTCAGCAAAAGCATTCTGATGCAATTATTGATTTATTGCACACCTACAATTGCAGGCACAACTGAAAGTCAGCAAACTTTGTTGAAGTTCTGCCCTTTCAAGCTTCATATAAATATTTGATGCTTTCCGCAAGGTATTTCAAATATGCATAAAAATGGAATATCTATGCACTCCAAGCTTGCAGATGGTAGAGTTTTAACGGTGGAAACAAGAGTATTAAAAATATAAAATACAAATGATTTATCCTAAAAAAGTATAGGCACGCCTATGAAAATGATGTCGCAGTTTTGCTCTATTTGCCTTTATTTACATTAAAGTTACATTAGGAAAGTTTTGCAACACAGATATGATGGGCCAAATGGTCTCCATCTGTGTTGTAAACAGCAATAGTTCTTTGGTTCTAATACGGTCCTCACTATTTTGCGAGACCTGTTTACTGTTGACCTTTGTAGGTAGATTTTATAAAGGAAGAAAAAAGATGCTCCCTACCTTACAAATAAAGTAAAAGTGCCAGGTTCTGTTAAATCTGGTTTTGCAGTCATTCCCCAATGTAGGGAGTCCCCTCTCTTGGTGTGGGGGGCGGGGGGGGTGGGGGGAGGGTTGCCTCACACCTCTTATACTAACAGCTATGTTTAGTGTTGGAGAGGAGGGCTGTGTCCAAAATACCTGTTGAGGAATATTTGGAGCAAGGCATACCTGGGTTCCACTGAAGTTAGAGTGAGAGTGCACTGGAACAGCTGCTGATTTTGGAGGCTAAGGATTTGTAGTATAAAGGATTAACAGATTAATAGTTAGGATATGCTAATTTTTGACGCAGATGATAATGTAGTACTAACATCAGTCACTCGTGTTAGACTCTCTCATGCCCAGGAGCAACATGCCTACTCTGTAACCTGTTGAGATGTAGTACTAATAAACATGTGTTAAGCAGATACCAGAGTATATCTACAGTCTGTCTACGAACCAAGTCCCACACCCAGAGTACAAGATAGGAGGACCCATCACAGAACATATTTACAAAGGTCAACACAAGAAAGGAAGGTTAAAGCATGGAACAGCTATGGGGCTATTTATCTTTAAATCATTAGTTGGTCAATTTAAAACCACTTTACCCTAAGCTTATATGATTGTGCAGAAACATTTGCAACATTTAACATTGTGACTTAAACTTAGAGAAATATAGGCCAGAATTTTCCAGTTGTTGGCGGGAGTGGGCGGGGGTGGTCGTGGAGCCTACCGCTGCCCTCGATTGGCTCCGCACCGTGATTTCATATGGGTGGGCCAATTAAGGCCTGCCCTGCATGGATTGCGAGCGGTGGCTCTGAACGCTATCTGTGCGGGCGGGGAGAGGAAGGAGAGATGGGTCCAGCACACAGTTAGCGCACACACGTGAAAAAGCTGCCTCAGGGAGATTGAAGCACTTTTTTAAAAAAAAAAAGCGTGTCACATGAGATGGGACATGTTTTTATTTTCAAAATAAAGTTTTTATTTAATTAGTATCAGCTTTAGGAAACCTCATCCCACTCGTGGATGAAGTTTCCTAAAAAAGATAAAGGCCGCTTGGCCTTTTTGCCTGCCTGCCAACTGTAAGGTTGGACGGGCAGCGTAAAATTCAATTCAATTACCTTGTTAATGGCCTTAATAGGCCTTTTAATTATTGGCGGGCACACAGCCGACTCCTCTGCGTGCCTGCCGAATGAAATATTGTGCGAGTTCGTGATGATGTCGGGAAGCACGCCTGGCATCATCGTGCGTCATTTTATGTTCTGGTGTGTTGGGCGTGCGCCCGCATGCTGAATGTAAAATTCTGTCCATTCTTTTTAAATTGTATGATTATTGATTCACAAAACCATTTATATCCTCTTGCTCTTGCTCTTGCTGTCTTGTCCTTTCCCTCCACCTTGTTCCTCAACATTTATTGCTTCATTCAAATTTATCTGTTTGTACAGCTGAATTTTGAGTTGGGTGGTAGATTCCACCAGTTCCGAAGTGAAATACATACATTTCACTAAATACATTGAGTTATTTTCTAATCTGTTCATCTCCCTTCAAATTTAACTAAACACATCTTTTAAAAGCAATGTGAAAAGTGTAGGCAGCAATTGAAAATAAGATCTGCTTACAACAGCAGATGCCGGTAAAAGCTAAATGCTGCACTGGGGCTATTTCACTGGATTCATAGTTAGAAGCTTTGTTGTTTCCAACAACAGGCATTTTCATAGTTATGTTTGTGGTTTGTGGCTTTGTCACTCATGAGCTATTCCAGTTTTAGTTGTGAAAATAAACATTGGCCAGTGTAAAATGACACACGATGACATCGGGCGTGTGTCCCAATGTCATCGCACGTCATTTTGATATTTCGTTTGGCGGGCGCGTGCTGGAGATGGCTGCATGCCCACCAAACTGTCAACTGCCTATTAAGGTCATTAAAAAGCAATTAAAGTTGTTAACCACGCTGACCGTCCAACCTTAAGGTTGGCGGGCAGGCGAAGAGCCCAAGCAGCCTTCACGTTTTTCAGGAAACCTCATCCACGGGCGGGATGAGGTTTCCTGAAGCTTGTGTAAAATAATTAATTGAACTTTGCAAAATTCACAAACATGTCCCAACTCATGTGATACTGTCACATGATAGGACATGTTTATATAATTTTGAACTTCTTTTATTAAAAAGTTTTCCTATCAACTTAATCTCCCTGAGGCAGCCCAGTGCCCCAGGGAGATTGCTGTGCTCTTCCACGCGCATGCGGTGCAGGCCCGAATCTCCCTCCTCCTCCCCGCCCCCGTCTGCACAGGTAGCACTGAGTGCTGCAGAATATGTATTATGCCGGGTGGGCTTTAATTGGCCCGCCCGTATAAAATGGTGGCGCACAGCCGATCGTGGGCGGCAATCGGCTCTGCTTCCACCCAGCCTGCCATACAAAGATAAGATTCAGCCCATTGTATTTCATGGCTACCAATGGAAGGATTGAAAAACTTTCTTTTTGGCTCTTTCCACTTAGCTAACACAACATGATCACTGAATTAAAACAGTATGTTTCATGAAAAGGGCTCTATAACTCATTGTATTGATTGAGCTGAAAGCGTTCAGTTTCCTATGGCTCAGAAGTTGGTTGGACCAGAGCCAAAGCCTGTTTCCAAAGTGCGTTCAGCAATTTTCGGGTATCCATTGGGGATTTAAAATGTATTTAAGTATTCTTAGTTGGAATTTTCATATATTTCCTTCGTATATTCTCCAGTGCTAAAACTGCCTTTAAGATGACATGGTTCCTCTTTTGTTCTAAATACTTCTTGAACCCCCCAATGACTCTTAAATTTCTTCTTCAGCTCTTTGCTCAAAGGCAGGTCCAAACCACAGCACTACAGCCTCCACCGCAGGTAAGGCAAGAGGGCAGATCCCAAATCCACTCCAGCTGGAACATGGATCACAATCCACACCAGCTGCAGCCATCTGGCTCCCCACCCCCTCCCAGGAGTTCTAGTTGCTGTGGCAACATGCACTTTTACATGTATGTTGTGGTCCGGAGCTACGAATAGTGATATTGGAGGCCCCGCTTTTCTCTCTGTCATATGGCTGAGCAGGAATCTCGCCTGCTCTTATTGTCTGCCATTGGCATATGTTGGAAGGATTTACAGGTTGATTCTCCACAAAGTCAACATGGATTTATGAAAGGGAAACCATGTTTGACAACCTGACTGGAGAGTTTTGAGGGCGTAGCTAACAGAATAGATAAGGAAGAACCAGTGGATGTGCTGTATTTGGATTTTCAGAAAGCTTTTGATAAAGTCCCACATAAAAGGTTAGTGTGTAAAATTAAAGCACATGGGATTGGGGGTAGTGTATTGGCATGGATTGAGAATTGGTTAGCAGACAGGAAACAGGGTACGAATAAATGAGAGTGGCAGGCAGTGACTAGTGGGGTACCGCAGGGATCAGTGCTTGGGCCCCAGCTATTTACAATATATATCAATGATTTAAATGGAGGGAGCCAAATGTAATATTTCCAAGTTTGCTGACGACACAAAACTTAGTGGGAATGTGAGTGATGAGGATGGTGAGAAGAGGCGTCAAGGTGATTTAGACAGGTTGAGTGAGTGGGCAAATACATGGCAAATGCAGTATAAGGTGGATAAGTATAAAGTTATCCACTTCAGTAGGAAAAACAGAATGGCAGAGCAATATTTAAATAGTGATAGATTGGGAAATGTTGATGTACAAAGGGGCCTGGGTGTCCTTGTACACCAGTCGCTGAAAGCAAGCTTGCAAGTGCAGCAAGCAGTTAAGAAGGCAAATGGTATATTGGCCTTCATTGCGAGAGGAGTTGAGTATAGGAGCAAGGATGTCTTACTGCAGCTGTACAGGACCTTGGTAAGACCATACCTGGAGTATTGTGTGCAGTTTTGGTCTCCTTACCTAAGAAAGGATATATTTGTCATAGAGGGAGTGCAGTGGCGGTTAACCAGACTGATTCCTGGGATGGCAGGATTGTTGTGTGAGGAGAGATTGGGCCAACTAGGCTGCTATTCAGTGGAGCTTAGAAGAATGAGAGGAGTTCTCATTGAAACATAAAATTCTGACAGGGATGGACAGACTGGATGCAGGGATAATATTTCCTCTGGCTGGGGGGAGTATAGAACAAGGGGTCACAGTCTCAGGAGATGTGGTAGACCATTTAGGACTGAGATGAGGAGAAACCTCTTCACTCAGAGGGTGGTGAACCTATGGAATTCTCTACCACAGAAGACTGTTGAGGCCAAGTCACTGAATATGTTTAAGAAGGAAATAGATAGATTCCTGGATTTTAAAGGCATCAAGGGGTATGGGGAGAGCACAGGAGTGCAGCGTTGAGATAGAGGATCAACAATGACCATATTGAATGGCGGAGCAGGCTTGTAGGGTTGAATGACCTACTCCTGCTCCAATTTTCTATGTTTCTATATGTCTATCAATTCCAGGAGTGGAACTTGAAAACAGAGCTTCTGACTCAGAGGCAGGGATGCTACCCACCACCACAAGATCTTACTGCTCTTAAGTATCTATGAAAGCCAATCCATCCAGGATTTGAATGTTCTTGTATTGGGTGAAAGTCTTCACAAAAGCTCTTTGCGCTCTTGCACAGATGCATAAGAAGGCTTATCTGAAAGGTGTGCTATCATTTCTAGTCTTCAGCCCTCCCTCTGTGGCAGCTTTTCTTGACTTTATTTAATACAAATCTTTTTTGGATTCAGTTCCTTGTAAGTATGAATTACACAGGTTTACATACTCTTCCTTCTTCCTTCATCTTATTTTATTGGAATGTAGGCCCATTGCACAGATTATCTGTTCTGTCACATTCTTTCCCAGGTCCTCAAAATTCTTACCATCTTCATTTCTTCCTTGTCTGAAGCCTCTTAAGCTAGGCTTCACATCACCTAATCTCTATTTCTGATTTATAGAGTCTCTTCTTGTGCATTCTTCGATTTGATGGTACCTACATTAATGATAGACCTTTGCAAAGCCAGATTTGAAGAACCTTATGAGCCAGGATTTCTTAGGAGCTTTGCCTATAACTTCCACTATAACTTGCAGGAGACCTGTGAAACTTGAGGAAAACAGTGGTGATTTGGTTGCACTGGTTATCCAACATTTATGGGAAATTGCATTCACCCCCTTCAAGAAATATGATGACAAAGGGGAGGAAACAGAAGGGATTGACTCATTACACTGAGTAATCTCACTCTGTTGATTGAGTCTGGCATATTAGAAGAGAATGGTACAAAAGAAGACTTGATATATCAGAAATAAAGATTAAAAGACACAAAATGTCGATTTTAACAGGCTTTAGACTAGGATGAAAGGAAGATGGGGGCTTCAAGAATCACGACAGTTTTGTGTTTCTGGGAAAGAACGGGGGAAATTTAATGAGAACCCTGAATCACCTAACTTTGGGAAGATCTGCTGAATGAAATGCCAGTTAGGCACTTAACTGGAGCAGCAGGCTTTTCCTGGAATCAAGGACCTGAAATGGATATCCCATCGCCCAAGAGCTGCTGTACAATCAGAGGCCAGCAGCTGTGCATTGCTTGGTAGTGCTGGGGGGTTGCTGGTGCCGGTAATGCACCTACCTCAAGCCCAGGATCACTGAGGCACCCAGGCCACAGGTGAATGATGTTGGGAGGGAGGGAGGTCATGGGGGAGGGGGATTTGGCAGCAAGGGCAGGTGGGTGGCTTTCAGCAGGACCCCTGTTTCCTGATACTGAGTCTCTCAATCAGCACTATGTGCCTGACAATAAAGGACCTCCCCTCCCACAACTACAATTAATCTGCATTCTGTTTTTGATCTGTTTTATTTCAGTAACTAGGAGGGGGCTATAGGACTTTCCTGATACCCATAATACTGGAGATGAAAATTTCACTGCTGCTATTCTAGTGAAAAAAGTGACCAAATTGAATTAGCTCTGACCTCATTTGAATTGTACATATAAATGGTACTTTTGTTGCTCTATTTTGAAAACAAGGCTCTCAAAATTGACTCCTACACAATCTGGGAGAATTTTCACCCACAACTTGAATGTTAATCAGTTTGAGTTCTAACAATTTTTTATTGTGAAGATTAGATGCCATGTTCTGCTAACTTCTGCATTGCTATGTGATTAATTTGGATTTTTTTTTACTGCTAAACTTGAGGATTGGCAATTGGTAGCTGTCATTTTCTCCCATGCCTGTAAAAGCATAACAGCTTAACCTCAGAGGCTTCCATTGACAGGACCTTCACAGGGTACTTTTTTTTTCCTTGAGCTTCATCATCAAACCTGTATGCCTACGCTGCTCATTGAGTTACTAGCTTTAGTTTATAAGTGCTTCATCTGAGACAGCACCAGCTGCTGTTGAAGACCCATTGCCTGCTTTTGAAGGGCTTAAATTTGACACATAATTATCTTATCTAATACCTCTGCCTTTTATTCGTTTATCACTACCAAATCATTTTATGATTTACCTTGTCAAATGACATGTACTTCAATTCTGCAATCATTTTCTTTGCTTATTCTTTCATGGGATATAGGTGTCACTGGCATGGTCAGCATTTGTTGCTCTGCAATGAGTGGCTTGCTAGGCTATTTCAGATGGTGGTTAAGAGTCAGCCACATTGCTGTGGGTCTGAAATCACATCTAGGCCAGAGCAGTGAAGACAGCAAATTTCCTTCCCTAAAGTGACATTAGCGAAGATGAGTTTTTTTTAAGTTTGATGAGTTTCCGATTCCCGAATTATTAAATAATTGAATTTAAATTCCACCAGCTTCCATGGTGAAATTTGAACCCATGTGACATTCCCACTATACCATCATCTCATCCATTTTATAGTCAACATCTTTTACTTCACATTTCCGAGCATTTAATATGATTAGTCATTCATTTGCTGCACGTACGTCACCTCCTGACTCACCTAAGCCTGTCCACCATCTACAATGCACAAGTCAAGAGTGTGATAGAATACTCTCCACTTGCTTAGATGAATGCAGCTCCCACAACACTTAAGAAGCTTGACACCAACCAGGTCAAAATAACTCACTTGATTGGCACACCATCCACCACCTCCAGCATTCACTCCCCTCACCACCAACACACGGTGGCAGCAGTGTGCACCAGCTACAGGATGCACTTTTTAAAATTCATTCAATGGATGTGGGTTTCGCTGGCCAGGCCAGCATTTAACGTCCATCTCTAATTGCCCTTGAGAAGGTGGTGGTGAGCTGCATTCCTGAACCACAGCAGTACCTGTGGTGTAGGTACATTCACAGTGCTGTTAGGGAGGGAGTTTCAGGATTTGGACCCAGTGACAGTGAAGGAACGGCGATATATTTCCAAGTCAGGATGGTGAGTGACTTGGAAGGAAACTTCCAGGTGGTGGTGCTCCCATGTATCTTCTGCCCTTGTCCTTTTATGTGGTAGTGGTCGTGGGCTTGGAAGGTGCTATCTAAGGAGCCTTGGTGAATTTCTGCAGTGTATCTTATAGATGGAACATACTGCTGCTACTGTGCGGCAGTGGTTGAGGGAGTGAATGTTTGTGGATAGATGCCAATCAAGCAGGCTGCTTTGTCATGGGTGGTGTCACACTTCTTGAGTGTTGCTGGAGCTGCACTCATCCAGGCAAGTGGAGAGTATTCCATTCACACTCCTGACTTGTGCCTTGTAGATGGTGGACAGATTTTGGGGAGTCTGGAGGTGAGTTACTCGCTACAGGATTTCTAACCTCTGACCTGCTCTTGTAGCCACAGTATTTTTATGGCTAGTCCAGTTTAATTTCTGGTCAATAGAGCCCCCCCCCAGGATGTTAATGATGGAGGATTCAGCGAAGGTAATGGCTTTGAATGTCAAGGGGTGATGGTTAGATTCTCTCTTGCTGGAGATGCTCATTACTTGGCACTTGTGTGGTGCGAATGTTACTTGCCACTTGTCAGCCCAAACCTGGATGTTGTCCAGGTCTTGCTGCATTTGGACATGGACTACTTCAGTATCTGAGGAGTTGTGAATGTTGCTGAACATTGTGCAAACATCACCATTTCTGACCTTATGATGAAAGGAAGGTCATTGATGAAGCAGCTGAAGATGGTTGGGCCTAAGACACTACCCTAAGAAATTCCTGCAGTGAGGTCCTGGAGCTGAGATGACTGACCTCCAACAACCACAACCATCTTCCTTTGTGCTAGATATGACTTCAACCAGGGGAGAATTTTCCCGTGATTTCCATTGATTCCAGTTTTGCTAGGGGTCCTTGATGCCACACTCGATCAAATGCTGCCTTGATGTCAAGGGCAGTCACTCTCACCTCACCTCTGGAGTTCAGCTCTTTTGTCCATGTTTGACCAAGGCTGCAATGAGATCAGGAGCTGAGTGGCACTGCCAAAACCCAAACTGAGCATCAGTGAGCAGGTTATTGCTTAGCAAGTACTGCTTGATAGCACTGTTGGTGACCCCTTCCATCACTTTACTGATGATGGGGAGTAGACTGATGGGGCGGTAATTGGTCAGGTTGGATTTGTCCTACTTTTTGTGTACAGGACATACCTGGGCAATTTTCCACATTGCTGCATTGATGCCAGTGTGATAGCTGTACTGGAACAGCTTGGCTAGGGGCGCAGCAAGTTCTGGAGCACAAGTCTTCAGCACTATTACCAGAATATTGTCAGGCCCCATAGCCTTTGCAGTATCCAGTGTCTTCAGCTGTTTGTTGATATCACATGCAGTGAATTGAATTGGCTGAAGACTGGCACCTGTGATGCTGGGACCTCTGGAGAGGGCCGAGATGCATCATCCACTCTGCATTTCTGGCTGATGATTATAGCAAATGCTTCATCCTTATCTTTTGCACTGATGTGCCAGGCTCCTTCATCATTGAGGATGGGGATATTTGTGGTGCTTCCTCCTCCAGTGAGCTGTTTAGTTGTCCACCACCATTTATGGCTAGATGTGGCAGCACTGCAGAGCTCAGATCTGATCCGTTGGTTGTAGAATTGCTTAGCTCTGTCTACCACTTGCTGCTTATGCTGTTTGACACGCAAGTAGTCCTGTGTTATAGCTTCATACTCAGCAGGTTGACACCTCATTGTTAGGTATGCCTGATGCTGTGCCTGACATGCTTTCCCCCCACTCCTCTCTTCATTGATCCAGGGTTGATCTCCTGGCTTGATGGTAATGGTAGAGTGGGGGATATGCCTGGCTATGAGGTTACAGATTGTGGCTGGATACTATTCTGCTGCTGATGGCCCACAGCGCCACATGGTTGCCTGTACCCTGAGGGGAGGTGGTGGCGTAGTGCTATTGTCACTGGACTGGTATTCCAGAGTAATGCTTTGGGGGCCTGGATTTGAATCCCACCATGGCAGATGGTGAAATGCATCTGCGGCAGGTCAAGTATGTTTTTCCCCCTTGTTCCCTCACCATCTGCCGCAGATGCAGACCCTGCCCTATGTCCTTTAGGACTCGACCAACTTGGTCAGAAGTGATGCTACTGATTGAAGTCCCTCAACCAGAGTACATTCTGCACCCTTGCCACCCTCACTGCTTCCTCTTGTGGTGTTCAATGTAGAGGACTACTGATTCATCTAGCTGAAAGGGGCAGTATGTGGTAATCAGTAGGAGGTTTCCTTGCCCATGTTTGACCTGATGATGAGACTTCATGGAGTCTGGAGTCAAAGTTGAGGATTCCTAGGGAAACTCTTTATACCACTTTGCTGGCTCTGTCCTGCCAGTGGGGTAGGACATACCTGGGGGTGGTGATGGTACTATATGTAAGGTATGATTCCGTGAGGACGGCTATGTCAGGCTGTTGCTTTACTAGTCTGAGAGACAGCTGTCCCAATTTTGGCACAAGCCCCCAGATGTTAATAAGGAAGACTTTGCAGGGTCGACAAGGCTGAGTTTGCCATTGCCATTCCAGGTGCTCGGCGGTCTCTCCGGTTTTATTGCTTTGAGGCTTTTTAAGCAGTTTGATACAACTGAGTGGCTTGCTAGGCCATTTCAGAGGGCATTTAAGAGTCAACTACAATACTCTTGTTCTGGACTCATATATAGGCCAAACCAGGGCATTAGATGGGTTTTTTTTTACCACAATCGGCAATGGATTTCATGGTCATCATTAGACTTTTAATTCCAGATTTTTATCAAATTCAAATTTCACCATCTGCTATGGTGGGATTCCGAAACCAGATCCCCAGGGCATTCCCATGGGTCTCTGGAATACTTCCAGTGACCATACCACTATGCTACCACCTCCCCTCACTGCAGCAATTCACCAGGCTCCTTCAACAGGATCTTCCAAACCCACAACCTCTACCACCAAGATGTTAAGGGCAGGAGATGAATGAGAACACCACCACCAGTAAATTCGCTCCATGCCTCACATCATCCTTGTTAAATCCAATATTCATATGTTGAGGAAAGAATGAGTCTGAAGCCAGCCTGTAACTTAAAACATATTTATTTCTAAGCCTGCAGGGCAAAGACACAGACTCTTCCAATTCCCCCAATACCCAGTTTGAGCACTTTTTTATACTTTTGTAATGAAGCCCTAATCCATCTCCAGTTGGGGACAGCTGCACTTGATTACCAATTTAAAGCATGTACTCTCTTGCAGCACAATTCCTACATCAACAGCTTCCCCTTTTTTAAGGAAAAAAAATAACGTGCATTTTCTCTTCAGACAAAAAACTGTGAAGACAGAAGTAAGTCACACATTTTCAAACTCACATCCTGAGTTGACCCTCATCTAATACCCCACCCCCCGCCATAATTTTTCACGAGAGACATTCCTTTTGATGAAACAATCTGATAACTGATAGCTTGCACCAACCTATTGGAGCTTTGAGATTTCCTTTTTCGCCACCATTTGTTTTAGACTTGCAATATCAATCAGTATTCTTTTTTACTCACACTCTTTGTAGAGTTTATGTTATCCCAAAGGGATTGATTGTCAATATAACATTCTATTGGGAAATTTTCTTCAGCATTTCCCCCATGTAGTATTTCCCCTAATGTGTTAGATAAAAAGAATGCCATGTCCACCACCTCTACTAGTGTGAGTCCCTGCAGCCAGAGTGCTCTTTACAATTCGCATTATTTTCTTGGCTTCCCAGGCCACCATTTCCCATTTTCACCCTCAAGAAATATTATGAAACCGGCTGCAATTGAAACCATAGTGGAGGTAGGTGGGGAGGGAAGCGGCCATGCATTAGCGAAACTGTGTATGAAGTGAGCATTCTTTCACAGCTGAGACAGTTCAGGTGCAGCTACATTGACATGCTTGGAGTTGGACTTCTAGCTTATCTGCCCTCTGAAGCAACGCACAGGCATGAAAGTGCCACCAAATGCTCCAGAACTTGTCACCCCTCAGGCACAGACCGCAAATTATTGAACATTTTAGGGGGCTGCAGAACAATTGGATGAGTGGGCATGTTGTACAATCTGCTTGCAAAAGCTGACCATGGAGCAGTCACTAGTGGAGGCACTAGTGTCTCCTTAATGTCTCCTTAAATTTTGGATCAGTCTCCCCATGGTTCAAGCTAACTGCGCAGCGGGTTAGGAGAATTTCTGTGCCTGGTGATCTCTGTGGATCTCGCAAGCCTCAATACAAGTGCGCCCAGGAGGTCACAGTTGGCATATTTGTGAAGGCAGGAAAGCCAGGAAGTAAGGGCATTGGGATTTGTGCAGATCTCAGGTTTCCTACAGGTGCAGGGTGCAATTGACTGCACTCACATGACACTTAGATCTCTTTGGCAACAAGCAGTCAATTACATCATCCGCAAGGGCTTTTACTCACTGAATGTTCAGCTGGTGTGCAACCACCCCAAAAGCATACTACAGGTCTGTGCACAATTCCTACATTCTCAATAGGCTCCAGATCCATTACGTCCTCCAGGGTCCACACAGGCTGCTGGGTTGATTCCTTGGGGGACAATGGCTACCCACAGAGGACGTGGCTGATGATGGCTGTGCAGCAGCCTCAGTGTGCAGCAGAGAGAAGGTACAACAAAGCTCATGCTGCAACTCGCACTTTGGTGGAGCAAACCACTGGGATGTTGAAAATGAGGCTCCTGTGCTTGGACCGGTCTGGTGGAGCCCTGAAATACAGTCCAGAGGGTGTCATGCAACATATGAATATATGAACATATTGTTGAGGTGCAGCCCTGGAAGGAGCCACTGGCCTAAAAATTGAGTGCCCCAGTCACTTTCATGGCCACTGGCAGTGGATTCCCTCCAAGTCCCTGTGGTGCCAAATCCTGAAGCAGGTGGTATATGTTCCTTGGACATGCGCAGTTTGCAGCGACACTGGTTCTCGGGGTCATCTGCGTGAATGACACGTGCTGTCTGTAGATCCTGCGTCTAGCTAATCTCTCCTGGTCCTATGGCATCCTTCGTGAGTTGAACCCTTCAGGAGCATACTGTTCAGCCCGCCCAGCAGTGTGGGGCCAACGTCTCACCTTCCCTGAGCGGAGACAGCCGGACCTGTGAGGGACGTTTCTACTCGGGCAGTAGATAAATAGAGGGCGAGGTTCGGGGCCTTCACTCACCTTCCGGGAGTGGAGGCAGCCAGACCTGAGAGGGACACCTTTATTCGGGCAGTGGGCTGATTTTGAAAACATCCAGGAGTGACATCACAGGAAAACTGTAAGTTCATTAGTTGGTGAGAAGCTGCTGTTAGGGACTGTGTTTAACCAGCTTAAAACTAGAAAAATGTGTCATTTATAAAGAAGTAGTTACTTGGACTTCAGTAAGGAACACTAGCAATAGGGAAGCAAAGTTAAATCAAGTCAAATTGAAATAAAGTAATAAAGTAAACCAATGTAAGGTAAAGTTACCGTAAGCGTAGTAAAATTAAGTTACTAGTAATTTATTCTACTCATTCTACTTACTCTAAGTGTAATAAATAGTTTTTAGAGTTATGAGATGGCAGGTCAGCTCGGCCAAGCGGACTGTACATCTTGTGGTATGCGTGAAGTCGTGGACACTCCATGTGTCCCTGACAAATGTTTTTGTAGGAAGTGTCACTAACTTAAGCAAGGCTTAAGCTCTGGGTTTCAGAACTTGAGCGGTGGTTGGAGTCACTGCTGTGTATCCGCGAGGCAGAGGACCACGTGGATAGCACGTTTTGGGAGGTGGTCACACCGCAGGTCAGAAGCGTACAGCCAGAGAGGGAATGCGTGACCGCCAGGCAGTCCAAGAGAACCAGCCAGGTAGTGCAGGAGTCGCTTGAGTCTATCCTGCTCGCTTATCGGTTTTCCAATTTGGATGCTGATGAGGGCGATGGTTCCTCAGGGGAGAGCAGCCAGTGCCTAGCCATGGGCAGCTCAGTTGTACAAGGGGAGAGGAAGAAGAATGGAAGGGCAATAGTGGTAAGGGATTGCATAGACAGGCGTTTCTGTGGCAGTAAATGTGAATCCGGTATGGTGTGCTACCTCTCTGGTGCCAGGGCCAAGGATGTCACGGAGTAGCTGCAGGACATCCTCTGGGGAGAGGGGGACCAGCCAGAAGTCGTGGTCCATATTGGTACCAACGATATAGGTGGGAAGAGGGGTGAGGTCCTGAAAGCAGATTTCAGGGACTTAGGAAGGAAATTAAAAAGCAGAACCTCAAGAGCAGTAAACTCAGGATTACTCCCAGTGCCACATGTTCGTGAGCTTAAGAATAAGAGGATTGATTGATTAAATATGGTGGCAGGAGAACTGGTGTAGGAGGGAGGGCATCAGATTTCTGAGGCATTGGGACCGGTTCTGGAGCAGGTGGGACCTGTACAAGCTGGACGGGTTACATCTTAACAGGACTGGGACTGATATATTCACGGGGAGATTTGCGAGTGCTTTTGGGGTGGATTTAAGTTAGTTTGTCCGGGGGGTTGGGAACCTGAGGGGTGACCCAAACTGGAAGAAAGTAAAGTTGGTAACAGGAAGTAGTAATGAGAATAGAAGGATGGGGAAACAAAGCCGAGCATTGAGAATGCTTTGAATGCAAAATGATGTCAAAAAGACAATGTTAAGTGCACTCTACCTGAATGTGCACAGCATTTGCGATAAGGTAGATGATCTAAAGGCACAAATAGAGGTAAATTCGTATGATATAATTGTCATTACGGAAACATGGCTGCATGGTTACCAAGGCTGGGAACTGAATATTCTAGGATGTTCGAATTTTAGGAAGGACAGAGTAGAAGGGAAAGGAAATGGAGTTGTGTTGATAATAAGGGATTAGTGCATTAGTAAGGGAGGATCTCAGATCGGAAGAACAACGTGTGGAATCTGTTTGGGTGGAGCTAAGAAACAGCAAAGGGCAGCAGACATTGGTTGGAGTAGTTTATAGGCGACCAAACAATAGTGGTAATGTGGGACATGGTATTAATCAGGAGATGAAAGAAGCATGTAGCATGATCAATGCAGTAATCACGGGTGATTTCAATCTGCATATAGGCTGAATAAACCAATTGAGCACTAATGCTGTGGAAAAAGAGTTTCTGGAGTATGTTAGGGATGGTTTTCTAGAGCAATATGTTGAGGAGCCAACGAGAGGACAGATTATTTTAGAGCTAGTATTCACAGAATCACAGAATCACACAGTGCAGAAGAGGCCCTTCGGCCCATCAAGTCTGCACCGACACGTGCGAAACACTTGACCTACCTACCTAATCCCATTTACCAGCACTTGGCCCATAGCCTTCAATGCTATGACATGCCAAATGCTCATCCAGGTACTTTTTAACGGATGTGAGGCAACCCGCCTCCACCACCCTCCCAGGCAGCGCCTTCCAGACCGTCACCACCCTCTGAGTAAAAACGTTTTTCCTCACATCCCCCTTAAACCTCCTGCCCCTCACCTTGAACTTGTGTCCTCTCATGACTGACCCTGTTCCTTTAGGGAACAGCTGCTCCCTAACCACCCTGTCCATGCCTCTAATAATCTTGCACACCTCGATCAGGTCGCCCCCTCAGTCTTCTCTGCTCCAATGAAAACAACCCAAGTCTATCTAACCTCTCTTCATAACTTAAATGTTTCATCGCAGGCAACATCCTGGTGAATCTCCTCTGCACCCCCTCCATTGCAACCACATCCTTCCTATAATGTGGTGATCAGAACTGCACATTAGTACTCCAGCTGTGGCCTCACTAAGGTTCTATACAAGTCCAACATGACCTGCCTACTTTTATAATCTATGCCTCTATTATATAATGAAAAAGGGCTAATTAATAATTTGGTTGTAAAAGAACCTTTAGGGATGAGTGACCACAATATGATAGAATTTTACTTTATGTTTGAAATTCAGGTAGTTCACTGTGAAGCAAAGGTGTTAAAGTTGAATCAAGGAAGTTATGAAGGCATGAGGGACAAATTGGCTGAGGTGGATTGGGAAAACACATCAAAAGGTATGACTGTACATAGGCAATGGATAGTCTTCAAAGAACTATTACATAGCTTACAGCACCTATATATTCCTTTAAGATGCAAAAACCCAAAAAAGTCAGTTAATCATAGCTGACAAAGGAAGTTAAGGATTGTAGAAAATTAAAAGCAAAGGCTTATAAAGTTTCCAGAAGTAGTAGTAAACATGAGGATTGGGAAGTTTTTAGAATACAGCAAAGGAAGACCAAGAAACTGGTAAAAGGAAGGAAGAATAGAGTATGAATGCAATCTAGCAAAAAACATAAAAATGGACTGTAAAAACTTCTATGGGCATGGGAAAAGGAAATGTTTGGCTAAGACAAATGTGGGCTCATTACAGGCAGAGTCAGGAGAATTCATAATGGGGATTAGATAAATGCCAGAGAAGCCAAATGACTTTGTGTCTGTTTTCACTGAGAAAGATATAGGAAATCTCCCAGATTTAGAGATCCAAGGGACTACGGAGAACAAGGAGTTGAAAGAAATTAGTATAAGTAAGAAGGCTATATTGGAGAAATTAACAGTACTGAAAGTTGATAAGTCCCCGGGGCCTGATATTCTGCATCCCAGCGTGTTGAAAGAGGTTGCTATAGAGATAGTGGATGCATTGGTAATCATTTTCCAAAATTCTACAGATTCTGCAATGGATCCTGAAGATTGGAAGCAAATGTCACCTCATTATTTAAGAAGGGAGGAAGAGAGAAAACAGGAAACTACAGAGGAGATTGTTAGCCTTACCTCAGTAGTAGGGAAAATGCTAGAATCTATTATAAAGGATGTGATAAATGGATACTTGGATAACCATGATCTGATTGGGCATAGTTAGCATGGATTTGCGAATTGGAAATCATGTTTGATGAACTTGGAGTTTTTTGAGAACGTTACTAACAAAATTGATAAAGGAGAGGCTACAGGTGATTTAAAGGAACGTGTTGCGAGGAAGATATAAAGTGGCTACAAGAGGTTTTGGACAGACTTAGTGAGTGGCCAAGAACATGGCAGATGGAATATAATGTGGAAAAATGTGAAGTTATCCACTTTGGTAGAAGGAACAGATGTGCAGAGTATTTCCTAAATGGTAAACGATTAGAAAGTGTCGATGTACAGAGGGAACTGGGTGTGCTTGTCTGTAAATCACCGAAAGCTAACATGCAGATGCAACAGGAAATTGGGAAGGCTAATGGAATGTTAGCCCTTATCACAAGAGGATTTGACTATGGGAGTGGTGAAGTCTTGCTTCAATTGTATAGAAGCTTGGTTGGGCTGCACCTGGAGCAGTGTGTGCAGTTTTGGTCTCCTTACCTCAGAAAGGATATTATTGCCATAGAGGGAGTGCAACAAAGGTTCACCAGACTTTTTCCGGGGATGGCGGGACTGTCTTATGAAGAGAGATTAGGGAAACTGAGTCTGTATTCTCTAGAGTTTCAAAGAATGAGAGATGATCTCATTGAAACTTACAAAATATTTAAAAGAATAGACAGGGGAGATGGAGGTATGATGTTTCCCCTGGTTGGGGAGTCTAGAACCAGGGGACACTATTTCAAAACAGGAGGGAAGTCACTTAGGACGGAGATGAGGAGAAATTTCTTTACTCAGAGGGTTGTGAATCTTTGGAATTCTCTACCCCAGATAGCCATGGAAGAGCCTGTTTAAAGTAGAGATTGATAGATTTCTGATTAACAATAACATAAAGGGTTATGGGGATAGTGTAGGTAAAATGCATTGAAGTCTTCAGTCAGCCTTGGTTGTATTGAATGGTGGAGCAGATTTGATGGTCTGAATGGCCTTTCCCTGTTCCTATGTTCCTATGGACCAAGGTCGTCATGGCAGCTGCCATCCTACCAGTGTTGACCTTGGTGTGTTGGCATGCTGGCGCTATCAGCTCAGAATGAAGGCAGATGTGCCTTGCAATCAGAGGAGTGCAGTGGTCATCCCTTCCTGAGATTCCCAATCTTGCCTTTGCAACTCCAGCAACTGAAGTATGACCAAGTCCAGAGGCTCGTCACCTGACTCGGATTCAGCAGATTTCTGGTCTCCAGCAGTCCTCCGAGTGCCTGAAACCTAGGAAGTCCCTGCTGCCACCTGCTGTGGATCAGACATTGTGATGTGCTCACCAGATTGTGACCCCGACACTACTTTAGAGCTAGGTCCCATCAAGGTGTGTGTCTCTGCGCTGGTGGAGGGTATGTGTGAGCACTGTGACATTTCTTCAATGAGGGTGTCAGCAGAATGTTCTTCCAAGGCATCTTCGGGGCTTGAGTTGAGGACCTTGCCTTCTTCCCAGATGTGTCTGTGAAAGCAAGAAGAAATAATTAGTGCATGGCAGGGGACTGCGGAACATGGGAACTCATGCACAGCATGATTGTCCGATGGACGTTGCACTGCTGGAACTTTACTTGGTTGAGCACTGCCGACGTCACCATCAGCACTTGAATGGTCCAGATAGGTACCAACCAGCTATTTTTAAAGTCTGTTAGGACCTTGATGTCAGGCATTCCACACCAGTCTGCGACCTCTCCTTTTAGTTGTGTGCCAGCTTGTTCTGCATGAATAGGGATGGAGAGAGTGTAAGCAGGACACCTGCCAGGCCAGGTGATAAGGATGCCTGGCATGTATGGGTAGTGGGTGGTGCCATGGATGGGATGAGGAACGATCCGCAGAGCAGATGAAAGTGTGTGTGAGAGAGTGAATGGTGATGTCCCTTGAAGTGGCTGTGAGTGAGATCCCTATGGATGTGTGTTGGGCTTATGAGTTGAGAGTGATGAGAAGAGTGTGACTTACCCCGGCAGAGAAGTGAAGATCATTCACCCTCTTTGGCACAGTGTAGCTGTCTTGATTTCCAAGGCAATGGCACTGACCACTGCTGCCACTACTTCCCATGATGGATTTGTCATCTTGTTTGCTGATCTTCGCTCAGACCAGGGGTAGAGGATTTCGCGGCAGGCCTCCAATAGGTGCCCGAGGGAGGCATTGCTAAATTTGAGGACAGCATGTTTTCTCTCTTTGGCAGCCATGAGTTTCAGGCAGCTTCTGATGCCTTAGAGAAAACAAGCTCTGTGCAGAGGAGCCCTTTAAATGTGGCCCCCAGATTGCTGAAGGCCTGAGGTGATGGCAGGGTGGGCGAATCAGAGGCTGTCCCTCCAGCAACCCGGCGTGCTTCCTGGTAATGCATTATTAATCAGGCGGGACACGCTGGGAATGAGACGATACGAAGCAAAAGGACACCATTGTGGCTGGCTGGTAAAACGTCATTTTTCTCACCCACTACCGCACTTAGTGCAAATCTGGGATGATTCTGCCAAGAAAATCTGAGATGTTTACAACAGGACAGTCCAGAAGCTAGGCAGCTTAAGGCAAGGCCGTCAGTGGTGGACCAATTAAAATTTGGTCTGACATATCCCTAGGATCTGATCGTTTCCACATCAGATTTTTTAGAAATTTTAGATTGGAAAATTGCAAGTACAAGAGCATTATTTAAGAAGGGTTTAAAAAAAAACATTCATGGAATGTAGGTGTTACTAGCGAGGGCAGGATTTATTGCCCACCCCTTATTGCTTTTGAGAAGGTGGTGGTGAGCCACCTGATTGAACCACTGTAGTCCATGAGGTGTAGGTACACCCAACAGTTTTACTAGGAATTTGACTCGGTGACAGTGAAGGAATAGCAATATAGATCCAGTCAGGATGGTGTGTGGCTTGGAGGAGAACTTGCAGGTGCTGGTTTCCAAGGTAATGGCACTGACCACTGCTGCCACTGTCTGTCTACTGCCCATGTCCTTTGAGATAGTAAAGGCCACGGGATTGGAAGATGCTGTTGAAGAGCTTTGGTGAGTTCCTGTAGTAGATCTTGTATATAGTACACACTGTTGCCACTGCACATTGTTGATGGAGGGAGTAAATATTTAGCTTGGTAAATGGGGTGCCATTCAAGTGGGCTGCTTTGTCCTGGATGGTGTTGAGCTTCTTGAATGTTGTTGGAGCTGCAGTCATTCGGCAAATGGAGAGTATTCCATCACACTCCTGACTTGTGCCTTGAAGATGGTGAGAGAGCTTTGGAGAGGCAGGCGGTGAGTTAATTGCCTCAGAACTTCCAGCCTCTGACCTGCTTTTGTAGCACAGTATTGATATGGCTGATCCAGTTCAGGTTCTGGTCAATGATCCCCGTCAAGATGTTGATAAGTGGCGAATTAGGTGATGATAATGCTATTGAGTGTCAAGAGGAGATGGTTGGATTCTCTCTTGTTGAAGATTGTCATTGTCTGGCACTTGTATGGTGTGAATGTCACTTGCCACTTAGCCCAAGCCTGAAAGATTGTCTTAGTCTTGCTGCTTAAGGATATGGACTGCTTCAGTATTTGAAGAATTGGGAATGATACTGAATATTGTGCAATCATCAGTGAGCATCTCCTCTTCTGATCTTCTGATGGAGAGAAGATCATTGAGAAAGGAGCTGAAAATGGTTGTGCCTAAGACCTCTGAGGAGAGAAACCAAGGAATTATAGAATTGGTCAAAATCCTTTGTGGGGATGTTATTGGAATCTATAATTAAGGACAGAGTGTCTTAGCACTTAGAGAAATTTGAGCTGATGAGAGAGAGTCAACATGGATTGATAAAGGTTAGATCATATTTAATTAACTTAATTGAATTTTTTGAAGATGTAACTAAAGTAGTAGACAGGGGAATATTTATTGATGTAGTTTATACGGACTTCCAGAAGGCATTTGATAAGATTCCATCCAAGACGCTTCCAGCTGAAATGAAGGCTCATGAAATTGAAGGCCTCAGATTCACCTGTTTAGGAGGTTGATTAGTTGATAGAAACAAATACATGCATAATGGTTTTGTAGACGAATTGAAAGGAAGTGACTTGTGGTGTTCCACAAGGATCTGTGTTGGGGCCTCAACTAATCTCTAGACTTATTAACGACTTAGATAACACAATAGAGAATCAGATATCCAAGTTTGTCGATGACACAAAGACTGGCAGCATAATATTTACTGTACACAAGAACATAGAAACATAGATAGAAACATAGAAAATAGCAGGAGTAAGTAATTTGGCCCTTTGAGCCTGCTCCGCCATTCAATATGATAATGGCTGATCCTCTATCCCAATGCCGAACTCCCACGCTCTCCCCATGCCTGTTGACGGCTTTAGAATCCAGAAATCGATCTACTTCCTTCATAAATATATTCAGTGACTTGGCCTCTACAACCTTCGATGGTAGAGAATTCCATAGGTTCACCACCCTCTGAGTGAAGAGCTTTCTCCTCATCTCAGTCCTAAATGGTTTACCCTGTATCCAGAGACTGTGACCCCCAGCCAGAGGAAATTTCATCCCTGCATCCAGTCTGTCCATCCCTGTCAGAATTTTATATGTTTCAATGAGATCTCCTCTCATTCTTCTAAACTCACTGTATACAGGCCTGGTCTATCCGATCTCCCCTCATACAGCAATCCTGCCATCACAGGAATCAGTCTGGTGAACCTCCACTGCACTCCCTCTACGACAAGTATATCCTTTCTTAGGTAAGGAGACCAAAACTGCACACGATACTCCAGCTGTGGTATCACCAATGCCCTGTACAGCTGCAGTATGACATCCTTGCTCCTGTACTCGAGTCCTCTCACAATGAAGGCCAACATACCATTTGCCTTCTTAACTGCTTGCTGCATCTGCATGCTTGCTTTCAGTGATTGGTGTACAAGGACACCCAGATCCCTTTGTACATCAACATTCCCAATCTATCACCATTTAAATAATACTCTGCCATTCCGTTTTACCTACCGAAGTACTTCACACTTCACTCTTATCCACGTTATATTTCATCTGCTGTGTATATGCCCACTCACTCAACCTGCCTAAATCGCCTTGAAGCCTCTTAACACCATCCTCATTGCACATTCCCACCAGGTTTCATGTTGTCAGCAAACTTGAAAATACTACATTTGGTTCCCTCCATCCAAGTCATTGATATATGTTGTGAACAGCCGGGGCCCAAGTACTAATCCTTGCGGTACCCCACTGGTCACTGCCTGCCACTCTGAAAAAGGCCAAATTATTCGTACTCTCTGTTTCCTGTCTGCTAACCAGTCCCCAATCCATGCCTGTTTATTGCCCCAAACCCATGTGCTTTAATTTTACACACTAACCTCTTATGTGGAACTTTATCAAAAGCTTTCTGAAAATCCAAATACACCACATCCACTGGTTTTCTCTTATCTATTCTGCTAAATACTTCATCAAAAAACTCCAGTAGGTTTGTCAGACATGATTTTCATGTTAACTTTGTCTAATTCCATTCATATTTTCTAAGTGTCCTGTTTCACATCCTTTATAATAGACTCTAGCATTTTCCCTACTACTGATGTTAGGCTAACCAGCCGGTAATTTGCTGTTTCTCCCTCTTTCCTTTATTAAATAGTGGGGTTACATTTGCCACCCTCCAATCTGCCGGGACTGTTCCAGAATCTACAGAATTTTGGAAGATGACAACAAACATATCTACTATTTCCATGGCCACCTCCTTTAGTACCTTGGGATGTGGATCATCAGACCTGGGGGTTTATTGGCTTTCAGCCCCATTAATTTCTTCAGCACCATTGTTTTAGTAATATTAATTCCTTCAACTCCTTCTTCTTACTAGACCCTTGGTACCCCAGTATTTCTGGGAAGTTATTTGTGACATCCTTCATGAAGACAGAACTAAAGTAGGTATTTAATTGCTCTGCCATTTTCTTGTTCTCTATTTATAAATTCTCACATTTCAGACTGTAAGGGATTCACTTTTGTCTTCACTAGTCTTTTTCTTTTTACATACTAATAGAAGCTTTTACAGTCCACTTTTTTGTCCCTTGCAAGTTTACTCTCATGCTCTATTTTTTCCCTCTTAATCAATCTCTTGGTACTCCTTTGCTGAATTCTAAACTGCTTCCAATCCTCAGGCTTGCTACTTTTTTTAGCAACTTTATATGACTCCTCTTTGGATCTAATACTATCCTTAATTTATTTTGTTAGCCATGGTTGGGCTGCTTTTCCTGTTGTGTTTTTGTGCCAGAAAGCAATTTATAATGGTTGCAATGCATACATTCATTCATTAATTAAATATTAGCCATTGTCTATCCATCATCATGCCTTTTAATGAATTTCCCCAATCTGTCTTAGCCAACTCATGCCTTATATCTTCATAGTTTCCTTTGTTAAGATTTAGGACCCTAATAACAGATCAGCTTACTTCACTTTCCATCCTAATGAAGAATTCTATCATATTATGGTCACTGTTCCCCAAAGGACCCTACACAACAAGATTATTAATTAAACCCTTCTCATTGCACAAAACCAAATCTAGGATAGACTGTTCCCTAGTCGGTTCTTTGATATACTGGTCTAAAAAACCATCTTGTACACATTCCAGGAATTCATCCACCATAGTATTATTGCTAATTTGGTTTGCCCTGTCTACAAGTAGATTAAAGTCACCCATGATTATGGTAGCACTCTTGTTACATGCATTTCTAATGTCCTGTTTAATGTCATCCCCTACCTTATCACTACTGTTTTGAGGCCTATAGGCAACTCCCACTAATGTTTTTCCCCCCATGTTGCTTCTTACCTCCACCCACATTGATTCTACGTCTAGATTTTCTGAGCCAATATCCTCTCTCACTATTGCTCTGATTTCATCCTTAACTAACAACACCTCACCACCTCCTTTTCCTTTTTGCCTGTCTGTTCTAAATATCAAGTACCCTTGGATATTCCGTTCCCAGCCTTAGTCACCCTGCAGCCATGTTTCTGGAATCGCAATCATATTGTACCTGTTTGCTTTTTTTTACGCGGTTATTTCAGCTAACTTATTACGCATGCTCCCTGCAATCAGATACAGTGCCTTTAGACTTGTCTTTTTAACATTTTTACACATCATTTTTTTGTACTATAGCCCTATTTGCTGCCAACCCCTGTTTCCTCTGCCTTCCACTTTTGCTTTCTTTTTTTCTATCTTTCATTTCCCTCTCTTGTGTCTCCTTGCTCAGATTCTCATCCCCTGCCAATCTTGTTTAAACCCTCCCCCACAGTACTATCAAATACCCCTGTGAGGATATTGGTCCCAGTCCTGCTGGGGTGCAACATGTCCAGCTTGTACAGGTCCCATCTTACCCAGAATTGGTCTCAATGCCTCAGGAATCTAAATCCCTTCTTCCTACAGCATCTCTCCAGCCACGCATTCACCTGGTTTATTCTCCTGTTCCTGATCTCACTAGCACATGGCACTGGGAGCAATCCTGAGAATACTACCTTTGAAATTCTGCTTTTAATTTATTTCCTAGCTCCCTATATTCTGCTTTCAGAAGGCGATGGGACCTCATCCCTCTTTTTACCTATGTCATGGGTACTGATATGGACCACAACGTATTGCTGTTCACCCTCCCCCTTCAGAATGTCCTGCAGCTGCTCAGTGACATCCTTGACCTTGGCACCAGGGAGGCAACATTCTATCCTGATGTCATGCCTGCGGCCGCATAAACACCTGTCTGTTCCCCTTTTAATAGAATCCCCTATCACTATTGCTCTCCCACTCTCCATTCCCCCATTAACCCCCTCCCCCCACTGAACCGTGCAGCTGAGCCACTCATGGTGCCACGTACTTGGCTCTTGCTTCATTCCCCTGAGAAACCATCTTGCCCAGCAGTTTCCAAAATGGAAAATTGGTTGGAGAGAGAGAGATGGAACCAGGAGATTCCTGCCCTACCTGTCTAGTGCTTTTACACTGTCACCCATTCCCTTCCTGCCTGTGCACTCTTTACCTGCGGTGTGACCACCTCACTGTACATGCTATCCACGAAGATCTCATTGTTGCGGATGCTCCACAGTGACTCCAGGCACAGCTCTAGCTCCGGAACACTGATTTTGAGTAGCTGCAGCTGGAGACGCTTCCTGCAACGTGGTCACCTTGGACATGGAAGTGTCCCTGATTTTCCACATTGCACAGGAGGAGCATTTCACTTGGCTGAGTTGTCCTGCCATGACTTAGCCTTAAATTACTTCCTTTACTTTTACTTCCTCTAGTTTAGAGAATATTAAGGACAGAAGAAAAACTTACCATGGCCGCTGCTTTTCTTACTGAGGAAAGGTAGAAAATGAAAGGATCATCTCCTTCCCTCTTGACTGAACTCTATCTCTCAACAAACTCCAACTGATGCACTCTAATCCATGGGTGGTCTGCCCTAGGCCTCAATTCCTCTTTAGTGCCAGCTCCTCATAGTCCTCAACTCCCCGATATTTCAAAAATCTATCTACCTCCTTTTTAAATACTTTCAGTGATCTAGCCTCCACAACTCTCTGGGGTAGAGAATTCCAGACATTCATCATCCTCTGAGAGAAGAAGTTCCTTCGCATCTCAGTTTTAAATGAGTGTCCTTATTCTGTAAATATGTCCCTTAGTTCGAGATTCCCCCATTAGTGGAAACACTTTCTCAACATCTATCCTGTCAAACCCCCTCAGAATCTTGTACATTTCAACAAGGTCACCCTTCCTTCTTCTAAACTCTAATGAATAAAGGCCTAACCTGTTTAGCCGTTCTTGATAAGTCAACCCCTTCAACCCAGGAATCAGCCTAGTGAATCTGTTTTGAACTGCCCCCAATGCCAGTATGTCCTTTCTTAAATACGGAGATCAAAACTGTACACAGCACTCCAAGTGCAGCCTCACCAACACCATGTACAGTTGTAACAAGACTTCCCTATTTTTAATCTCCATCCCCCTAGCAATACAGGCCAAAATTCCATTTGCCTTCTTAATTACTTGCTGCATCTACGTGCTAACTTTTTGTGTTTCATGCACAAGAAGACCCAGATCCCTCTGTGCTGCACTTTTTTGGAGTCCATCTCCATCTAAGTAATAGTCTGCCTTTCGATTTTTCCTACCAAAGTGCATGACCTCATACTTTCCTACATTAAACTCCATTGGCCAGGTTTTTTCCCACTCACTCAACGTATCTATATTCCCTTGTAGATTCCTTATGTCCTCATCACAACATATCTTCCCACCTATTTTTGTATCGTCAGCAAATCTGGATACATTACACTCTGCTCCTTCCTCCAAGTCATTAATATAGATGTAAATAATTGGGACCCTAGGCCTGATCCTTGTGGCACTCCACTAGTTACATCTTTCCAACCTGAAAAAGAACTATTAATCCCGACTCTCTGTCTTCCGTGTGTTAACCTATCCTCAATCCATGCTAATACATTACCACCAATATCGTGAGCTCCTATCTTGTGCAATTACCTTTTATGTGGCACTTTATCAAATGCCTTCTGGAAATCCAAATATACTACATCTACCAGTTCCCCTTTATCAACTCTTCTTGTTATATCCTCAAAGACCTTTAGCAAATTTGTTAAACATGATTTAGCTTTCATAAAACCATGTTGACTCTGTTAGGTTTCACTAAGCTTTTCTAAATGTCATGTTATTTGTTCCTTAATAATGGGCTCTAGTGTTTTTCCAATGAAAGGCGTTAGGCTGACTGGCTTATAGTTTCCTGTTTTTTGCCTCCCTCCCTTCTTAAACAGGGGCATCACATTAGCGGTTTCCCAATCCGCTGGGACCCTCCCGAAATCCAGTGAGCTCTGGAATATTTTGACCAATGCCTCTACTATCTCTGTAGCCAGTTCCTTCAAAACCCTTGGATGCAGGCCATCAGGTCCTGGTGACTTGTCTGCCTTTAGTCCCATTAGTTTGTCAAATACTTTGTTCCTTGTGATAGAGACTGTTACAAGACCTTTCCCCAATTAGTTCCTTTTTATCTGATATTTTGGGATGTTTATAGTGTCCTCCACCGTGAAGACTGATGGAAAATATTTGTTTCAATTATCTGCCACTTCTCTGTTCCCCGTTATCAATTCTCCAGCCGCACCCTCCAAAGGTCCCACTCTCATTTTAGCCACTCTCTTTCCTTTTTATATCCGTAGAAGCTCTTGCTGTTTGTTTTTTATATTTCTTGCCAATTTACTTTCATAATCAATTTTCTCCCTCTTTATTAGCTTTTTAGTCATTTGCTGCTGGTTCCTAAAAAAACTCCCAATCCTCTGGCCTATCACTAGTTTTCGCCGCTTTGTATGCCTTAGTTTTAGATTGGATACTCTCCTTGACCGCCTTTGTTAACCATGGGTGGTTCATCCTTCTCATCGAAATTTCTCGCCGTTGCGGGGGTTGGGTGGGGGCGGATGCACAGCCATATTACGTGACACGCCAGTTAAGGCCTGCCCAGTGTGTCGCACACCTGGAAGTACTGAGCGCTCCCTGTGCGGGCAGGCTGAGTCGGGGCCTGCACTTTTTCCTGCATGTGCGCGAAAGAGCACTGAAGTCTCCCTGAGGCACAGAACTGCCTTGAGGAGGTTACTTTGATTTTTAAAAATTTAAATAAAAGGGGAAAAAAAAAATTTAAGACATCTCCCCTCATGCGACAGTGTCTATGAATTTTATTAAAAATTTTTATTAAAGTTTAAAAACCTTCATGAAACATCATCCCGCCCGTGGATGAGGTTTCATGATAAATGTGAAATCTGCCTGGTCTCTTTGCCTGCTCAGTTAATTATTTTATTTGGAATTTAAATGGCCTTAACAGGTCTTTGACAGTTCGGTGGGCGCAGAGCCGACTCCGGTGAGCGCCCACTGAACTGAAGATCTGAATGACGCACAGTGACATTAGGATGTATGCCCGACATCACAGCGTGCCATTTTATGTATCAGCGAGCAGGGCCTGCTCTCGCTCGCCGACCCGAAGATTCTGGCCTCTGTCTTTGCTGCAGAGAACGGTATCTATTCCCCTAACTGTGCTATCCTCTGTTACTACTGCATTTCTCTTTTCTCCTCCTACTTGAATAGCACTCTGTACAATGGTGCTGTGGTCAGCTCGCTCATCCTCTCTGTAGCCTGTGCCCTCGTCCACACCTGGAGCAAGAACCTTGTACCTATTGGACAAGGGCACTGTCTGAGGCTCCTCCAAAGCTAAGTTCTGGATCGCCATACCTGTGGTCTTGCCCACCGCCTGCAGAACCTGCAGGACTTCCACGTTGCCACCATTGGGGAAGGCCAGCTGGAATTAAGTGCCCATCAGGTATTTAACTAGCCAGCATCAGGCCTTCCCCGGGGTTTGAGGCCCCGGGGGCTGAAATCCTGGCTCCCCACCCCCCCCCCCACCCCCCCCACCCCCTCAGAGCTGTGGGCCAATCAGAAGTTGCCAGTGCTCCATTGCTTATCAGCAACACTGGAAGTGGTGGCTGCTGCCAGTAATGCACCCATCTGAGCCCAATGATTAACAAGGGACCCAGTCTGCAGGTGATTGAGGGTGGGATGGGAGTCATGGGGTAGGTGTTGCTGGCTGGTGAGGGGAGGAGGGAGGTCAGAAGAAAGGGAAGGGTGTTGTCTCTCAGCGGGCAACCCGCCCTTCCTGATGCCAGGTCACTTGATCAGGCACTGAGTACCTATGAACGAGGGATCTCTCCACCAGCAGCCCACTTTGGGCATCCTGCATGGCGACTAGAGGGATGAGGCCCTTAAATAAGTAATAATTTCTCATGCAAGGGCTTAAATTAGTGTCCCGGTGGGAATGCCATCCAGAGGCCTACCAGCCCCTGACTTATTTGGGTGGAGGCGGGAAGGTAGCGGGGTCCCCATCCCATAACCTTCTGCTCAATTAAATGCCCATCCACCTCCAAACTCACCACCAGGGTGGGAGCATCAAATTCTGCCCAAAGAGCCTGCAAAGGGATATAGATAGATAAAGTCAATGGGTAAAAATTTGGCAGATGGAGTATTATGTGGGAAAATGCAAGGTTGTTCACTTTGATAGGAAGATAAGAGAAGCAGAGTATTATTGAAATGGCGAGAGACTTCAGAGTGCTGTAGGCGGGATTGTGGTATTGAGGTTACAATCAGATTAGCCATGATCTTATAAAATGGTGGAGCAGGCTCGAGGGACCTAGTGGCGTACTCCTGCTCCTAATTTGTAGGTTTATATGATACAGAGGGCTCTTGATTTCCTCTTACATAAATCACAAAATGTTAGCATGAAAGTATAACAAGTAATTAAGTAGGCAAATGGGGTGCTGGCATTTATTTCAAGGGGGATGGAGTATAAAGGTAGGGAAGTCTTGGTGCAGTTGTAGAGGGCATTAGGTACTGTGTATACTTTAGGTCTCCTTGTTTAAGGAGAGATATGCTTGCACTGAAGGCCGTTCAGAGAAGGTTCTCTAGGTTGATTCCTTGGAAGAAGGTTATTAGGAAAGATGGGCCTATACTCACTGGACCTTAAAGGATTGAGAGGTGATCTTATTGAAATATATAAGATTCTGAGGGGGCTTAACATGGCAGATGCTGGGAGGATGTTCTATTTGTGGGGGAATCTATAACTAGGGGGCAGAGTTTCAGAATAAGGGATCTCCAATTTAAGTTGGAGATGAGGAGGAATTTCTTCTCTCAGAGGGTCATTAATCCTAAGTGGAGGCTGTGGCCAAGTGGTAATGTTACTAGATTAGTAATTCAGAATCCCATGTTAATGCTCTTGTGACATGGGTTCAAATCCCACTTTAGCAACTGGTGAGATCCAGAGGCTCACGTTAATGCTCTGGTGATGTGCTTTCAAATCCCACCATGGCAACTGATGGCATTTCCTGTCCAGAAGAACCCAGCCAATTACCGCCCCATCAGTCCACTCTTGATCATCAGCAAACTGATGGAAGGGGTCATCGACAGCGCTATCAAGTGGTACTTACTCAGCAATAATATGCTCATTGATGCTCAGTTTGTGTTCCACCAGGGCCACTCAACTCCTGACCTCATAATAACATGGACAAAAGAGCTGAACCCAAGAGATGAGTTGAGAGTGACTGCCCGTGTCATCAAGGCATTTTTGCACCAAGTAAAGCATCAAGGAGCCCCAGCAAAACTGAAGTCAATGGGAATCGGGAGGGGAAAACTCTTCTGGTTGGAGTCATTCCTAGCACAAAGGAAGATAGTTGTGGTTGTTGGAGGCCAATCATCTCAATTCCAGGACATTGCTACTGGAGTTTCCTAGGCCCAAATGCCTTCAGCTGCTTCATTAATTACCTTCCTTCCATCGTAAGGTCAGAACTGGGGATGTTCGTTGATAATTACACAATGTTCAGCACATCGGCGACTCCTCAGATACTGAAGCAGCCCATGTCCATATACAGCAAGATTTGGACAACATTCAGCCTTGGGCTGATAGGTGGCAATTAACACTCACATCACACAAGTGCCAGTTGACAAACATCTTAAACAATCTGACCATCTTTCCTTGACGTTTAATGGCATTACCATCACTGAATCCCCCACCATCAACATTTTAGGGGCTTACCATTGACCAGAAACCGAACTGGACCAGCCATATAAATACTATGGCTATAGCAGGTCAGACACTGGGAATTCTCAAGAGGTAACTCACCTCTTGATTCCCAAAGCTTGCTTATCATCTTGCTTATCATACACAAGACTTAAGTCAACTGTGCAATTGAATATTTCCCACTTGACTGGATGAGTGCAGCTCCAACAACACTCAAGAAACTTGACGCCCATCCAGGACAAAGCAGCCTGTGTGATTCCCACCCCATCCACCACCTTAAATGTTCACCCCTTCCAACACCGACACACAGTGGTAACAGCCATCTACAAGAGGCACGGCAGCAACTCACCAAGGCTTTTTCAACGGCAAAACCTAAAGCTGCGACTGCTACGCCTCGACGGAAAAGGGCAGTAGATGCATGGCGACATCACCACCTGCAATTTCCCCACCACGCCACTCACCATCCTGACTTGAAACTATATTGTCATTACTTCACTGTCGCTGGGTCAAAATCCTGGAAATCCCTTCCTAACAGCACTGTGGGTGTACCTATACCACATGGACTCTGCGATTCAATAAAGTGGCTCACCACCACATTCTCAAGGGCATTTGGGGACGGGCAATGAATGCTGGCCTAGCCAGTGAAGCCCACATCCCTGAAAGAATAAAAACAGTCTTTAGAATCCTGTACCCCAGAGCGCAGTGAAAGGTGGACAGTTGAATATATTCAAGGTTAAGTTAAATTTTTGATATACAAGGAAATCAAATGTAATGGGGAACAGGCTGGAAAGTGGAGTTAAGGCAATGATCAGATTAGCTATGATCTTATTGAATGGTAGTGCAGTCTTGAGGGTCCGAATTCTGCTCTTATTCATGTTCTTTTGTTAAGCGCAATGTTATGTACAAATAATGACAAACGCTGGAATGAAAAGTGCTAACTACTGGAAATTGAAATAAATTTAGGAGAACATTGACAAAATGTTACGCGCAAATTGTTAACCTACCATTTCTATTTTCAGCTGCTGACTGACCTGCAGTGTATTTCCAACATTCTCTGTTTTTGGTGCAGAGAAAATAAAGGTATTTAATTCAGTTCAGCATTGTGTTTCTGTTTTCCCTCACAGAACGAGACTGAGCCTCATTTAGTTTACCAGGTTGCTGGCCGTGATGTTCCTTTGCAGCTTCTACTATCCGGTAAGATCACAGTGATGTCCAGAATGTTTCAGAATTAACAACAGAATCTTAGCCCGTGCATGAAGAATTAATTGGCATGAAAGTATATTTTAGCACAAAGATACATATGAGCTCATATGAAAGATCGAAGTTGAATCAATACATGATGTTCTGAAATTACGTACTTTATATATTCTATATTATGTATGGTAACACAGTGGCTTGACCCACTAAAGAATTCAAAATGAGCTGCTGATTTGCTATAGGCATTTTACACCATAACACACAGTCAAAATTGCCTCCATAGTTTTTCACATACTCACTTGAGTAGCTGGTGTACACAAGTGACAAACTATAGGGTCAGAACTTGAACCATGCTGCGTTTTGTGGACCCAGTTTCAATGCTGTGCAGGCAGTGTGTACCCCAATGAGGAGGTTGGAGGCTGCCTGAAACTGGGGCTCACACCATATTAACAAGTTTATTTTAGGCAGTCAGCAGAATGCTTACAAATGCACCTGACACATTTAGCAGCGGCCCAAATGCTCATGCAGATTGGGCTCAGGCTTTCCCACTGCTAAATTGGTCAGCATTGCACTCGTGTCTGAAAAACAAGCACAATGCATGCCAATTTTTACCTCATAGAAGAGTAATGACAAAATATATTAGCCCATCCACTTGGTGGGAAAATTATGTGGTACAGATAATTGAAGGCAAAATTTTTTTAAAAATTAAATGGACATTTTTAAAGACTATGTTCTTGGAGATTATTGGTTTATGAAACCAGAAAGTATTGTTGCTGATATTGTCAGCCGAAGACTATGCACAGCACAGTATCCCAATTAGCATATATTAATTGGGCTTCCACTTGAATCAGGTAGGTGCCTTAGCCACCAGTAATAATACTGGGATTAAAGCTACTGCAGGGTGGTAATGGAGTGACAAATAGAGCCCCTTGATTTTTACTTAAATTCCCCTTGGAAATTCCTCTCATTTTTGAAGAAAGAAATAATATAATAATACTCTTTGAAATAACTCCTATTATAAATAGTTTTCTACATGAATTCCAAAGTCAGCATCAGAGAAAAATTTATGTTCCATAAGGCGTGGCATTATATTCAGCATTTGATGTCAGTGACACATGCAATGATAATACTGTTACCGCGGCAGTTTTAAAAGCTGACTACTGACACTTTGTTGAGTAATTGTCCATAACTCTTTGTTAATGTGAATAATGTTTTGGAATGTATATTTTTTTCAGAAGATGTTGAAAGGAATGATCTCTTTGATGTTAGGCAAACTGCACTTTTGAGGAAGAAAAGACAGGTGTGTTCAATACTTTTAACAAATTCATAAAAATGTAGAATAGAAAGATTATAGTTAATATCTTCATAGCTTTTGATCTATACCCAGAATTTTAGTTCAGTTCATTTTTCCTGTTGAATTGGAACATTGCATTATAAAGCAGCACAATAGCTGGGTTTGAGAAATGCTGTGGCAGTATTCAGCAGAGTGTGCTGTATGTCTGAATGCTTAGCACTCAAGATAAGTCAAGACTGAAAAAGAGGTTTGGGTCAATTTTCCAATCTTTGCCCTTGTGAACGCCTATTCTCCTAGCTCTAAATGCCAGACAGAGAGAGTGGAGACTTATTTTGCTGAATCTTTGCCCCTTTACTTTGCTTTGGTTCCCCAGGGGCAGAGCTTGGCTTTTTCCTACAACTGCTGGAGGTGCAGCTTAGCAAAATTAATGAGATGGGATAGGTCTTCCTGCCTGCCCACCTCAGTTTCTTAGTTATCATGGCCTAGAGGCCCCCAGAGGCAAAGCTGATCAGAAAGCTGTCAGTGAACCTGAATGGGTCCGGTAGCAAGCTAAACAGATTCCTCCAGTTTGTTCAAGGCTTTATTTTAAAGGTTTGTTCTATCCAATATTTTCTCCTTGTCCTTATCTTTTGTTACACAATTAAAAAAAATCTATTAAATTACTCTGGCATAAGTTCCTTTTTTTAAATCCATGTTGACTCTTAACATTAGTTTGTACAAAAAAGCTTTGCTACCTTGTCCTTGATAACTAATTCCATCATTTTACTGGTAGTGATGTCAGACTAATTGGCAGATACTCAGCAGATCCATTTTGAAATAAGAATCATAAATTTGCTCTTCTCCAGTTCTCCAGTGCCAATTTTATTAGTGAATATCTAACTACCTCTGTTCATGTTATCGCCAGAATATCCTTACTCGCTTTAGTATTTTAACTGGCTTTTAACCCTTTTGAGCTTTTTCTTAAACTGTCCCTTACTATCATTTTTACTAAACAGTTTGAAATATTGGAATGCCTTTCCTTTATCTCTAATATGAGCACAATGACAGCTTTTCCATACTATGCTGCTCATATTCCCATAATATAGATAACCAATAAGCTGTAACCAAGGAAGTAAGTCACATTCAGTGATCAAAAAAAAAGTACACAGTCTGCTTTATGTATTTCCTATTTACTGTTATAATGTCCCTATTAGGTTAATTACAGTTTCCTTTCTTGTGCTTTTTCTTAAATGTTGAATTAGGTAGCAGCCTCTTAGCACATCTAGAAATTTGTGACTCTTGTTACTCTTAGCCATTCTCCATCCAATGGTGGTTTAAAGCATTACCATTACTGGATGCTTTTCTGTGTGAATTTTTTGATCATTGGTAGCTGTTTGGCCTAGCAGTGTATGTGATGAATTATCACCAGTAGTTTTATCTTGCTTGTCTCATTCCCTACATGAGGACATAGTGGCTGATAGAGCAGGCCAGAGGCTGGGTATTCTGCAGCAAATTGCTCATCTCTTGACTCCCCAAAAAATCTCTATCATTTGCAAATCACAAATCAGGTGTATAGTGGAACACTGTTGATTTGATTGGTTGGGTTCAGTGACAACACTGAAGAAAGCACAAAACCATACAGGGCAAAGTTGACCCAATTAGGACCTCATTCTCTAGTATAAATATCCATTCCCTCCCTGACTGGTATATCATGATTTAGTGTATACTAACAATGGGATACTGTGCAGCAACTCACCAAGGCTTTTTTGGAAACACGTCCCAAAACTGCTACTTCTCCCAACTGCAAGGATAAGGGCAGTAGTCAGATGGAATGCCATCAGCTGCAAGCACACTCTCTGAGTCGCACATCTTCCTAACTTGAACATACATCACAGTTGTTTTATCATTACTTGGTTAAAATCTTGGAAGTCCCCACCTAACAAAACTGTGGGAATAGCTTTATTACATGGACTGCAGCAGTTCAGGAAGATGGCTCACGATCGGTTGTTCTCAGAGCCTTATGTTCAGTGTGGTTATAGATGATGTGTTTCTGCCATTTATACATACTTATAATCTGATGGCCCATTATAAACATATCCACAATGAATGCCACCTATTCCTGCCTGCACAAAGTTGTAGGGATATAAGAATGGACCAGGAGACATGATGGAGCTCATCTCTGACCTTTTACCCACATTTGCTCAACTCAGCTTCACCAAAGAGCAGAAGCAATGGCAGCAAATACCAACCATGATGTTTATGCATTCTGTATCAACTAACCATTCTAATCCTTTACTCTTTGCCATAGAATTTCTGCACAACTCCATGAACTTCCATACTTTTGTCTATTTATGCTTGAATTCATCCCTTACTACTTATTCCTTTTTTCATCTGTAATTCTTGCTTGTTCTGCATTGCTTTCCTGTAGTATGGTCTTATTTTGTTTATTTAACCTTCTAAACCTCCTTGGTTGTCTTGTAGAACTCTCACCATTGTTACGATCCCTGGAGATACTGGTAGCCTTTAAAAAGAGATTTGAATTCCCAGTGATCGACTCAAAGGATCACTTCGCAGAATTTCACAATTTAAGACTTATACTGCAACAAGCAAACTAAAATCAACATTGACTAAACATTACTTAGGCAACCAATACACAAAACTACACAAAAGATATCCCCCTGCCACTCACCGCCCCACTTAACCTCCTAACATGACCAAAAATGTCGCATCACATTTATGCTTTACACCACATTCTCTGCAGGCATGTAGTATTTACAGGAACAAGCCCAAAGTTACTCCCAGCTTTCAAAATGCTCACTTCTCCCCTTTTCACTGTGTCATAACATCCGGTACCCACTGAAAGTCATTCCCCTCAGTCTTCTGGGAACCTCCAAAACGACTTCCAGCAGAAGGACCACTCCTGTCCCTGGCTATGCCAGGGTGAATCTTCCAGCATCCTTAAATTTCTACTGGTCCCATCCCTTTGACCAGAGAATGTGTTCGCATGCTCATACTGCTTGGCGGCTAACAGAGAACAGCCCTTTTCCCCTGCTGTTCGTTATTTCCCTGTCTGTCTTTCTAGGGTCTCTGAGTAAGTAAGTCTGTAACCAGCAAGAACAGCTACCTCTCCCTTAGTGTTTAGGGATTAAATCTGGCACTTGAGATTCAATAGGATTTGATCTGGGTCCTTAGTCCCCTTGCTAACCAAGTTACATAGGCTTATCACCGGGCAGGACTAATAGTAGATTGATTATTTGTCCCACTTCACCACTCCATTTTACTTAATTAAAAGTGAAAGTTTAAAACATAACCATCTTAGAAAACCTTGCATTCATAACACCGTAGCCACCAATCTTCCCAGTTTATGATATTTTTAAATTTATTCGTTCACAGAATATGGTGTCACCGGCTAGGTCAGCATTTATGGCCCATCTGTGTGTCCGTGGGGGCAGGAGTGAATGTGGAAGGGGTGCCAATCAAGTCGGCTGCTTTGTCCTGGATGGTATTGAGCTTGTTGAGTGTTGTTGGAGCTGCACTCATCCAGGCAAGTGGAGAGTTTTCCATTACACTCCTGTCTTGTGCCTGTAGAGGGTCGACAAGCTTTGGGGAGTCAGAAGATGAGTTACTCAGCATAGAATTCCCAGCCTATGACCTTCTCTTGTAGCCATAGTATTTTTATGGCTGGTCCGGTTCAGCACTGGTCAAGGGTAACTGCCAGGATGTTGATAGTGGAGGATTCAGCAATGGTAATGCCATTAAATGTCAAGGGGAGATGGTTAGATTCTGTCCTGTTGGAGATGGTCATTGCCTGGCTCTCGTGTGGTGTGAATGTTACTTGCCATATATATTTTTAAAATTCATTTACAGGATGTGGGCATCGCTGCCTAGGCCAACATTTATTGCCTGCCCTGAAGCGCCCTTGAGAAGGTGGTGGTGTTATGATATGGCAGGTGGTAGTTGCCAGACTGACCAAATCCACAAGGAGAAGTTGGCCACACAATCACAACTATTTTTCAATTTGTATTTATTATGAGAAGGCTTATGCACTGAAGTCAAAAGTAATGAGTCCGCTACTACCTTGAGAGATTTTAAAGATCAAATTAAAATATTTATTAACAAAAGAAGAGAAAAAACTTAAACACATACAAGATTACAGTAACACAGTTATAACATTTCCTAAAACTTCTATTTAACCTGACTCCCAACTACAAAGCCCCTTTAAGGCGACAGTCTAAATAGATTCCAAATTTATAAAGACATCCAGCAATATTACCACAAGGACCCACTGGACAATGCACTTCCAAATGCTTTTAACTCAACTTTGATTACTGGTACAGCACGCTTCTTTAGGGTAGCTAGAGGCTTTTTCCCCCAAGTCTGTTTCACACAATCACCTTTCAAGATATCACACGGGCACACCTCACACAGCCTTCCAACCTTCTTTAAATATATTTTATCTGTTTTGATTTGTAAATCCCATTGTTTCTACTTGTCTTTAGAAGTTACTTTTCCCAGAATATAATGTTATCATTATGGCCGGCACTTTTGGGAAAAGTCAACATAATAACCCTGCCTTATTTATCTTGCCAGTTATAAACATTTTCCAGCTCCCTTTGAAAATCAAACACTTCTCCACTTATCTAAAAATGCAAATTCCATTCGCATCATATCTGCTGAGACCTCACCCCTAGTTTACTCATCTCCATTTCAAATGTTTGTTTTACAACTCATTTCTTTGATAACTTAAACTTTGCAATCCAACCGTCTTTAATAAAATTAGCCACACACACAGAACCATACACACACCCCAGCATAAACCTGCTTTAGAATATCCCAAAGTAATATTAGGAAAAATATGAAAGTTCTGTTACAGTGGTGAGCTGCCTTCTTGAACTGCTGGAGTCCCTGTGGTGCACCCACTGTGCTGTTAGGGAGGGAGTTCCTGGCTTTTAACCCAGTGACAGTGAAGGAACGGTAATATATTTGCACATCAGGATAGTGAGTGGCTTGGAGAGGAACTTCCAGGGGGTGGTGGTCCAAGCACAAAGGAAGATGGTTGTGGTTGGAGGCCAGTTATCTCAGTTCCAGGACATCACAGCAGGAGTTCCTCAGGATGTCCTCGGCCCAGCCATCTTCAGCTGCTTCAACAATGACCTTCCATCATAAGGTCAGAAGTGGGGATGTTTTCTGAAGATTGCACAATGTTTAGTACCAATTGCAACTCCTCAGACACTGAAGCAGACCATATCCAAATGCAGCAAGACCTGGACAATATCCAGGTTTGGGCTGACAAGTGGCAAGTAACATTCTTGCCACACAAATGCTAGGCAATGGCAATCTTCAACAAGAGACAAGCTAACCATTGCTCCTTGACATTCAATGGCATTACCATCACTGAATCACCCACTATCAGCATCCTGGGGGTTGCCATTGACCAGAAACTGAATTGGACTAGCCAGGCCAAGCCTGAATGTTGTGCAGGTCTTTCTGCATATGAACATGAACTACTTCAGTATCTAAGGAATCATAAATGGTTCTGAACATTGTGCAATCATCAGTGAACATTCCCATTTCTGATCTTTTGATGGAGGAATATTCATTGATGGAGCAGCTCAAGTTAGTTGGGCCTTGTACACTACTCTGATGAGCTCCTGCAGCAATGACCTGGGACTGAGGTGATTTACTTCCAACAACTACATCCATCTTCCTTTATGCTAGTTCTGACTCTAACTAGTAGCAAGTTTTCCCCCTGATTCACATTGACTCCAATTTTGCTAGGGCTCCTTTACGCCACACTTGGTCAAATGCTGTCTTGATGTCAAGGGCCATCACTCTCTCCTCACCTCTTTTTAGTTTAGCTCTTTTGTCCATGTTTGGACCATGGCTGTAATGAGGTCTGGAGCTGAGTGCCCTGACAGAACCCAAACGGAGCAGGTTATTGCTGAGCAAGTGCCGTTTGATAGCACTGTTGATCACCCCTTCCATCACGCTGCTAATGATCGAGAGCAGACTGATGGGGTGGTAATTGGCCGGGTTTGATTTGCCCTGCTTTTTATGTATAGAACATATCTGGGCAATTTTCCACCCAGCCAGGTAGATGCCAGTGTTATAGCTGTAATAGAACAGCTTGGCTAGGGGATGTGACAAGTTCTGGACCACAAATCTTCCATACTGGTCCTGGAATATTGTCAGGGCCCATCAGTATCCAGTGCCTTCAGCCGTTTCTTGATATCACTTGGGGTGAATCAAATTGGCCGAAGGTTGGCATCTGTAATGCTGGGAACCTCAGGAGGAGGCCAAGATGGATCATCCACTCACCACTTCTGGCTGAAGCTGGTTGCAAATGCTTCAGTCTTATCATTTGCACTGATGTTCTGGCCTCCCCCATCACGAAGGATAAGGGCATTTGTGGAGCCTCCACCTCCCATTCCTCAGCCAGTCAATTTATCTTGCTTGTACTCTGTTACACTTCTATTTAAGTGAAACTTATCGAGGTGATATTTCCAAGAAGGCTCCTTAGTTCCTTCCAAATCTAAAGCCTGCCTCTCTGCACCATATCCCTAAAGCCCATGTTTCTTTTTATTAACCTTATCTTAGTGGTGCTTTGTAATATTTTAGAGAATGCTACTGCTAGGATCTCTATCTTGTGTTTCCTCTCTAGTTCTCTAAATTTATTTCATAGGACTTCTGGACTACACATGCTCGTATCATTAATTTCAATGTGCATCACTCTAATGTGCCCTAACTCTATGAACATATTATCCACCCCAAGCCTGAAAGGAATGAGCTTCACATCCTGCATTTGTTTTTTTTAAATGAAAATGGTAAAGGCATATAATACAGTTTATTACTTAGCAATTCTGTTTCTCATTACAGATATATCGAATACGTCGGAATGTTCAAGATGAGACAAAGTACATTGAGCTGATGGTTGTTAATGACCATTTTATGGTAAAGGCCACATTTTATCAGATTCAGGATTATTTGATCTTTGACTCTTTGGCACAATTTTCAAAATAACAACTTGCATGAATATAGCCTTTCTCAAGCAAAAGGACATCCCAGGCAAAGCTTGACACCAAACAGGGATTGAAGGAGCTTAGGGCCGGAATCTTACGTTGATCGGGTGAGCACGTGCCCAACCCGAACGCACATGAAATTGCACAAAATGATGTTGGCCGTGTGTCCCGATGTCACTGCGCACACGAGCAATATTGAAGGGTCAGTTAAAGCCATTAAAAAGCATGTTGTCCATAGTTTCACATTGCCCTTGTGATTTCACACTAGCTGCATGGGCAAAAGGGGCAGGTGGGCAGCCTGTTTTTAATGAATTGTCATCCAAGGGCAGGATAAACAGAGCATTGTGAGTAGTGAGGAGTTTAGGAGATAGTTTGCTGCTGGTTGCTTAATGAAACTTGACAGCTTTGTCTCTGTTCTGAGCTTCAGCCTTTGCATTGCTAACCCTTCATTTCAGGACTCATTGGTGTCTCCAAGACCCCTGGTGGATTTATACCATGTGAACCCTTCAAGTAATCAGACAGCCTTCTGTTTATCTGGTAGTGGGGTTGTGTACTCCACTGGTGGCAGCTCTTCTGAGGAGGAAGAGAGGGGCAGAAAGGAGAGGAGGTCAGGTGTCCATAGGCAACATCCAAGGGAGCGATCTGTGGGAGGAGAGGCACATGCACAGGGGGTACAGGGCCAGCAGGGAGTCCAAGGCAAAGGGGGCCACAGAAGATGCCACCATCCTGCTGCCAGAGCTCTTTCCAGGAGTTAGTGGGGGATCTGTGGGGAGTGTCCCAATCAGCTGTCCACAGTTGCGTCAAGCTGGTGACAGAAGCTCTGTTCAGGTGGATTATGACATTTATTCATTTCTGGACAGACGAGGCCAGCCAGGCTGAGCGAGCCAGGGACTTCGCTGTAATTGCTGGGTTCCCCCTCCTCAAGGGTGCCATCGAGTGCACACGTGGTCATCAAAGCATCAGCAAGTGAGCCGGGTGCCCTTGTCAACAGGAGGGTCTTCCATTCCATAACTGTTTAGATAGTTTGTGACCACAAGACACAGATTTTGCAAGTCTGTGCAAGGTACCTTGGCAGCACCCATGATGTATACGTCCTCTGATACTCACAGGTGCCAAGGCTATTCATAGCTCCAGCTCAACTGGATGGATGGTTGCTGGATGACAAGGCTATCCATTGAAAAGGTGGCTTATGACACCTCTCCAGCACCCAAGAACAGAACCAGAGCAGAGGTATAATAGGAGTCATGCCACCACAAGGGTGGTGATTGAGAGGACCATAGGTCTGCTGAAGATGAGATTCAGGTGCCTGGACTGTTCAGCGGGTGCAATACAATACCCTTCGGAGCTGGTGTCTCTGATAGTTGTTGCATGCAGTGCTCCTCACAATCTGGCTGTGGCAAGGGGAGGAAGAGGATCTTGAGGCAGCTCCACAGGCCACAGATGATGACTCCAGTGGTGGATCAGAAGAGGAGTGTGGGGAAGAGCATGGTAAGGATGTAGAGGCAGACGTCTGGAACCTCCAGGGAGGCAGGGACACCAGAGAGGCCTTGATTCAACACACCTTCAGCTAGGCTGCCAAGGCACAACTTTCACCTCAAGCCAGGGGTGCTGCCTTTTTACCGGATGTTTGCAATGACCCATTCCAGTGACCCAAAGTCCACTCAGTACCTGTGCAATAAAGTTTAGAGCTCCTCACGTTAAGCGTGAGATACTGGCCTGCCCTGCACTAATAAAACAAGTGAAGCATTCTCAGGCCATTAACACAATAGCAACATTTATATAATGTTGGCATTCACAGAGAATGAACATAACAGTGTAAGGTGTTAATGGTCACACCAGTAAGCAAATTAACGAAACATGGCAGAACAGAAGATCACCCATGAAAAGTCCCTCTTGTGCTCACAATGCCTTAAACTTATGCTTGCGAGGCTGCGTCTTGGTTCCCCCCCCCCCCCGCCCCCGCAACCCCCCCCCCCCCCACCCACCCACCCACCCATCACTGGCAGCGGCATTGGATGCAGCTTGCTGACTGTGCTGTCTTGTCGGCCTTGATGGCCATCCTCTGTACAGGCTCTGCCTGGGAGGGAGAGTCCAGCACCATAGTTGGGTACCCGTCAGTCAGTGTGGCCTTATCAGATGTCACGGTCACTGGCAGAGGGGTGGAGGAGCTGCTGCCATGATCCAGAGCGCTCTGACAGGAGCCCACAGAGACGACAAGCAGGTCATGCACCAACGTGAGGTCTTTCTTGCTCGCCATTGATGGACGGGCACCTAGCAGAGATGCCTCATCCATCTCTCACACTGGCAGAGACCTCCTGAGGTCATTGCCTATGTGAGGGCTTTCAGGTCCAAGTGCAACCCCAGGAACCCCTGATTCTGTTCCTGGAGCTGCCTCTACGTGGGAGTTGCTACTCTCTCAATGGAGGAGGCAGTGCTGTGAGTCACCGCAGAACTCATGCTCCGCATGGACTCCTCCATCACAGGGACCATGGCATGCATTCCCTTAGGAATCTCTGCCAGATGCTCCTGCACATCCTGCTGGATATCCAGCTCTGCCGCCTAATGGACGACTTCAGAGGCTCGTCATTTGCCTTGGACTCAGCATGGTCCTGGTCTCCAGCAGTCCACTGCCTGCCAGTGCCCTGGGCATTCTCTGCCTCTGCTTGCTCCTCATGCAAGTGTGCCGTGCCCTCACCGCTGTGCACCGACATTATAGCCGATGATCTAATGCCCACTGAGGTTCTGGTATCTGAGCTGGAGCCTGGTGCAGTGAGGGGGTGTGATGTAGGTGCACCTGACGGCCATTGGTCCTCCGGCATCAAGGATGGCTCATCGGGGTCCTGCACTCATTGGCTGGATGGCGATTCTAGCAGAGAAAAGCGACATGTCATTATTATTAGTCATCACACTGCAACTCTGCATGTTAGGCAGGCTGGTGAGACAATGGAGATCTGCGTCATGGCGCCATTGTCTTTCAATGAACAATGGGGAGTCCAGGTTTGAGGTTTCCATTACAGATGAGAAAACACAACATTATTTATACACACCAACACTCTTGCATCTGTGCACTGCACTCTTACCTTCAACAGAGACCTCTGCCTTTCCACGACCGGTGAGCTGAGCTGGGCACTCCATCTCTGAGGCATCCTTCTCGTACCTCGTCAATATGAGCAGGTTTGGGGGGCCTCCGCCCGTCCTTGACCTCTTGAAGTTGTTAAGGTTTCTCTCCTGACAGTACAGAGGAGTATTGATTAGTCCACTGTCTACTGCAGCACCATTGCAACCTGGCCAACTCCACCAGAGGAACACCTTGCAGGGCACATCAAGTCATGACCTTCAACCTGCAAAGCAATCAGGCCAAGCAGCCAGAGCTCACTGCCGATGTCATTGACAGTTGGCCCTCAGATGCTTACACCCCTGAGCACCATGGAGAGCACGGCCAGCTGTTAACACTTCTCCACACAGATGCATGCCAACTACTGTGGTACTCACTCTTGCTGAGCGCAGCAAATAGTTGAACCTTTTTTGGCACTGCACCCATGTGCACTGCACAGCATCATGGCCGCTGAGCTGGGCTGCCACTTCTGCCCATGCTTTCCTGGTCAGGTGTGGTGGCCTCCTCTTGCCATCCCTGGGGATGAGAATGTCCCGCCTGGCACTGACCTCCTCCACAAGGATTCACAGGCACTCATTCAAGCACCAGGGGGGCCAAGTGCCCACAGGACTTGCCCTCCCACCTGGCGTGCCCAGCAGGTGCAGGTGACATTCCAGCCCCAAAAAATCATGTCATAAAAGAACTGCAAAGACACAAAGTTTCCCCTGGCAGCCTTCAGGGAGCTGCCTCTGCTGCTTTTAAACCACCCACCCTCACCATTGGACCCAGTGCCCGACAGGCTCCCGCTCTCGCCCGGCCCTTCTGACCATTGAGCAGACGCGTTTCACACTGGGTGGCCCTTAACTGACCACCCAGTGTGAAATTGTGTTGGAAACGTGGTCTCTCCCGGGAGTGAATTATTCCGGGCCCTGTGACTTGGCATGCACACCAAGCGTGAAATTCAGGCCTAGGAATCAGACTGAAATCTTTGTTAAAGATTTTGCTTTTTAAGAGGTATCAGGGTGGGTAGAATGGTAGCAAGGAAAAGTGGATCAGGAAGAGAATTCCAGAGAGGTAGGATAAAATGGCTGAAAGATTGATTTTTGAGTATGAACCAGAGGAAACAAGGAACAAACAGTAACCTAGAGAATTGTAGAGTGCAGGATGACTGCACAGTAAGAGAAAGTTCCCTAAGGAAAGTGAGAATAAAGAAATTGAATTGTTCGGGCACCATAAGGTTTTCAGATGTGACAAAGGAATGTACTGAAGCTTGTAATGGATTATGGTAAGGAGATTGATAATTAAAAGATTAGAAAGTGTTGAGAACACAGATGAGAATTTTGAGGACTGGAGCGTAACCGGACAATGTTCAGAAGTTAAAGAAAAGCAGTGTCGGAATTTTGGCAGCTGTTGCCTTGGGAAACGCCCCCCCTGTACTTACCTTGCTGCTGGCCTGGTAATCCCTGGGCTATCCAATATTGAACTGGCCTGAGTCCAGCAAACTGTGTTGCACCACCCATTTGACATTGCTGAGCCTTCAAAATGGATCCTGTGTCTTCTTTTGGAAAGGTTGGGTTGCCAGAGGGCATGATGAATGGCCATTCTTGATGCCGCACTTGAGGACGAATTAGGAGTGGAACTACCAGTGGATAAATTTAAACCATGAGGCAATGGAACAAAATGGAATACTGTAGTTCATTGCATTGAAGAGGCAGACAGGTCAAAGAGGCTTGTGATGAACAGCAAGCTGCTGTTATACTCACAGAAGATGTCATCATAGTTTATTCATGAGACAGATGCATTTTCACACAGTACCAGTAAAGGCAATGAACGCTTTATCTCTTTTGTTTTTGGGGATTGCAACAATATCTGTAATTATTTCAGCTAATACATTCCTTAAAATACATTCAATGTGGTGAAACTATTACTTTTATTATTTCACTGCAAAAGGATCCCTTACAGAATGTAAAATCTTGAAAATGCAATATGCAAATACATTATTTGGTATCTTTTAGAACAGGGGTCCATTTGGCCCATTGTGCACGTGGTAGCTCTTTGAAAGAGTTATCCAATTAGCCCTACTCCACTGTTCTTTCTCCACATCTGTGAAATAGTTCCTTTCAGTTGACTTTGCAAGGGAAAATAACCTAAACCCACTCCTACAAGACCAGTGATGTTAACAGCCTGAACTAGGGACAGAGCCATTGTTGGCAGTTCCAGATTTTCCTGTTCAGTAGGCTCTCAGCACATTACAGAATGTTAGTGCATCTAATGAGATGAGTTGTACTGGAATCAAGGCGCATGAATGTTCAGGGAAGAAAGAAAATCTTTTTTTGTTAATTAAATTTGTTCCCTGGCACAGGGAGTTGAGATGGGCACTGGGACCAAACCCTGCTTTTTCCAGCAGAGGGACCCAGGGCAGCATATTGCTAGCAACAGCCAATTAAGAGGCAGCCCACCCCAACATATGCTGGCCCTCTCAGAGAGCCAGGAGCTCAGCAGCTCCACTGCTAGAGGTGATCATTGATGAGTCTGCATGACCAGGGAGAAGGCACCTTAATGGTGCAGCCTCTTTGGAGAGAGATAGATTTGATTGAGAGAAGCTAGGGCCAGGCAGGTTGGGGGTGGCCCCATGACCAGGGAGGTGTGGGGGCAAGGAGCACCAACAGTGCCATTGGGTGGCCATCGCCTCTGGGGAACCTCTCCATGGGCCATGGAGCCTCCATCATGGAGGGTCCTCCCACACCTCACCCTGGACCCCAAAGCAACCCTGGCATTCTCCCCACACAGCAGCGGGCCCTTCAAAAGTGGGCAAAATGTCACAATAAAAACTTATGCAGGAAGCATTCACCACTTTAATGTTGCAATAGCTGTCACAATATTTGAAAAAAGAGAGAGGGTTTTGCCCCTCTCAGGTGAGAGCGTAAGTTTGTGGCTCAGTTGAATGAAAGGTGAACATGAAGGCTGGATCTTGGAGCAGAGAAAAAAGAAAATAAAGGGCTGGATTATACACTCAGGGTGGGCTTCCTGCATCCCACTGTAAATGTTGGGGGCACCTTGGCTTGGCCAGCTTGCCCTGCTTTAATTTTTTGGCTGACAGGATTTTAATTATTGTGAGAAGGGACATGTGCTGCTCTCCAGGAGCAAGTCCTGTCTCATAGTGCTGCCGGCCAAATGGAGGTCAGCAGCTCTGTAGTATTGGTAAGCGCCACTGGGAGCGGTGTTCAAAGTCAGTACTGCAGCTAGGCCAAGAAGGAGCAATCAACTTTGACTGGCCGCCAATCCGCAAACCGGCTGCGCCGCACAATGTGCACAGCCCTCTCCCACCACCCATTAAACCTGAGCAGCGGTGTGATGAATCCCTTAAATTGCCAATAGTTGCCCACATAAGGGCCTTATTTGGGCCATGAGTGGTTGACCCACGTGACGCTTCCCCATCCCCTCAAAATCGGGGCGGGAGCAGGTGGGCTGCCGTTGAGCATGGTGCCCTATCTTGCGGGTTTATCTGCCTGCTTTCCAGCCTGTGGGTGGCCCGGAAAATCTAGCCCATGGGTACTGTTGGTACTTAGTGATTTTAAAGAAACTGATTGACCAGAGCCGGCCATGTAATGCATAGGAGTACTAAGGATTCAGATAAAAGTAACTCTGGTGAATCCACGCCATCAAAGTTGTCATGAGCAGGTCTGTAGAGGTTCTGCAGAAGTGCGGCATTTTGGTAAAGACCCTGTCCATGGACCATGGGTTGATTAAGCACTCCTGCTAAACTCTTGAAGCAAAGGAGCTGAATTCTAGCTGAGGAGGTTCAGAGCTTTGAAGGACTTTGTAGCTGAAATTAGTGCCATATAGGGTGAGTGTTTTGCGCACAAATCTATGAGATCTATTTTTGTTTAGCTGCTATTTAATGGCACAATTTATAATATATATTGACTGCAATTTGCCTGTTAATTCATGTTTCATTTATGTTAATTTTGGTTTGATTATTAAAGTAAAAGTTATAAAAGTGAAATCTTGTTTTTTTGTTGGGATTGTTCACTAAATTCGGTTCTTTTGGCTTGTTGGTATCCATGGGGCCTCATAACAATGTGGAGATTCTGCAGAAGCTTAAGTTCTTGATTTAAGGCTCTTTCCAGTAATTACTGATCTATTTTTTTGGAATTGTCTTGATTTCTTTGTATGCCATCAGATGTGGTTGTTGGTAACAATTACTCACGGTCTTGTGTTTATGCAGTGAATGTTTTTTTCTATTTCATTCTTGTTACTGATATTGATTCTATGTAAAATGTGTAGAAATACTATTTTAACTATTGGACAATATAAGAAACATAGAATCACGTAGTCTGATCTGGCCAATTCCTGTAGAGTACTGTATTGTTCTGCAGTAATTGAAAGATTTGGATTATGCAAATTAACAATTTCTTTCCCTTTGTAGTTTAAAAAGCATCGTTTATCAGTGGGCCTCACAAACAACTTTGCAAAATCAATTGTGAACATGGCAGATATGGTAAGTGATGGTTACTGTTCTGTTTATTCTCACAAAATGCACGAGGAAAGAGTCAGAGCTGAGACTGAATCATATAATCATAGAACAGATACAGCACAGAAGGAGGCCATTTAGCCTCTTGGGCTTGTGTTGGCTCTCTGAAGGTACAATTTACCTAGTCCGACTCCCCTGCCTTTTCCCTGTAGTCCTGTAAATTTTTCCTTTTCAGATAATGATCCAATTCCCTTTTGAAAGCCTCAGTTGTTCCTGCATCCACCACACTCTAAGGCAGTATATTCCAAGCCCTAACTACTTGCTGCATGAAAAAGTATTTCCTTACATCGCCATTGTGCCTTTTGCCAGTTACCTTAAACCTGTGCCCTCTCATTCCCAATCCTTCCACCAATGGGAACAGTCTCTTCCTATCTACTCTGTACGACCCCTCATGCTTTTGAATACCTCTATCAAATCTCCTTTCTGCCGTCTATTCTCCAAGGAGACCAGTACGATCTCCAATCTCCAATGTTATTACATAAGTGAAATTCCCCATCCCTGGAAATATTCTTGTGAATCTTTCCTGCACACTCTCTAAGACCTTCATATCCTTTCTAAAGTGGGATGCCCAGAATTGAACACAATGCTCCAGCTGAGGCCAACCAGTGTTTTACACAGGAATAAGATAATTTCCTTGCTTTTGCACTATGGCCTTATTGATAAAGGCCAGGATGTGGTATGCTTTATTAACCGCGCTATCAGCCTGTCCTGCCACCTTCAATGATTTAGTCACTTATGCACCCAGATCCCTCTGCTCCTCCAAACTCTTTAGAATTGCATCCTTTATTTTATCATGTCTTTCTGCGCTCTTCCTACCCAAATTAATCATTTGACATTTCTCTGCATTAAATTTCATCTGTCACTTGCCCATGCATTCCAGCAATCTGCCTATGTCATTTTGAAGATCTGCAATACCCTCTACATGGGGAGATGTTGGCGTGATGTTAATGTAAACCAGAGGCCCAGGACAATGCTCTGGGGATATGGGTTCAAATTCCACTCCAGCAGCTGGTGGAATTTGAACTCAATTAATAAACCTGGAATTATAAAGCCAGTCTTCATAATGGTGACTGTGCCAGCTATCATTTATTGTCATAGAAACCCATCTGGTTCACTAATGTCCTTTAGGGGAGGAAATCTGCCATCCTCATCTGGTCAGGTCCATGTGTGACTCTACAGCATTGTGGTTAAATGCCCTCTGAAATGGCCGAGCAAGTGCTGGATTTCAAGGGGAAATTAGGGATGGGCAACACATGCTGGCCTTGTCTGCAATGCCCACAACCCATGAAGGAAAAAAGCAATGCCCTCTCGTTCTCATTACCATTATGCCCCCATGTTTCTTATCATCCGCAAATTTTGAAATTGTGCCCTGTACACCAAGTTCTAAGAGCAGAATCGTCCCAGATTTGCACGAAGTGCAGTAGCGGGCGTGAAAAAAGACGTTTTACCACTCTGGTTGCAATGGGGGATTTCTTGCCATATCGTCCCCCTCTCTACGCGTCCCACCTCATTAATAATGCTTTCATGATGGACATACTGGATCGCTGGTGGACAGGCTTTGATTTGCCCGCCACACCGTGTCCTCTGCGCTTCCTCATTCAGGGCGACATATTTAAAGCACAGCCTACTTCATGTCTACACACCAGGACTGCTCAAGGCAGCAGTTGGCCCGGAAAGCAAAGAAGATGGCAGCCCCCAAATTTAGTGACGCCTCTCTGCAGTGCCTGCTGGATGCAATGGAAGGCTGGCGCGATGTCCTCTACCCCCGGTCTGGCTGCAGGAGATCCATCAGAGCCACCAATCCAACCTGGGAGGTGGTGGCCGTGGCGGTCGGTGCTACTGGAGCACAGAGGAGGTCAGCCATCCAGTGCAGGAAGAGGATGAATGCTCTCATCCATTCTGCTAGGGTAAGTCAACCACCTCATCACTCTCAACTCATAAACCCATCACACATCCACAGGGGTCTCACAACTCAAGGGACAGCTCACACACATCCTCACATCGCCATCATGCTTATACCTCCTGGAGCTCAGGTCTTCATCCTGTCCGTGGCTTCGCTCACCACACAAACATTCCACACAGTGCATTGTGTCCTGCTCACGCTCTCTCCATCTGTTTTCATGCAGGAGAAGCTGGCTCACAACAGCGGGGAGAGGTCACAGACCCAGGGTGGAGTGGCCCACATTAAGCCCCTCACTCACTTTGAGGAGTGTGACATCGTGCTGACTGGTGAGGACATGAACCGTGCCTGAGGCGACGGTGAGTCAGCGGCAAACACCTACATGAGGATCCTGCACCACATCATTCCTCCCTCAACGCAACTATGAGTGCTCTCTCTCCTGCTTTTGACTCTGCTGCCATGCAATAATTATCTCTACATTGGTTCACAGGGAGCTCTGCCAAGCGACTGACGCCCTCAGCCAGCTAGTTCCTCAGTTCCATCCAGGACCTCACCTCCAGCCAAGAGGACACTTCCTCCATTGAAGAGCTGGAAATCAGTGTCACAGCGCTTACCCACATCCTCCACCAACTCAGAGACATATACCTTGATGGAATCTAGATCTAGTGTAGGCTCGGGTTCACAGTCTGGTCGTCACTGCACAGACACGTGTCCATAGCAGGAGGGGCCAAGTTCAACCGAGCTCCCAAGCACTCGCAGGACTGCTGGGGAAGAGGCATCTGTGAGGTCCAAGTCAGATGACGAGCCTCTTGACTTGGACTTCCAACTCATCGGGGAGAGTCAGCAGAATGTGGGGGAACATCACATAGAGCTGTCGGAAGCCCTCAACAGAGCGGCACATGAGTCGGAGGAGTGCACCCGCCTGCTCTCCGATGAAGCAGTGCCCACATGTGCACATATGGAGGTCTCCATGGGAAGGCTGACGGACACCATGGAGACCCTGGTCCAGCAGAACGCGGAGATGCGCACAGGCCTGCACTCCATTGCGGTAGCCATGGGTGAGTTCCTGCAGTGGCAACACGAAGGGAAATGGGGCACCTTGACATCCCTCCAGGTGCTCCTTCCTTTCAAGGAGTCAGGCTGAGGACTCCGGGCACCCAAAAGGAGGAGGAGCGGCGTCTGGAGACCCCTGGGTCATCCACTCAGGAATCTCAGAGGCTGTCTCCGAGTCCCCTTTGCCTGTCACCCCATGAACCTCATCCTCTGTCACAGCAGCTGGCCCACTCGAGGACAGCCAAAAGCAAGCTGGGGCCTCTAAGGCCTCATCTCGCCAGAGGATGGATGCCAAAGTCATCAGAAGCAACAGGGTCAACCATTGCACAGGCTGTCTCCATCCCTGTTGTGAATGTCAGGGCAGCACCTAGAAGAAGTGTTAGGCCTAGGTAAGTTAAAAAATTCTGATCACAAGCGGTTGCATGGGTGAACACATTTTGTCACTTTATAATCTGAAAATAAATGCACTCTCATTGAATAATATGTAGGTTGTCTTTGAGTTTCATTGACAGGCTTTATGAGCCCTCCCACTGCATACCACTCCAAATATCCAGGAATATTTCATAGTCAGTCCTACCCTTCTTTGAATGAAGCCTCTGTTATTAGCACAACATCATATTTCCATGTAGCTATCTGTGCCTGCAACTCACCAATGTTATTTACCATGCTCCATGCCTTCACATACATGCACAATAACCCTAATTTGGACTTAATTCCTTTCCCTGTTACAATGAACCTACCTAATACCTTATTATTTCAACTCTAGTACTACCTACTTCTCCCAGTATTCTTTGCACCTTGGTATCCCTCCTTGGTATTACGTCCTCAATCCCTGACAAGTTAGTTTAAACCTTTCCAGTAGCACTATTTCTGTACTCACTTGCATGTGGAACCAGGAATAATCCAGATGTTATTACTTTGTTGTCCTGCTTGCCAATTTCCTACCTTGCTCCCTAAATTCTGAGTGCAGGAACAAATCCTTCTTCCTACCTATATTGTTGATACCACTGTAGACCACAACTGCTGGCTGTTCACCCTCCCTCCTCAGCGTTCAGTGACATCCTTGACCCTGACACCAGAGAGGTAACATACCATCCTGGATTCATGTCGACAACTCTTAAGCTGCAGGGTGACCACATCTATAAATGTGCTATCCATAAAGCTCCAACCTCGCAGATGTGCTGCAGTGAAGCCAGCTGCTCCTCAAGCTCTGAAACTCTGGGCTCGATCTGCTGCAGCTGATGATGCTCCCTACAGCTGATGACACTTCCTGCACATATGATTATTCAGGACACAGGGAAAGCCCTGTAGTTCCCACATGGAAGAGGGTGTGCACTCCAGAGGTTGAGCTTTCTTGCCAATCCCCTATCTATTAGGTAATGAAACTTACTACTCAAAAAAATAAAGTCTCACCAGCTACTCACTGTGTAAGTGAAGATTCCATTTTTACAATACTAGGCTAATAAATGTTTTTTTTTACTGACTCCTTAGCATTTACTTCTCCATGTGGGGAGGGAAAAGAAGATTAATTTATAAGGGGCAGGATTTTCCCCTCATTGGGTGGGCGAGCCCGGGAGCAGCCGCGAAATGGTCCCCCGCCCGCGATCAGGCCCCAACTGTGATTTCACACTGGCTGGCCAGTTAACAGCCAGCACAAAACGCGCGCTGAGAACCTCAGCGCTGCTGGGATGGGGCCTGGAGGAGCATGAGCACTGATGTTTACATGGGGGTGCACTGACTGAAAGCTCCCCAAAGACACAGAGCTGCCTCAGGGAGCTGAAGATTTTTTTAAAATGAAAAATGAAGAATCAACAAATAATATAAATATGTTCCCATATGTGACTCAGTCACATGAAGAGGATCATGTTAAAAATTAGTTTTTAAAAATGTTATTTTTTTTTTATTCACTGTGGGAAACCTCATCCCGCCCGTGGATTAGGTTTCGCAAAAAATGCAAAGGCCACCTGGCCTTTTCGCCTACCCGCCAAACATAAGGTTGGACGGGCAACAGAAAATTCAACTTAATTATTGCTTACGGGCCTTAATAGGCCTCTTAATTGTTGGCGGGTGAGCTGCCGCCGAAATATCGCGCAAGTGTGCAATGGTGTTGGGATGCTCGCCTGATGTCGTTGTGCACTATTTCAGGCTCGGGCATGTTGGGCACGTACCCGCACGCCGAACTGAAAATCCTGGCCAAAATTGCAGTCCACGCCTGTTGTTTTTGCTAAATTATCCAATAGTTCAAATTTGCCTCTTGCTCAAATTCAATTGATATTAACAATTAATTAAATTAAATGACTGAATTAAGGGATTGGATGCACTTTTTTCCCTTTTATGCTACTTCCAAATATTATCAGTAATGGAATAATGATCACAGAAGCAAAACTATCGCACGAAAAATGTTCACTAAATGTGTAGGCACTGAGAACAATGGAGTAAATACCTATACATATTTATCAAAATTTTAAGTGTCTCAAGGTGTATTGCATAGTTAATGTAAACTATAATGATCATTCCATGTAATTTTATAAGGCATTAATGAGAATCATTTTCAGATCTCAAAGAAAATATGGATACTAAATTCACACAATTCCAACAGACTGCCTCTATAAATCTCTGCCAAGTGTCCGGCAGAGTAGCTGAAAACTTTGCTGGCACCCAGGTGTATCAGGTCCTTGCGTTCATTGGGAGTTTTTAATGGCAGAGCCCACCCACCCTCCCGATTCAAACAAAGCTGCTAACATAAAGAAATCAGGGCTGGGGGCAGGCATTCCCTCAACTTGGAGCTCCTGCTTCCCCAACTCTAATGGCGTCCAGCAAAAGGTTTGGAGGCCAGTATGCTGAAGATACTAGTGTCCAGAGAAATTTTAAAATATTTGCTATAAATCTTCTTTATAAAGGGATAAGAAATGATTTTTTAGGGAGCAGGCCTATGCAACCCCACCCTCCCCTCTTGCCACACTCCCCTCTTCCCCCACCCTACCCTGGAGTTGATTTTCTGTAGAAGTTTTCTTGATCATCCACTATAATTAGGTGGGAGATTTGCGATAACTCAGGAAATATTGCTCAGGTGCTACTTCTATCATTTTCCACCGATTTTCTTTGCCAGAGTTAGAGTGAATGATCGATCCAGAGATATCCCTAAAAAATCAAACTTACTGGTATAGGAATTGTGGTTTATATTGATTAGCTGTAGTTTTGATATACTTAAATGCATTTATTGTATTCTTGAATGATTTTGCATTCTAATACAGAGTGGGCCTTGCAGCATTTTAAAAATTGTTTATGTTTTAATTTGTATTTTCATGCTGTACATTAGATTTTCAAGGAACAGCTCAACACCAGAATTGTACTAGTTGCTATGGAAACCTGGTCAGTTGACAACAAGTTCACCATAGATGTGAACCCTCAGGTAACTCTACGAGAGTTTATGAAGTACAGGAGAGATTTCATTAAAGTGAAGAGTGATGCCATTCATCTATTTTCGTAAGTAGCTCAATAAAATGTTTTCTTCAACAATGTACCAGTATATTAAAGTTAAATCTTCATTACAATTTTAAAGATCTTTGAGAAGTCTAAATTTCATTCAGTAAGATTTTTTTTATTTAGGCTGAAATGAGTTACATACTGATGTCATTCAGATATCATGTGATTGGAACATGTATTACAACAGTAGTAGGCAATTGTTTTATTGGTAATATTTTGTTCTTATGATTATACGCTAACCTAAACGATGGCCACTTCCTTGAGGCATGTTCCAGAAACCAAGGTCAGCAAAAGAGCATCTTACCAGGAAAAGACCTATGAGGAATCAACTTCCATGTTAGCCTGGAAGTTGCCTGCTCATTGTAGGCCTTTTAAGAAGTCTAAGAGCAGTAAACTGGATATTTTCCTAAGATAAAGTCTGGATATATTTGTGATGCTCTGAGTGAACTACCAGTGCCAGGCTCAGAACAACTGCTATTCCAGGAAGATGCTAGCTTTTGCACTCCAGCAGAAGAACAACTTTGACATCAACTAACAATTAGTTTTGGAAAGTAGCTGTGACTTGCACAAGTTGGATTTATGTACTGCTTTTAACATAGAAGATGCCGCAAATTGTTTTACAAATGAATAATAAAAGGAATAGATAGGTCTTGCAAAGTAAGTTAGAGACAGAAAGTTGAATTTGTGGGTTTTAAGGAAGTTTGTGAAGGAAAAGTCAAGCTTTTGGGAGGTTAAGGGATTTCTGGAGGGAGCTCCAGAGAGGGGATTGAGAGAGATGCATGGGATGCTGGAGCTGGAGGACTGAAGGGTCTAGGAATGGATGGATACTCAAAGAGGTTGCAAAAGTAGGGAACTGCGATGTCATGGATAGATTTGAATCTGAAGACAAGAATTTTCAATTGGATGTGTTAGGGGACAGGTATCTATGTAGGTGAATGGAGGCAGGAGTGATGGATGAGCAGATGCTTAGTGCACGACTGAATGCTGGTAGCTATATTTTGGTTCCATTGGAGTTTGTGCAAGAGGGACAATAGAAGGCCAACAAGGTAAGTATTGCAGTAATTGACTCTGGATGTGACAAAATTGTGGATGAGCTTTTGCATTGACTGAGGTAGGAATGGAAACAGACAATGTTACAGATATATAGACAAACTTGGTGATAGAAAGGATGTAGGGTACGAAGCTCAGCACAGGGCCAACTGGGATGCCAAGGTTGTACACAGTTTTGTTCTGAGTAGTTGCGGAGGGAATTGACATCAATGGCAAAGCAGCAGAATTTATGTTTGGCACTGAATAAATGCTTGGGGTGTCCTCATGTTTAACTGAAGGAAATGATGGCTCACTCAAGATTTTATGCTGGACTCAAAGTGAGCTGCAAAACATTTTGTGCTATCAGTGATGTCAGGAGTTTAATATCTCTTCCTCCATCACAGTTGTCTTTACATCAAACATGCTGGATATGGATTTGGGGATCCATTGCTTAGCCATTGTGAGATCAGCATAGGGTAGTTTCTCTTCCTTTCCTTAGAAGGACAGAACATGATGATACATGTAATTGAGGTAGTATTGTTGTTATATTTAATAAGCACTGCTAAGCCCCACAATATTTCTGTATCTTGTGGCAAATGGTAGAGATTTTTTAAAACAGTTTTCCCCCTCCATCCCCTGTCCACCTCATTCCTTTTTTTATGGTTTTCAGCTTTAATGAGTAAGTTAACTCTTCATCTTGCTTGCTCAATAACTATTAAAATCCTCATTGATAACAAGAAAGAGATGCCATTATCCTTAAGTCCCGTCTGGATTTTTGTGGTAAACTGTAGTGTGATGTTTCAAGAAACGTATTGGTATATTTACTTCAGGTTTATAGATAAATAATCCCCAAATCAATTACAAAGGATTTGGAAACTTAATATATAATTAAAGATAGAATTATGTTTTTTTAAAATTGGTAACTAGTTAGCCTCCCTGCTTATTAAATGTGATATTCTGTCAAAGAGGACTGTATTACTAATGAGAAGATTGCTAATACCTAAACAATGCTGTCATGAATTATCCTCAGACGCTATAATACTGGTTTGCTTTGAAGTGATATTGTACTTGAAATGAGATCTGATCTCAATATTGTAAGGCAACAAGGTAATCCTTGAAGATTTATACTCTACCTTTTGATTATGTATCACAGAATGTGATTTGCTTTTTTAATCACTCATCACATTGTCCAGATTTGGAAAATGTTGAGTTAGCCATCACTCTATTTTTAATTTAAAAGCAAAATACTGCGGATGCTGGAAATCTAGAACAAAAACAAAAATACCTGGAAAAACTCAGCAGGTCTGACAGCATCTATGGAGAGGGATACAGTTGACGTTTCGAGTCCCTTTGACCCTTCATCATAACTAAGACATATAGAAGTGAGATGGAATATAAGCCGGTTGAAGGGGGTGGGACAGGTGAGCTCGATAGGGGGCCAGTGATAGGTGGAGGCCAAGAAGAGACTGCCAAAGATGTCATAGACAAAAGGACAAAGGGGTGTTGACGGTAGTGATATTATCTAAAGGATGTGCTAATGGGGACATTAAGGGAAGCAAGCTAGTGGCAGATGGCCCTAGTGAGAGTGGAGTGGGGGATGGGATCAAAACGGGCTAAAAGGTGGAGATGAAACAATAGATCGAAATAAAATAAAAATAGGAGGGAAAAGAAAAAAATTGTGTAAAAAAGTTATAAATTATTGGAAAAAGGGGGATCGGAACCATGATCTGAAATTGTTGAACTCAATATTAAGTTTGGAAGGCTGCAAAGTGCCTAGTCGGAAGATGAGGTGCTGTTCCTCCAGTTTGCGTTGAGCTTCACTGGAACATTGCAGCAGGCCAAGGACGAACATGTGGGCATGAGAGCAGGGTGGTGTGTTGAAATGGCAAGCGGCAAGGAGGTCTGGGTCATGCTTGCGGACAGACCGAAAGTGTTCCGCAAAGCGGTCACCCAGTCTGCGTTTGGTCTCTCCAATGTACCGGAGACCGCATTGGGAGCAGCAAATGCAGTAGACTAAATTGGGGGAAGTGCAAGTGAAGCACTGCTTCACTTGAAAGGAGTGTTTGGGCCCTTGGATGGTGAGGAGAGGGGAAGTAAAGGGGCAGGTGTTGCACCTTCTGCTTTTTAATTTTTCCTTTGCTAATACAATGACTTTCAGTACATACTTACAATGCTGATTCTTATAATCAATATGCATATATGTGAAACTTGATCTACTGTCTGTCTGCCTATCCTCATTCTTCAGTAAAGCTTGTAATTACATCTGCCCCTATATGTAGTTACTGACGCCTCGATAGTGCCCTATTTTGGTGTCATCAGTAAAGTTGACAAGCTCATTTCCATACGCAAGTCATGAATGTACAACAGTAACAGCAAGACTCCAAACACTGACACCTTTAGCGATATAGCCAACTACTCTCCATTATGCTATTAACCACCATGTATGATATATCCAACTGATATTTTAATAGCCAGGGGCTGTTTTTGTGTGCTGAGTTTCATCCTCTGCTTAGTGCACCATGTAACTGCTTCTTTCACAGTCAAATGCATTAGTTTATGAATAAAACAACAATGATATCACCAGCTTGAACCTAATGTAAGCTCTGGCATCTTTAGATCTTTTGAGCATCTGACTACAATTGTCATATGAAAGCCTCTCAGTTATGCTATCTCTTTCTGTAGTGATTGTTCCTTTTTGAATCCTGGCAGTATCATAGATCAAAAATAACATTCTTTCCAATGATTACTAATGTTGCTCTGTTGTTCTTCACAAGAGTCAACAATGGTTTTGCTTATGATCCCAACAATGGCTTTGCTGATGGAGAGGAAAAAATGCAATCGTTAGCAGCCTGAAATGGTGGAATTACATGGCAGGACCATGTATTGTGGTCTATGAAGAAGAGTGATTTTCAAATTGAGTGATGAATACTTTTGAAGATTTATACTACTGGATGGCATGGTGGGCTAGGATACTTCTCTCACCTCAAGAAACTGAACTCAGATCTAGTCCAGACTTAAACCATGAAAACACTTCTCTTTTTGAAGCATGTAAGGGACCTAATGTGAAATTATTTAAATCAGTCTTAATCTAGTTTGTGTTGGGTGCACATCCTCCAGATGAAAACTCCTCTAATATGTCATTAAGTGGTATTAGTTGAAAATCTCATTTAACTACAAGGCCTACAAGAATGTTCAGCATGAGAAATGGAGTGATAGAGTAGGACTATTGGAAATGAGGTACAGGGTAGATTGTTGGTGTAGTGTAAGGAAAGCCCTACCTTGCATTGAAACATTGCTGCAAGAATGCTTCATGCTGACATAGCACCATTGTAAACACTGCTCCACCGTAATTAGTCTGGTAAGATCCATATCACTCCCTCCCATAATTTTTATTTTTATTTGAATTCATGCTAATCTCAATAAAAGGAGGTGGATGAGGAAGAAAGTAAGGGAGAAGGGTTGGGAGAATGGATGCAGAAGAAGGGACACTACCTCAGTGTGGAGCTGGTGAATTCTCAGTGAAGGAAGATGGAGGGATGGAGAGGGAGAGAGTGGAAATAGAGGAGGATGAACAGGAATACAGAGTGGAAGGAGATAAGGAGGGACAGCAAGGAAAGGAGGAACAGGACGGTGATAGAAGGAAAAAGGGATAAAAGAGAGGGGGAGCAAGATAGGAGGTGGCGATAAAGAACCAAGGATGGGATATGTCAGCAAACTCTCATAATGCAGGGTATGCAGTGTAGCCTTCTCCCCACTGTGCCTGGTTCTCTGTATCCCAGTGGGCCACATATTTGCCTTAGTGAGGTGGAGGGAAAAAGTTGCCTTCCAAATGCAGGATACAAATTTAATCCCAGTGGGAGGTTTTGGTAAGAGCAGGTTTCCCATGGCAGGAAAGGGCTTGTGCCATTGGGTTGCTGGTGAGTGAGAAGACACTTCATCGCAGGACGGCATTGCTAAGGTGGTTTCAATGCTAAACCTAGCAGAAGCAGGGAAGGCTGTGGATCGTCTGCATTGTAATGGGAATGAAATGAGGAGAATGTCGGCCTCAGGAAAAGTTAACTGGCAGTTGAAGGAGCTGAAGGCACTAGAGGTGACTGAGAATAATTCACAAATATGTATAAAACAGTTGGGTAAAATATTGATTTATTAATGTATAAATTGTTGATTATTAAACTTGGAAAAAATGCAATTAAATTTTGGATTAACCTATTTTAAGCGATAGGAAGGGAATGAGAGAGGTTGGGCAAAGAGTGTATTTAGAGTGCAAAATGTTACCAGTACAAAAAAAAACTGAAAAAAATTATTTGAGTAAAAAGAAGTTAAAATTCATCTAATCTACAGATCTCAACAGATTAGAACTGACACAGTACAATACATCATGGCAGTAAGATCCTGTTCTGCTCCACACTACCACCCAGTGCCCTCAGTGTGGAAGTGCAGGCAGAACCGACCAATTCTTCAAGTATTACAGCATCACAATCTGACATAAACTTTCCATAATGGAATTGGAAATCCTATTAAAGTAATTGCCATAAAGTATTAAAATCATTTAAAAATATATATTCACCTACTCAAATTAAATTAAGTTTTGTTTTATTGCATTTGCAGGTAATATTTTAGGTATAATAGGTTAGTGGAATCCTTGGAGTTATGGCTAAAAAGGCAATTTATGTTCCTTCCCTGGGCTTTCCATCAATCTTCCACCAAAGTCACAGTGGGAATTTGGGAGGCAATGTTACAGATTGGGAGAACTTCTGCAGTGCTTCTAGCTGTCTAGCCTTAAACCAACAGCTAATGTGAGTCACGTAGTGTGACACCTTTAACAATGCAAATATGTAACACTGAGTCACCTGCAGGAGTAACAGCCACTTAATGAGGTTTCAATGAAACATGTGCCTCACTCACTGAGCTTAAATTATAATCCATGTGAACATTGGAATTTATAATGGAAAAGTTTAAGAGAAAATTTGACAAAAATGTTAAATGGCACATACAGAAATTGCATGCAGACAAAAGAGCTTTCATATATTATAAATATAAAATGTGTATATATAAGTTAAATTCAATAAGTTAATAAATAGTATCTTACTCCTGGTCACAATGCAACCTAACTGAGCTGTCAGCAGTCCATTCTTGGATCCATGTGGTGGGTTCACCATATTTTGATTGCATTGAAATGAAGGTAATGACACCTGCAATGTCAAATCATTATTCCTTTGATATATCTTTTGAAATATATCTGAAGTTAAAGACTGTTTTCTTTATTTTAAGGGGTACTATGTTTAAAAGTAGCCAGAGTGGAGTAGCATACGTTGGTGGGATTTGTACGCAATCTAAAGGTGGCGGAGTGAATGAGGTAAATCTTCTGTTCTACTAACATTTAAGTTGCCATAAAGCAATTGCAAGGTGGGCTGTACCAATGCAATGGTGAGATGCAGGTTCAGTTTCCTGTGTCACCCGGTTGCCATGCTGAGTTGTGTTGCTTTGATAAACGTTAGAACTGAGACCAACTGCCTCCCAGTGAACCTCTGAGAGCAGCTCTATGAACATAAGTACAGGAATAGGACATTTAGCCCCTCAAACTTGTTCTGCCATTCAGTAAGATCAGGGCTATCTGTGGCCTAATGCAATGTACCTGCCTTTGTCCCATATCCCTTAGTAGCTTTGGTTAGCATAAATCTATCTATCTCAGATTTAAAATTAACAGTTGTCCTAGCATTAACTATCATTTTCAGAAGAGAGTATCAAACTTCTTTTACCCTTTGCATGTGGAGGTTTTTCCTAACTTGACTCTTGAAAGACCTGGCTCTAATTTTTAGGCTATCAGTTCCCCTTAATATCTTGAAACTTTGATACAATCAGTCCTTAGCCTTCTAAAGTGCAAAGAATATGATCCTAGTTTGTATAATCTCTCCCTGTAATTTAACCTTTGGAGCCCAGTTATATTTCTGATAAATCTATGCTATACTCCCTCCAGGACCAATAAAGCCTTCCTAAGATATGGTGCCCAGAACTGCTCACTGTACTCCAAGGTATGATCTAGCCAGGGCTTTGTATGACTGCAGTGTAACTTCAACCCACTTGTATTCTAGTCTTCTAGCAATTAAAGTCAGTATTTCATTAGCCTTTTTAGTTATTTTTTGTACCTGGTTGTCAGGGGGGCTGGTTAACTCAATTGACAAGATGACTAGTGTGTGGTTCAGTTCAGTTCCTGCTCCAGCTGGGGTAGACTTGGGACCTGTCTCTGCCATGCCCTGGAGAGTGAGAGGCAGTGGCAAAATACCACTCTCAAAAACTGCCAAGGTAAATAGCTCAGCATAGAGTATCAGCAGACAATGAGCCAAGAACCTACCTTTGGTTAGAGCACATGTGGAATGGACCTGTTTGTGATATTTTAACAACCTATATACACTGACCCTTAAGTCTTTTCTGAGTAGCTTTCACACTTGCATCCTTGCCATGGATAGTAGATGTGACCAAAAGAAAACAGGGACCTAAGGACAAAAATTACCTCGTGATCATAATGCCACTTTAGTAAAATCTATTAAGTGAATATGTTTATTTTAGTAATATTTAGTGCCTTTTATTTTGCCAGATTCATGACAGTTTGTTAAAATATGCTTTTATTTTTAAATAGTTAAGAAATTAATTACCTAGCAGTCAGCCTCAGCTCCCTCCAAATCAGTCTGTTATACTGTCTACTGCAGCAAAAGCTGCCAGGCAGCAGGTATGCAGGAGTCAGCTCTTATCCCTTTCTTTCACGTTTAATGTGGCAGTAATGCTATTTGTTTTCTATTATTATTTTTAAATTAAACTTTTCAATTTGTTGATTATTGCTAGTAGTTGCAATATTAGCAGTTCACTGCTAAGTGTGCTAAAGGAATGCATCCGTCTCCTTTAATTTAGCAGCAGATTAGAGGCCACAGGGGAATTTTAAATATTTTCTGTTGTGTTAAACAGTAGCAGACAGTTCAGTGGTACGTGACTGGAATGTCTGAGCACAGTCCAGGAAATCTAAGTACACCTTTACTGTAAATAGATTAAGTTACATAAGCTGTACAATTGTAGTACGTGGCATTGTGTGCAGGATTGTTTGTTACAAGACTGCAGTGTACAATCAAAGCAATGTGCAGATTTACTGCATGGACATGCAGATAAACCTGCTTCTATTAGTGAAGTTTGCAAAAATATACTTGACAAGGTTGAGGAATGAAGTAGTTTGAAAGGCTACTAGCATTTTAACATAAAAGCAGAGGTGGATGTTGAACCTCAATTTTAAATTGTGCAAGGTGAAACATTATTATTCAGAGCTCAGGCTTCCAAATTTTCAAAATAGCAGTTAAAACCTGTTGTGTGTGAAAAAATTACGTGTGTTATTCACACTCATCATTTTGAAGGATGTATATTTTCATAATGACAGCTGTGAATCAATTTCTGACAGCACCTGCCCAAATCTTAATGATTCAATGGTTAGGTTCCTAAAAAATAAAGAGCAACAAAAAATTTATTTCATATTTTAGAGATTCTGTGAGCCCAATTTTAACCCCTTCAAAACCCATTCACTTACGCAGTTAAAATCAGACCCTGTATTTACAGTCATAGGAAACTAAAAGCATAACTTTAGCTATTTTAACACCTGATTTGATTACTGCTTTTTCATTCCTTTTACAATTACAATAATAGACACAGCAAAAGTTAAATACTAACTCCAAATGTTTTGAAAATCTGATATCCTGAGTTTCGATTCCGGTGGAGGGAGGCACTGCATTTTTGAGATCTACCTCCTGATACAGGCAGGTATTTTAGCAGTCCATTGGGGCACCTTTCAAGGTGGCATCAGCCAGCTCGGGAGTTGGAACTGCGCTGTAAGTCTTTCTCTTTGATGTTGAGTTATTAGTGCCCCATTTCTGCTGAGCAGAGCTATTGAAAAGCTTCCCCATCCTGAATGATTATAACCGTTCCCGCCAAGAAGTAAATGACCAGCAGTTGATTGGTCGCATGTTTTACATCCCACCCAAATATTCTTTCTCATAAAGGAAAACCTGTTGGGTGTAAAATGGGCAGCTGACCCACAGCCATTGTTTTTGTACATGATGAGAACATTTTAAATAACACAACAGAAGCAATGAAAAATTTATACCACAGAAAGAGGCCATGCGGCTGATAAAGGTCTATTCAGCCTATTCCCACTGTAGGTTACAACACCTCAAGTGCATATCCAAATGAGTTTTATCTGTAATGAGGGTTTCTGCTTCATACACCCTTTCAGTCAGCTCCAGACCCCCCTTGCCTCAACTTGCCTGTAATCCTTCTACCAATTACTTTAAGTATTTGTTCTCTGGTTATTGACTTCTGTTAATGGCAATAAGTCCTTCCTATACACTCTTTCCAGGCCTCTCATAATTTTATACACCCCAGTTAAATCTCCTCTCAGTCTTCTATGTTTCAAAGAAACCTAAGCTATCTTTCTCTATAGTTAAAATTCTCAACTTCTGGCAACATCATTGTAAGTCCTCTCTGTATCCTTGTTAGTTCAGTCACATCCTCCCTGTAATGCGGTGACCAGAACTGTATGCAGTTCTCTGGCTATGATGTAACTAGTGTTTTATACGGTTCTGTGCTTTTATACTCTAGATTTTGGTCAATAAAGAAAAGTATCCCAAATGTTTTTTGACCAGCTTATCTATCTGTCCTGCTACCTTCAGGGATCCGTGGACATGCACTCCAAGGTCCATCTACACTTTTTAGAATCCTACCAGTTATTGTGTATTCAATTGCCATGTTTGTCCTCCCCAAAATCCTCTTAATGTCTTTTGTAGTGAAGAAACTGAAAACTGAAGAGTTTGCTATATTTTTTTTTAATTGGAGAGTCATTACAGACGATGTCTGATGCTTTGTTTCAGTTTGGAGCTGCTGGTGCAATGACTGTCACACTTGCTCAGAGCCTGGCCCAGAACCTTGGCATCTTCCCAGATAAGAAAAGAATGAATGGTAAGTTTTCACAGTGATTCATGAATGTCTATGTTTAAGAGGGATCTTCTTTTTAAAAATTTAATATGATCTGTGTACACCAAATCTTTGTTCCAGAGAAACAAATCTTTATTTCAGATAAAGTAAAATGGTCTTTCTTCTTATTGCTATCTCAGTTATGTATGTACTCATGATTTTGTCAAAGGAGATGGAAAAATCTTTTTTATGAACCTAAAAAGCAACGTATATAGGATAAAGGGATATATAGGATAAATCTGTGCATTCTGAAATGTGAAAAATTGTCAAGAAAATGCTTCAGGTCCATTAGTGCTTACCCTATGTACTAGATAGTGCCACCTGATGCACTGTGCTCAGCAACTGTTAGTAATGCAAACTCCTGGGATTGGCAAAGTGAAGCTACAGAGAATAACAGCTGTTGGCAATTGGAAGAAAACTTAGAGAAATTTATGCCTGACTTCATAAGATAATCAACATGCTGCAGGAGATAATGATTATTCATAACACATCACTAGGCAAAATAAATGAATCCACACACTTCCAATATGCCAAAATTTGTTAAATATCTTCTCAAATATGTAGTGGCCCCATACTTAACACATCCATCATTAACCCTTTACAGCAGAGCATTAGGTTCTAAGAACAGATGTACTTGCTGCCATTTGTTCTGTTTCTAGCCACTTCAGAAGCAGGTCCTCTTATCCTACACTGAGTATCTATTTCATATCTCGAAATCTACTACATCTATTCCTTTCCTACTTCAAAAAACCTAAATCATATTCCCACTGAGCCTATTTTTTCTCCTTAATAAACAAGATAAACTGGCCGTATCCTTCTATGTGATCTGAGTATGAGATATTATCCTAGCTTTACTCCTCTACATCCTCTTCTGAATCTCAATACCCATCGCCAAGTGCAAAACCCAAAACTAGTCAAAATGGGGATGAAATCCATCTTGGTTGATCATGCAACTGGGTGGTAGTGAATCGGAAACCACTTTTACATTCCAGCCAATTTTAGTTTTCATTGGAGTCAGTGGAAAAGAAAATGGGGTGGAGTATTGGATGGACTGCCAATTCCCTATTGCCTCAGCCCCAAAACTTCGTTTCACTGGAACTTAGCAAAATTCTTTCCTCTCAAAATATTTTAATAATTGTTCATTACTTTCTATATTTTAATGATGATTAACCAATACCATTCGATGGCCCAGCATTCCTAATCTGTCTTCATGCCTTTAAATCAGGTTATAATGAAAATAAAATACTGCAGATGCTAAAAATCAGAAATAAGAACAGAGAATGCTGCAAATATTAAGGCAGCATCTGTAGCCCGAGAAACAGAGCCAATGGCCAGAATTTTCCAGCCCCTCACGCCAGCAGGATCTTCCTGTCCCGCCGATGTGAATGGAGATTTCAATGGCTCACTGGCCCCACCATGGGGTGGTGGGGGTGGCGGTTGGAAAATTCCGGCCAATGTTTCAGATAGATGACCTTTCATCAGAACTGGAAAATGTTATAGATGTAATGGATTTTATGCAAGTAAAAAGGGAGGGAAAGGTGAGAAGGGGAAACGAGTAAAAGGGTGGAAGATGGGGAGATTGAATGACAAACAGAATGATGCTGCAAGACAAAAGGGAATGGTTATGGGACAAGTAAAGTCACAAAAGATAGGTCTAAAGGAGGTATAAATTGGGAAATACTGCAGCAAAATCATTACTAAGAACTCCTGTCTCAAAAAATAGGATCAGAGTTTATGATCTGAAATTCCAGAAGGCATTTGATGAAGTGCCACATCAAAGGTTATTGTAGAAAATAAAAGCTCATGGTATAGGGGTGACATATTGGCATGGATAGAAGATTGGCTGGCTAACAGGAAGCAGAGGGTAGGCATAAATGGTCTTTTTCAGGTTGGCAAGATGTGACGAGTGGTGTGCCACAGGGATCAGTGCTGGGACCTCAACTGTCTACAATTTATATAAATGACTTGGATGAAGAGATTGAAGGGATGGTTGCCAAATTTGCTGATGACACAAATAGATTAGGAAACTAAGTTGTGAAGAGGACATAAGGAGGCTACAAAGAGACATAGATAGATTAAGTGAGTGGGCAAAGATCTGGCAAATGGAGTATAATGTGGGAAAATGTGAAATTGTCCATTTTGGCAGGAAGAATAAAAGAGAAGCACATTATCTAAATGGTGAGAGATTGCAGAGCTCTGAGGTGCAGAGCGATCTGGGTCTCCTAGTGCATGAATCACAAAAGGCTAGTATGCAAGTACAAGAAGTAATTAGGAAAGCTGATAGAATGTTATCATTTATTGGGAGGGGAATTGATAACAAAAGTTGGGAGGTTATGCTTCAGTTGTACAGGGCACTAGTGAGACCACATTTGGAGTATTGTGTACAGTATTGGTCACCTTATTTAAGGAAGGATGTAAATGCATTGAAAGCAGTCCAGAGATGGTTTACCAAACTAATACCTGGAATGGGTGGGTTGTCTTATGGTGTAAGGTTGGACAGACTAGGCCTGTTATCCACTGGAGTTTAGAAGAGTAAGAGGCAACTTGATTGAAACCTATAAGAACCCTGTGGGGTCTTGACAGGGAGGATGTGGAGAGGATGTTTCCTCTTGTGGAAGAATCTAGAACTAGGGGTCACTGTTTAACAATAAGGGGTTGCCCATTTGAAGAGAGGTGAGGCAAAATGTTTTCACTCAGAGGGTTGTGAGTCTTTGGAACTCTCTTCCTGAAAAGGTGATGGAAGCAGAGTGAATATTTTTAAGGCAGATGTAGATAGATTCTTGGTAAGCAAGGGGGTGATAGGTTATTGGCAGTAGGTGGGATGCAGATATCAGGTTACTATCAGATCAGCTATGATCTTATTAAATAGTGGAGCAGGCTCGAGGGGCTGAATGGCCTACTCCTGCTCCATATTCGTATGAAATTGTTGAACTCAATTTTGAGTCTGGAAGGCTGTAAAGTCCTTAACTGTGCCTAAGTGTCTTCCTCAAGATTACACTAAGCTTCAATGTAACATTGTAGGAGGCTGAGGACTGAGAGTTCACAGTGGGCATGGGGTCAATAATTAAAATGGTAGGTGACCAGAAGCTCAGGGTTCCATTTGCAGACTGAAAGAAGGTATTATACAAAGTGCTCACCAATTTGCCTTTGGTCTCCCCAGTGTAAAAGAGACCACATTGTGAGCGGTGACTACATTATACTATATTGAAAGAAGTACAAGTAAATCACAGTTTCTCTTTGAAAGGTTTTTGGGGCCCTGGAAATGGGAATGGGAAGGTCAGAGTTAAAGGACAGATGTTGCATCTCCTGAACTTGCACATAAAGGTATGGTGGAAAGGAAGTGTATGTTGGAATGATTAAGAAGTAGGACAGGGTTTCACAATTAAATATCTTTTTCTTATTTTTTGCTTTTAATTGCTTCTTTTGTATTTGTTGTAAAACAATTGGAATGTAAAACACAGAATATAAATCCATATCAACCAATCCTTGGAAGATTATTGATGAGATAGGAACAAAAGGAGACATTTGGACTGATGCATAATTAATTGTATGAATAATTGAGTGAGTACCAAGTGGAGGGTCAAGTGAAATATAACACAAATTAATGGTGAATGCAAAAGGCACGGAGAATTGACGGTAAATGTATGAGCAGTGCCTGAAGAATTATGTAGAAAATTAATTATAATCTTTTAATTAAGAGCCAAGTGCAGTGAGATAACATACAATTTTAGTGCATCAAATGTTTTCCCACAGGGCACTTTCATGAGTCCCAAGTATAGTTTAATGCAAGAGCAATACAGTCACATAATCCAGAAATGCCTTTGTCACCATTTAAGCATTTTAAAAAATGATTTCATGGGATATGAGCAATGCTGAAAAGGTCAGTATTTGTCGCCCATCCCTAATTTCCCTTGAGAAGATGGTGGTGAGCCCCCTTCTTAAACTGCAACTGACCATTTAAGTGTCTTTCCATTTGTTCATTTTTCTCCCCTAATTTCATGATTTCCCTACTAATTGTATTTAGTCCTATTTCTGTTTTCTTATTTTCCCATTTCATTAGATGGGCATGGGTGAACATGTTCAGAAACTTTTATTGTGAATTTTGTATGTAAACAGTAGATTTCAAATTTCTTTGACCCTAAAACAAGTGTGTGCATCCACAGCTCTAAGGTCCCTTTGTGAGATGTTTTCTTCTGGTCTTGAGCTAAAAAGAGTGGGGGGGGCAGAATCATCCTAGTGTTTGCATTAAGTGGGGAAGTGGACGTGAAAAAAGTTGTTTTATGCGCCGGCTGCAATGTTGGGTTTTCACGCCGTATCGTCCCTTTCCCAGTGCCTCATTAATAATGCATTCTCAGGAAACACACCGGATCACTGGGATACACCCACAGTCATCTCAGGTCTTCAGTAACCCGGGCGCCATATTTAAAAGGCACCCCTGCACAGAGCTAGCACTCTCTAAGGGATCGAAAGCTGCTGGAAAGTGAAGAAACATGCTGCCCCCAAATTTAGCGATGCCTCCCTCAAGTGCCTACTGGACGCAGTGGAGGCCCGTTGTGAAGTCCTCTACCCCCGCTCTGGGTGAAGACCAACAAGCAAGGTGACAAATCCAGCATGGGAGGCAGTGGCAGTGGTGGTCAGCGCCAATGCCCTGCAATAGAAGACAGCCACCCAGTGCCGAAAGAGGATGAATGATCTCCTCCATTTGGCCAGGGTAAGTCACTCTCCTCATCATTCTCAACTCACACACTCACAAACCCATCACACACCCACAGGGATCTCAGTCACTGCCAATTCAAGGAACATCACCATCCACTCTCTCACACATGCCTTCATCTGCCCTGAAGATCCTGTCCTCATCCACCCATGGCACCACTCACCACCCACACATGCCAGGCATCCTTCTCATCTGGCCGGGCAGGCATCTTGCTTACACTCTCTCCATCTGTATTCATGCAGGGCAACTGACACACAACAAAAGGGAGAGGTCGCAGACTAGCAGGTGAATGCCCGACATCAAGGTCCTCACAGGCTTTGAAAATAGAGTCATCCAGCTGGCCAGTGATGATCTGGACTGTTCCTGTGCTGAGGTCGGCGGCGCTCAACCAAGAGAGGACCCAACAGCGCAACTTCCATCACAAAACCATGCTGTGAGTGAGTTCCCCTGCCATGCACTAATTATCCCTCCCTTCTCTTTCAGGCACATCTGCGAAGCAGCTGAGGAGGACAATGAAAGGGACCCTCGGCTCAAACCCCGAAGACAACTCAGAAGAAGAATCTGATGACAGCCTAATTGAAGACCCATCATAGCGCTCACCCATGCCCTCCACCTACACAGAGACACACAGCTCGACAGCAGCTAGTTCTAGAGGAGCCTCGGGTCACAATCTAGTGAGCACATTGCACAGTCTGATCCACAGCAGGCGGCGGCAGGGACTTCCAAGGTTTCTAGCACTCAGAGGACTGCTGGAGGCCAGAAATCTGCTGAGTCTGAATCAGATGCAGTGCCTCTGGACTCAGTCATTCCTCGGTTTCTGGAGCTGCAAAGACAAGCTTGGGAACATCAGAAAGGGATGTCCGCTGCACTCCTCAGATTGCAAGGCATAACAGAGGAGTCCATCCGCCCTAAGTCTGAGGTGATAGTGTTGGCTTTCCAACACACCATGGTCAACACTGGTAGGATGGCAGCTGCCGTGGAGCGCTTGGTCCTGGACATTGGCCCTGCACTGCTGCAGGAGCTGCACTCCATCACTGAGGCACTTGCAGGCATCCATCAGTGTCAATGGCGAAGCATCTCGAGCTCACTCCAGCTGCCCCTTCCTCTCAAGGAGTCAGCCAGGGGCCCTTGAGCGCCCATAGAGAGGAGGATCAGCAGGTGCACATCCCAGGGCCATCCATCCAGATGACTCTGGGATGATGCGTCATATAAGCTTGGTGGCAAAAGTAACAAGCCTGAGGATTGGGAGCAGTTTAGAATTCAACAAAGGAGGACCAAGAGATTGATTAAGAGGGGAAATGGTCACTGGCAGAGGGCGGAGGAGCTACTGCCCTCATCCGGAGCGCTGCGAAGAGCCCGCAGAGATGACAGGCAGCTGCTGCGCCGACGTGAGGTCGCTTTGGACCTCCCTGCTCCTGTAGGTGGATGAGCACCGAGCTGGGATGCTTGGTGCCCAAACCATCTCCCACACAGGCATGACTAGCCGAGGTCAATGCCACTGTGAGGACTTGCAAGCCCGAGTGCAACCCCAGGAGGCCCTGATTGTTCTCCTGGAGCAGCCTCTCTCCCTAGAGGAAGCATGGCGCTCGGCCATGAGGCTCATTGCATTGCTGATGCTTCCCGTGGACTCTTCCAGCATGGGCACATGCCTCGCAGCGCCTCATGTATCTCCGGCCAGATCCTCCCACATAGCCTGCTGCACTTCCGGCATTTGCTGCCTCACGGATGCCTCTAGAGGCACATCATCAGCCACCAACCGAGCATGTACCTGGCCCCCAGCAGTCCTCCGACTGCCGACACCCTGGGCACTCTCTGTCTCTGCCTGCACCTCAGGCTATTGTGAAGTGCCCTTACTGCTGTGACACTAGCCAAAGATCTAATTCACACTGAGGAGCTAGTACCTGCGCTGGTGCCTGCCTGGCAGAGATGTGTGATGCTGATGAATCGATTTCCTCTGGGCCCTCAGGTGTGAGAGGTGGCCCCTCTGCCTCCTCCTCCCAGCCCTGCTCTGGTGATGCTGAAAGGAAGAACAAGGACATTTGATTAGTTACAGTGTAGACAATGTCACCTTACACGCCACTGCCCTGGATCATTATGCTCTCATCCTTCCATAATCAATGGTCAACCCATGTTGCAAACTTCAGTCACTTAGCATTCAGCAGTGCCATAGCTTTTGGGACACACATGGTGACCTGAATGCTCGGCAAACATACCTCCCTGTGGCACCCCAGCCTCACTGCCACCGGTGGACCTGGGCACATGGCGCCTCTCCAAATCCATGGCCTGCTGCTCAAAAGGTGTCAGGCCTGGCTACCACCTGTCCGCATCTGCTTGGTGGAATTGTGTGTAGTCTTCTCCTGAAAAGGAGACAGGAGCATTGATTAGTCTAGCCCGACCTAGATTCCCATCACATCCCTGCCACCCCAACATTGCAGGACTCCAGTTCTTTGTTACTCCACAGCTGCTGCACACTCACCCAAAGAAGCCAGGGCTGACCTGCGCTTGCCCAAATGCTGCCTCATTCATATTTGGCACCACAAGGTGTAAGTAACCTTGCTAAGCAAGGAGGCACAAGCACGTGGAATGAAAAGGCTAGCAGATGGATTGGTGCTCCGCAACTTGGAAGTCCCCCTCCCTGCATGTCAGCACCCTGACTTTGACATGCTTGGCTATTCCAGCACTATGCCTAGGTGCAGACCCTTGAGTTTCACCCCCATTCTTTATTCTTGTTGTCGGTGTCACACATGCTGCGGGTGCAGAACCCATCTTAGCTCAACCCACTAGGGGTGAACTAGGCATGGGCAATATCTGCTGGCCCACCCAGCGAGGGATACATGCCGTGAAGGATTCAATGCTGTAACTTCACGCAGAGTTGCTGGGGGAGGGGGTGGCGACGGTTGGGGATAAAGGGTGACGGCTGCATTAAGTGACCTCAGCCAACATGGTACTCACCCTTCCCGAGTGCAGGAGGTCGTTGAATCTTTTACAGCACTGGACCCATGTGCGTCGCACCACATCATGGGAGCTCATACTCTCGGCCACCTCCTCTGATGCATGTTTGGTCAGGTGGGGAGGCCTCCGCTTCCCGTCCCTCGGAAGCAGGACCTCCCACCATGCTGCCACTTCCTCCAGGAGGGCAGCTAGGCATTCATCTGAGAAACGAGGGGCATACTGCCCCGCTGCCCTACCCTCCTGCCTGGCCTAACCTGCTGGCCTACCCTCTGGCCTGGCCTGCCCCGCTGCCCTACCCTCCTACCTGGCCTAATCTGCTGCCCTACCCTCCTGCCTAGCCTACCCTGCTGGCCTACCCTCTGGCCTGGCCTGCCCCGCTGGCCTACCCTCCGGACTTGCCTGATGCACAGTAGCCCTCTGCTGAGCTCTTCTGCTGGCCATTGTGAACAGCCTTGCAACGGCCGCAAGGCTTTCATTTAAACAGACTGCCAGGTCACCATTGGACCTGGCAGTCTGTGCATGCCCGCTGCCGCCTGCTCACTCCCGCTATCCTCAGGAGTTGAGAAAGACGCTGGGCGGGCCTTAATTGGCCTACCCGCGTAAAATGGTGGCGCAGACCCAATCGCAGGTCACTCCCGCTCGGCCCGCCCAACATAGGATGACACAACGATTGGCTGGGTGGTTAACAGTGAGGTTGAGTGTCTTGGGCTACAGGAAGATGTAGATGGGATGGTCAAATGGGCAGATAAGTGGCAGATGGAATTTAACTCTGAAAAGTGTGAGATGATACACTTTGGAAGGAGTAATTTGACAAGGAAGTATTCAATGAATGGCATGACACTAGGAAGTTCTGAGGAACAAAGGGACCTTGGCATGTGTGTCCATAGATCCCTGAAGGCAGAGGGGCATGTTAGTGGGATGGTGAAAAAGGCACATGGGACACTTGCCTTTATCAATCGAGGCATAGATTACAAAAGTAGGGAGGTCATGTTGGAGTTGTATAGAACCTTGGTGAGGCCACAGCTGGAGTACTGTGTGCAGTTCTGGTTGCCACATTATAGGAAGGACGTGATTGCGTTGGAGGGGGTGCAGAGGATTTTGCTTGGGATGAAACATTTAAGTTATGAAGAGAGGTTGAATAGACTTCGGTTGTTTTTGTTGGAGCAGAGAAGACTGAGGGGCGACCTGATCGAGGTGTATAAGATTATGAGGGGCATGGACAGGGTGGTTAGGGAGCAGCTGTTCCTTTTAGTTGAAGGGCTGGTCACAAGGGGACATAAGTTCAAGGTGAGGGGCAGGAGGTTTAGGGGGGATGTGAGGAAAAACATTTTTACCCAGAGGGTGGTGACTGTCTGGAATGCACTGCCTGGGAGGCTGGTGGAGGCGGGTTGCCTCACATCCTTTAAAACGTACCTGGATGAGCACTTGGCATGTCATAACTTTCAAGGCTATGGGCCAATTGCTGGTAAATGGGATTAGTTAGGTAGGTCAGGTGTTTCTCACGTGTTGATGCAGAATCGATGGGCTGAAAGGCCTCTTCTGCACTGTGTGATTCTGTAATGGGGAAAATTCTCCTGAATGATTTGGGTGGGGGAAACAAATTAATATTTCCAAGTTTGCTGATGACATGGAACTTGGTGGGAATGTGAGCGATGAGGAGGATGTTAAGAGGCTTCAAGGCAATTTAGACAGGTTGAGCGAGCAGGCAAATACATAGCAGATGCAGTATAACATGGATAAGTGTGAAGTTATCCACTTTGGTAGGAAAAACAGAATGGCAGAGTATTATTTAAATGGTGATAGATTGGGAAATATTGATGTACAAAGTGACCTGTGTGCCCATGTACACCAATTACTGAAAGCAAGCCTGCAGATGCTTGCTAACAAGCTAAGAAGGCAAATGTTATGTTGGTCCTCATTGCAAGAGAGCTTCAGTACAGGAGCAAGGATATGTCACTGCAGCTGTACAGGGCCTTTGTGAGACCACACCTGGAGTATGTGTGCCGTTATGGTCTCTATACCTAAGAAAGGATATTCTTGCCATTGAGGGAGTGCAGTAAAAGTTCACCAGACTTTTTCCTGGGATCGCAGGATTGTTGTTTTAAGAGAGATTGGATCGACTAGGCCTGTATTCACTGAAGTTTAGTAGAATGAAAGGGGATCTCATTGAAATGTATAAAATTCTGATAGAGCTGGACAGACTGGATGCAGGGATGGTATTTCCTGGCTGGGTGTTTAGAACAAGGGGTCACAGTCTCAGGATATGGGATCTTGGCCATTTAGGATTAGGGTGAGGAGAAACCTCTTCATTCAGAGGGTTGTAAAGCTGTGGAATTCTTTACCACAGAAGATTGTGGAGGCCAAGTCACTGAATATATTTAAAAAGGAAATAGATATATTTCTAGACTCCAAAGGCCTCAAGAGGTAATGGGAGAGAGGGACGTATTGTGTTGAGATAGAGGATTAGACATGATCATATTGAATGGAGGTACAGGCTTGAAGGGCCAAATGACCTGCTCCTGCACCTATTTTCTATGATTGTAATGGTCACAGACCAGCTGTACAGCCAGCAAGTGGAAGCTTTGCAGTTGGCGTAGTTGACTGCTTGTTGCCGTGGAGATCTAAGCACCATATGAGTGCAGTTGATGGCACCCTGCACCTGTGGGAAACCAGAGAGATCTGTGCAAATCCCAGCGTGCTTGCTTCCTGGCTTTCCTGATCCCAGCCAAAATGCACAAAGTTCTGTGCCTTTGCAAAGATGGTGTCCATGACCTCCTGGATACACCTGTGCGTGGAGGCTTGCGAGATCCCGCACAGGTCACCTGTGGGGCCCTGGAAGGAAGTACTGGTGTAAGAATTGAGCACTGTGGTCATTTTCACGGCCACAGGCAGCGGGTGTCCTCCATGCCCCCATGATGCTAAATTCTGCAGGAGGTGGCATATGTGACTGACCAGTACCCTAGACATGCGCAGTTTTTGGTGACATTGGTTCTCAGTCACCTGCAGGGATGGCAGGCGCCATCCTTAGACCCTGGATCTAGCAAGGTGCCTACGAGCGATGGCTCCCTGTGGATCCTCAGCTGCATGCACAGCAGGCCCTGCCGCCCCTTCAACTTGAGGGAGGTGCTCCTCTTTTTGTCAAGCCAGGCGCCTCCACCACACCCTTCTTCTCCGTTTCTGTGAGCCATCTAGCATGCTACTAAATCACCAGACTTTGTGATTCTGATGTTCTCCTCCTGCTGGATCAACCAGAGAGACACATGGGTTAGCATATGTGTCATAAGAACCTCTCTTGGTTAAGTCTGAAGGCCCCTTCACATATGCAGGAGAGTTAACATTTCGAGTCTGTATGACCCTTCTTTAGAGCAGCTCTGAATAAGGGTCATACAGACTCGAAATGTTAACATTGTTTTTCTCTCTCCACAGATGCTGTCACACCTGCTGAGTTTTTCCAGCATTTTCTGTTTTTGTTCCCCCTCCCCTGCCCTGTCCCAGCCTCACCCGCACTGGAGTCCTTGCCCTGGCACCGCACTGAAAACCAGCCAGGAAAAAGAGATTTGCCTGTGTCCCACCCCCATCGAGTGCATGGTGCATAATCCTTGATGTCCTACAGGTGATGCTCGTGAGCGCTGCGCAAAGTTGTGTGCACTCACCTCCGAATTCTCCTTGAAGTTAACGTCATCAGGCGCACGGCTTTTAAAGGCAGTCATGAAGCATGCCATTCTGAATTCACACCGATGTGGGGGGTAAATTTGATGTGGGGGATGATTCCGTTCAGCAGGGCTTATAATAAGATGCTAAATTATTGAAATTAGGTTCCTGATGTGTGGCGGTGGGAAACGTGGCCCGCCATTGACAGGCGGAGCAGACGGTCACAAACTGGAAGAATTCGGAAGAATATTCCATGCCCTTTGGCGGACAATATGGTGGGAAGGCCAAAAATCAGTTTCACAAGGTCATGAAACCAGTTTGCAATTGTCTGCTTCGCCCGGCGGGCCCCCTTTCCTGCAGCCAGATGTCAGGAACTTCGTTTCAATGCATCTGCTTATCATTATAAGCCCTGCTCATCAGAATCACCACCCCCCCCCCACCCCCGCAATGTCAAATTTAACACCCAGGCTGGTGGGAAAATACGCTGGTGCAGAACACGTCTTGACGAGAGTGACCTGCAGAAGTCGGGACTTATCGTCAGGGCCTTGCTCATATCGTGGACATCCGAGGAGCAGAAGATGCTGGATCCCTACTGCAACCAAACCCTGGGGAAACACGTGTGTTGCATGCTGGGTGACTTTATATGGACATGACTCTGCCACAAAGCAGTTCACTGAAGGTGGAAGGTCACCATTGAGGGTTTGCTTCGATACATCAGCGTTTTGGCCATGGTCTGCTGTGGATGATCATTGAGCGGGTGGAGAGGAAGATCCAGCTGTGAGTGGGAGAGGAAGGCCTAGGTTTGACTGGGAGAGGAAGTGGGAGATTGATGGTGTTGGGGGATGTGAGGTTGTTTGAGGGGGTAACAATGCTGTCGAGGGTGTTGAGGTTGGGAGGTGGGGGCGATGGTGTTTGGTGGGATGAGGTTCAAAAGCCGGGGAGAGAGTATGGTGGAGGAGGGGAGAATGTGGCAATTGAGGAGGAAGGTGGAAGGGAAGGAGTTGAGGGGGGGGGCAGAGTCTGGGGGAGGAAGGAGTTTGCAGCGGGGGAAAAGGCCAGGGGGAGGAAGGAGTAAGAGTGGAGGAAGGAGTAAGGGGGTGGGAATGTCCAGGTGAACATGCAAGGGGGTTGTTATGATGACTGCCTCCCGGGGAGCAAAATGAGGGTGGATGTGGTAGGAGAGAATGGAGGGAAAGAGAGGGCAGAGTGAGTGAGTAGGGTGGGGGGGGAGGTGCGGGGTGAGAGTGTGACGGTAGCGATATAAGGTACAGCGATGGTTGCTGGGAACTCAGAAGCAGACATGAATCCTGGAGGTGGGAAGGAAGTGGTTGGGGAGGTCAATGTGGATGGGGGTGGGATTTTCAGGAAGGCACAAGCTTGTTCACCTGGACATCCTGGAAAGAAAAGGGTTCGGGTTGCTGATGGTGGGGAGGTGATTCAGGGGGTCAACAGTTATGGGTAAAGGCTAAAGACATACTTCACCAGTACCTTTTTGCAAAATCAAAAGTGAAAAGTGTGTTGGGCGGGAACAGGTGCTGCATGGGAGTGTGATCAGTGAGCGGAGATGCAGCTCAGCTCAGATGGACACGGAAAGAGAAGCCCCGCAGGCAGCATTGAAAATGCTCAGATCATTGAGATGAGTGTGATGGAGAAGGATCCACGTGTTGGAGAATTCTTGCAAGAGGCTCCGAAAGGCCCTGCCACACACACACTTCTCCCTCCAGAAATCACTTGTGGTCTGTCTGCATGCAGCTGAACTGCTAGTGGGGGTGAGGAGGATTGGAGGTTGGCGGTGGGGGGAGGTGTTAGGGGAAGGACTTACGAAGCCTGTGAATGAAGCTGAAACACAACATTGTGCACTATTCAGTAAAAGTTAATATATTTTCAGATTATAAAGTGACAAAATGTGTTCACCTGTGCAACCACTTGTGGTCAGAAATTCTTATCTTTTCTAGGCCTCCGAGTTCTTCTATGTGCTGCCCTGACATCTGCAGCAAGAGTGGAGACAGCCTGTGCAATGGTTGGCCCTATTGCCAATGATGACTTTGGCATGCGTCCTCTGGAGAGCCGAGGCCTTGGCTTGCTTTTCGCTGTCCTCCTGTGGGCCAGCTGTTCCCTCTGTGGTGACAGAGGACAAGGGTCGAGGGGAATCACATGCAAAGGGGAATCAGAGGGAGTGGACAGCCTCTGAGATTCCTGAGCGGATGACCCAGGGGTGTCTACCTGTCACTCCTCCCTCCTTCAGATGCCCAGGCGCCATGGCCTGAGTCGTTGAGGGGAAGGAGCACTTGGAGGGTCACTGAGGTGTCCCGTTTCTTTTTTTAATTCATTCTGGGGATGTGGGCTTCACTGGCTGGGCCAGCTTTTATTGCCCATCCCTAATTGCCCTTGAGAAGATGGTGGTGAGCTGCCTTCTTGAACCGCTGCAGTCCATGTGGTATAGATACACCCACAGTGCTGTTAGGAAGGGAGTTCCAGGATTTTGAACCAATGACAGTGAATGAATGGTGATATATTTCCAAATTAGGATGGTGGGTGACTTGGAGGGGAACTTCCAGGTGGTAGTATTCCCATCTATCTGCTGCCCTTATCCTTCTAGATGGTAGTGGTCGTGGGTTTGGAAGGTGCTTCTGAAGGAGCCTTGGTGAATTCCTGCAGTGCATCGTGTAGATGGTACACGCTGCTGCTACTGTGCATCGATGGTGGAGGGAGTGAATGTTTGTGGATATGGTGCCAATCAAGCGGGCTGCTTTGTCCTGGATGATGTCAAGCTTCTTGAGTATTGTGGGAGCTGCACTCATCCAGGTAAGTGGGGAGTATTCCACTACACACCTGACTTGTGCCTTGTAGATGGTGGACAGACTTGGGGGAGTCAGGAGGTGAGTTACTCGTCGCACGATTCCTAGCCGCTGACCTTCCCTTGTAACCACAGTATTTAAATGGCTAGTTCTGTTCAGTTTCTGGTCAATGGTAACCCCCAGGATGTTGATAGTGGAGGATGCAGTGAAGGTAATGCCATTGAACATCATGGGGCGATGGTTGGATTCTCTCTTGTTGGAGATGGTCATTGCTTGACACTTGTGTGGCGTGAATGTTACTTGCCACATGTCAGCCCAAACCTGGATGTTGTCCAGGTCTTACTGCATTTGGACATGGACTGCTTCAGTATCTGAGGAGCTGCAAATGGTGCTGAACATTGTGCAATCATCAGCAAACATCCCCACTTCTGACCTTATGATGGAAGGAAGGTCATTGATGAAGCAGCTGAAGATGGTTGGGCCTAGGACACTACCCTGAGGAACTTCTGCAGTGATGTCCTGGAGTTGAGATGACTGACCTCCAACAACCACAACCATCTTCCTTTGTGCTAGGTATGACTCCAGCCAGCGGAGAGTTTCCCCCCTGATTCCCATTGACTCCAGTCTTGCTAGGGCTCCTTGATGCCACACTCAGTCAAATGCTGCCTTGATGGCAAGGGCAGTCACTCTTACCTCCCCTCGGGAGTTCAGCTGTTTGGTCCATGTTTGAACCAAGACTGTTTTGAGGTCAGGAGCTGAATGGCCCTGGCAGAACCCAACTGGGCATCAGTGAGCAGGTTATTGCTAAGCCACTTGATGGCACTGTTGATGACCCCTTCCATTACTTTACTGATGACCAAGAGTAGACTGATGGGACAGTAATTGGCAGGGTTGGATTTGTCGTGCTTTTTGTGTACAGGACATATCTGTGCAATTTTGCACAAAGCCGGGTAAATGCCAGTGTTGTAGCTGTACTGGAACAGTTTGGCTAGGGGCATGGCAATGTCCTTTCGGACTCGGCCAGCTCGGTCAGTAGCGGTGCTACTGAGCCACTCTTGGTGATGGACATTGAAGTCCCCCACTTAGAGTATATTCTGCGCCCTTGCCACCCTCTGTGCTTCCTTCATGTGGTGTTCAACATGGAGGAGCACTGATTCATCAGCTGAGGAGGGGGGTCCGTGGTAATCAGCACAAGGTTTCCTTGCCCATGTTTGACCTGATGCCATGAGACTTCATGGGGTCCGGAGTCAATGTTGAGGACTCCCAGGGCAACTCTCTCCTGACTGTATACCATTGTGCCACCACCTCTGCTGGGCCTGCCCTGCCCGTGGGACAGGACATACATAGGGATGTTGATGGTGGTATCTGTAAGGTATGATTCCATGAGGAAGACTATGTTAGGCTGTTGCTTGACTAGTCTGTGAGACAGCTCTCCCACTTTTGGCACTAGCACCCTAGATGTTAGTAAGGAGGACTTTGCAGTATTGCAAAGGGATGTGATTGCCATTGTTTCCGTTGCCTAGACTGATGCCAAATGTCCGTCTGGTTTCATTCCTCTTTTGTGACTTTGTAGCTGTTTGTTACAACTGAGTGGCTTGTTAGGCCATTTCAGAGGGGATTTAAGAGTCAAACACATGGGTCTGGACTCACATGTAAGGGCAACAGATTTCTTCCCCTAAAGGACATTAGTGAACCAAATGGGTTTTTAAACAATAGACAATGGTTTCATGGTCTTCATCAGATTTTTAATTCCAGATTTGCCATGGCAGGATTCAACCCTGCATCCCCAGAGTATTACACTGGGTCTCTGGATTATTTGTCCAGCGACAATACCATTACGCCATCACTTCGCTGCCCTCTTGTGTTGCCACTGCAGGAACTCATCCATGGCTAACACGATGGAGTGCAGACCTGCGCACATCTCCATTTTCTGCTGGATCAGGGTCTCCTTGGGTGTCTGCCATCTTTCCCATGGAGACCAAAAACAGGGTGCAGCTGAGCTGAGTGAAGACTTGGAGTTTGGTGAGAGGGGGAGTTTTAGCTGTTAATTTTGTTCTTAAATTTTACTCTTAAAATCTAATCTATTCTGTAATTAGCAGTAACTGGAAAGTACTGTGTAGGCAGGCTAAGTTTTTGTCTTCTTGCATGTTAGACAGGGTATACTCACTCTCAGCTGAGTAGGAGCTGAGTAGCTAATTAGCTAACTGGTTGAATCTGATGAAGAGAGCCCCAGTTCAGTTTACAATAAATTCAGTGTTTTTTAGTGCAGCCAAAGCAAACAGAGTTTGAGCTAACTGAGTCAAGACTTTGGGCAGGACTTTTCGCTGAGCGAGCTAGTGCGCGTCCGACCTGCTTGAGCATAAAATAATGGACGATGATGTCAGGCGAGCGTCCCAATGTCATCACGAACCGCGATATTTCAGTCGACGGGCGTGCGCAGGAGTCGGCAGTGAGTCCGCCGACAATTAAAAAGCCCATTAAGGCCATTAAAAATGTAACTGAAATAAATTTTTTCGCTGCCTGTCCAACTTTACGGTTGGCGGGTGAGCGAAAAGGCCGAGGGGCCTTTGCATTTTTTGCGAAACCTCACCCATGGGTGGGATGAAGTTTCAATCCAACCATTTAAAAAAATCCACCCTAATTTCTGACGTGTCCCTGCTCATGTGACCATGTTCTTTAACATTTTAAAAAACTTAATTTTTGATTTTCAAAACTCTTCACCTCCCTGAGGCAACTTTGTGCCTCAGGGAGCTTTTCCAGCGCGTGCACGCATGCATGAATTTGCGCACTTGCCCTCCTACTCCCTCCCCCACACAGGCAGTACTGAGCGCTGACACTCACGTTTCACGCTGGGCGGGCTTTAATTGGCATGCCAGCATGAAATGGCGGTTCGACCCCGATTGCAGGCGGCGGTCAGCTTCCAAACTGTTCCTGCCTGCCCCCGCCGAGCCTGCCTGATGAGGGAAAATCCTGGCCTTGGGGTTTGGTGAGAGGGGGAGTTGTTTCCTTTTTCTATCTTTCTCGCTCCATAGGGATTGGTTCTTGCTTTACTACAGGGAAAGGAGCTAGCTGTATGGTGAGTACCTAGTAAGTGGGTAAATCATATTCTAACCCTAAGGTTTAAAATAGTACACAAATTGATGGTAACGTTAACAAAAAATAAAGGAAAGCAACATAAATGTGATTAATATAATTAAGTAATTATTTAAAACACATTGAGGATGGCAGGACAGGTGATGTATCAAAGCTGCAGCCTGTGGGAGCTCCAGGATAACATTGTGATCCAGGGCAAACATGCCTGCAGTAAGTGTTTGCAGCTTGAGGAACTTAAACTCAGAGTAATTGAGCTGGAGGCTGAGCTGCAGACCCTGCGACATATCAGGGAGGGGGAGAGTTACCTGGATACTTTGTACCAGAAACAGTCACACCACTTAGGATGGGATCTTCTAGTTTGGTCAGTGGTCAGGGACAGGAGGGTGTGGCTGCGAGTGAGGCAGGTGAGGGGACCCAGAGGGCAGGAGTGTGAGCCTCTGCAATTGTCCAATAGGTTTGAGGTTCTCTCAGCTTGTTTGGATGAGAGTAGGGGCTGCAGGGTGGATACAGCAAGCCATCCAAATGCGGGGTGCTAAAAGGAATGTAGTGATAGTAGGGGACAGTACAGTGAGTGGGATTGACACTATTCTCTGTAGCAAAAAGCGAGAGTCCAGATGGCTATATTGTCTGCCTGGTGCCAGGGTTCTAGAAATCTGCTCAGGGCTGGAGAGGAACTTGCAGTGGGAGGGGGAGAATGCAGTGGTCATGGTCCATCTAGGTATCAATGACATAGGCATGATGAGGAAGGAGGCTCTGCATAGTCAGTATGAGGAGCTAGGCATCAAATTAAGAAGCAGAACCTCAAAAGTAATAATTTCTGGATTATTACCTGAAGCACGTGCATATTGGCATAGTACAAATAAGATTAGAGAAATGGCTCAAAGACTGGTTTGGGAAAAGTGGGTTCCAGTTTCTGGGGCACTGGTACCAGTATTGCGGAAAGTGGGATCTGTGCCATTGGGATGGTCTACATCTTAACCATGCTGGGGCTAGTATCCTTGTGAGCCACATAACTAGGGAAGTTTAGAGAGTTTTAAAATAAATAGTGAGGACAAGGGATCAAATTCGGGGAGATGTGGTAAACCAAAGAGTGGAGACAAGGCAAGAGAGAAAGGTATTAATATGGATAATGATAAATAGGCCATGACAGGAAGGGACAAAGAGTACAAATCTAAGCGTAAATCAGCAGAAAAGGCTACACTCTACAAAAATAATATAAGGACAAAACTAAAGGCTCTGTATTTTAATCCACGTGGCATTCAAAACAAAACAAATGATAGCGCAAGTAGAAATAAATAAGTACAATCTGATAGCCATTACAGAGACATGGCTACAGGATGGAATATTTGGGACCTGAATATTGAAGGGTATGTGACATTAAGGAAGGACAGGAAGTTAGGAAAAGGTGGAGGGGTGGCTCTGTTAATTAATTATGGGATTAGCATATTAGAGAAGGTTGACCTTAGTTTAGGAAACCAGGATGTAGAAGCGGTTTGGGTTGAGTTGAGGAATGATGAAGGCAAGAAGTCACTTGTAGGAGTGCTGTATAGGCTCCCTTATTCTAACTGCACAGTAGGACAGAGTATAAAGAAGAGATAATGGGAGTTTGTCAGAAAGGTACAGCAATAATCTTGGGGGATTTTAATCCAGAAATAGATGAAAAATCAGATGGGCAAAGGTAAGGTAGATAAGAAGTTCATAGGATGTTTTCAGGATAGTTTTTTTAGAACAGTATGTTCTAGAGCCAACCAGAGAGCAGGCTCCACTAGACGTGATATTAAGCAACAAGATAGGATTAATTGATAAACTCCTAGTGAAGGCAACCCACACCTAGGTAGCAGCAATCATAATATGATTAAATTTTACATTCATTTTGAGGAAGAAATGAGTGCATCCAAGACTAGTATTTTAAACTTAAATAAGGGCAATTGTGAGGGCATGAAAGTAGAGCTAGCTAAAGCGAACTGGCAAATGAGGTTAACTGATAGGCCAATAGAGGTTCAGTAGCAGATGTTTAAAGGGATATTTCAGAATACACAGAATATATACATTCCAATCAGAGAGAAAAATTCCAAGGGGAGGGCCCACCATCCATGTTAACTAAGAAGTGAAAGAAAATATCAAAGTTAAGGAAAAAGCTATAATTACGCAAAGATGGGTGGCATGTCAGAAGACTGGAAAGAATATAAAGATCAGCAGAAAATGACAAAAAGATTAATAAGAAGGGAAAAATTAGAGTACGAGAGAAAGCTAGCTAGTAATATAAAGATGGATATTAAGAGCTTCCGTAGATATTTAAATAAGAAAAGAGTTAACAAAGTGAGCATTGGTCCTAGAGAAAGTGCATCTAGGAAATTGGTAATGGAAAGTAGGGAGATGGCAGATGAATTAAACAGGTATTTTGTAACACAAAAACAGAAATACCTGGAAAAACTCAGCAGGTCTAGCAGCATTGGCGGAGAAGAGCAAAGTTGACATTTCTAGTCCTCATGACCCTTCAACAGAACTAAGTAGAGATAGGAAAGGGGTGAAATATAAGCTGGTTTAAGGGGGTGGGGGGGAGGGGGGCTGGGGGTTGTTGAGACAAGCAAGCAGTGATAGGAGGAGATAACCAAAAGATGTCACGGACAAAAGAACAATGAGGTGTTGAAGGTGGTGATATTATCTAAAAGAATGTGCTAATTAAGAGTGGAGAGCAGGACAAGCAAGGTAGCTCTAGTGGGGGTGGGGTGAAATAAACGGTGGGTGGAATACATTTAAAAATAATGGAAATAGTTGGGAAAAGAAAAATCTATATAAATTATTGGAAAAAACAAAAGGGAGGGGGAAGAAACGGAAAGGGGGTGGGGATGGAGGAGAGAGTTCAAGATCTAAAGTTGTTGAACTCAATATTCAGTCCGGAAGGCTGTAAAGTGCCTAGTCGGAAGATGAGGTGTTGTTCCGCCAGTTTGCGTTAAGCTTCACTGGAGCAATGCAGCAAGCCAAGGACAGACATGTCGGCAAGAGAGCGGTGTGGAGTGTTAAAATGGCAAGCGACAGGGAGGTCTAGGTAATGCTTGCGGACAGACCGAAGGTGTTCTGCAAAGCGGTCACCCAGTCTGCGTTTGGTATCTCCAATGTAGAGGAAACCGTAAGTGTAGAGGTATTTTGTAACATTCAAGAAGTAGCTGTAAATCTGGAAATGGAAAGGAGGGAGGAACTTTTGAAAATTACAATCACCAGGGAAGTGGTATTGAGCAAGTTATTGGGTCTGCGGGTTGACAAATCCCCAGGTCCAGATGGGCTTCACCCTAAGGGCTTGAAAGAATGGCTAGTGAGATCATTGATATGCTGGTTTTAACTTTCCAAAATTCACTAGATTGGGGGAAGGTTCCATTGGATGGGAAAATAGAAAATTATTCAAAAAAGGAGAGACATTGAAAACAGAAAACTACAGGTCAGTTAGGTTAACGTCCATAATAGGTAAATTATTAGAAGTTATTATTAAGGATGTTAAAGTAGGGCACTTTAGTTAAGTCAATCTGAAAGGGAAATTATGTTTAACCAATTTATTGGAGTTCTTTAAAGGAGTCACATGTGCTTGGATAAAAGGGAACTGTTGGGTGTATTGTACTTCGATTTCTAGAAGGCATTTGATAAAGTGCCACCTCAAAGGTTATTGTGGAAATTAAAAGCTTATGGTACAGTGGGGTAACATATTGACATGGATAAAAGAGTTGATAAGGAACAGGAAGCAGAGAGTAGGCATAAATGAGTCTTTTTCTTGTTGGCATGATGTAACGAGTGATGTGCTACAAATGTGAAATAGTCCATTTTGGCAGGAAGAATAAAGAAGAAGCATATTATCTAAATGGTGAGAGATTGCAGAGCTCTGTGATTCAGAGCAATTTGGGTGTCCTAGCGCATATCCTTCATTTGCACAAAACACTGGTGAGACCACATTTGGCATACTGTTACAGTATTGGTGTCCTTATTTAAGGAAGGATGTAAATGCATTAGGAGCACAGAAGGTTAACTACATTAATACCTGGAATGGCCAGGTTGTCTTATGAGGAAAGATTGGTATTCACTGGAGTTAGAAGAGTAAGAGGCAACTTGATTGAAACCTTTAAGATCTTGAGGTGTTTTGACGGGTGGATGTGGAGGGGTTATTTCATCTTGTAGGAGAATCTAGAACTAGGGGTCACTTTAAAAATAAGGGGTTGCTCAGTTAAGACAGATGAGGAGAAATTTTTTTTCTCTGAGGGTTGTGAGTGCTTGGAACTCTTCCTCAATAGGCAATGGGCTTGAGAGTCTTTGAGTATTTTAAGGCAGAGCTAGATAGATTCTTGATAAGCAAGAGGGTGAAATGTTATTGGGGTTAGGCAGGAATATGTAGTTGAGTTGACAATCAGGTCAACCATGATCTTACTGAATGGTGGAGTACGCTCAGAGGCTGAGCAGCCTACTCCTGCTCCTAATTTGTAAGTTCGAATGTATGCTGGCAAAGAAGAGATAGTTTGGGCACAGTCAGGGTATATTCCCTCAAAAGGGAAAGATAGCACAAACAAATCCAGAGCTCCCTGCATGACCAAGGAAATAAAAATTAAGATAAAGGCTGGGATTTTCCATGCCCGATCGTGAGGGGCATGTTTGGTGGTGAGATCGAAGAATCTTGTGAGAAGGCAGTCGGCGTGTTTCCCAATGACATGAATCCAGGAAGTGATTGTCGCCCCCACCCCATCATTGGCGGCTGTGTTTCCCGTTGTTTAACATCGGGAACTTAATTTGAATGAATTTGCATCTCATTATTGTGGCCACAAGTCAGAATCAACTCCCCCGCCCATGTCAAATTTAAAGCCCACGTCAACTTGATTTTTACGATGGTCAGATATACAACTTTAAAAGGCATGCAACTGGTGACCTGAACTTCAAGGGGAACTCAGAAGCAAGTGTACAAAACATTGCGCAGCGCTCACGATGACTGCAATGCAAGGAAGTGGCTCTGTGGACGCAGGGCGGGTTACAGGCAAGTCTCCACAGCAGCTTCTTCATGGCTGACTTGTGGTGCAGGGGCAAGAGCGACAGTGCAAAAGGGGAAGAGGAAGGGAATCTTGAGGCAAGGGCGACAGTGCAAGAGGGAAAGGGGAGAAATCTGGGCAGAAGCAACTGTGCCAGGGAGAAGGAAACCTCTGGTAAGGGCTACAGTGTAAGGGGGAAAGGGGAGAAGGGAACCTTGGGCAACTGTGACAGTGCAAGGGGGGAAGGGAGACAATACAATGGGGGATTGGAGGAGAAGGGAACCTTGGGGCATGAGTGACTGTGCCAGGATGAGGAAACCTCAGGGTAAGGCTGCAGTGCAAAGAGGGATCCTGGCAGCACAGACTGAAGTTTGATCACAAATACATGCCGGGTCTGGAGTGGAAGTGGGATGAAAATGGTCAGGCAAATGCCAAATCATGTCAAAGCTGAGCACTGTTCCACAGCTGAGAGCATTTAGTTTGAGCTTAGTTGACATGCTTGGAGTCAGGCTCGTCAAGCAATTATGCCCACTCAAGAAACATTAATTCCTGATGGTGCCAATGATTGCTTCTGTACTATTAACCCCTCATGCATACGCTTCAATCTCGACTAAGTGCTATGGTGCTGTATAACAATTGGGCGACTGGGAAAGCTTGAGGATCCTCTTGGGAAAGGTGGCCATCCAACACTGACTGAGGGGTGCGTTCCTAGTGACATTGAAAAGTCACCCTTATGGTCTGAGCAAACCACGAAGCCTTGAGTGCAGGTTAGGACAATGCCTGCGCCTGAGATGAGAGTTCAGGATGCAGTCGAGTGGCTGAAGCTGTCACCACTCGGCCATGTGGTGTGGGGCGGTGCTGGGTGTGGGCATGGTGGTGAGCCATCATGCGCACTAACCACTGGGCATCCATGCGGTGGCCTGGACTCTCCGGAAGGCGTTAAGGGGCCTTGAGAGCCAGTGACAGGCGATGACTTGACCAAGAGTGGTCCTTAGGAGACATTTGCTGACCCTCACATCTCTCTCTTTGATATTGCAGTGAGGTGACCATCAGGAACATGGGACAGAAATTTGCCCTTGGCAGTTGTGCTCGGTGGGCGGAGGTGGTCAGGAAGCCGACTGCTGCCCACGATCAGCCAATTAAGGCCCGTCCAGCGTGAAATGCGAACAGCAGCGGTTGAGTGCTGACTATGCCGGGGGCTGGAGGGGAGGGAGTGCAAGCCAGCTGAGCGTGAAATTCGTACATACACATGAGTGAGCGCTGCATAATCTCCACGAGGCACGGAGCTGCCTCAGGGAGATGAAGAGATATAAAAAAAAATAAAACAAATAAAAATGTAATAAAACATGTCCCGTCATGTGACTCTGTCGCATCAGCAGGGACAATTTTTAGTGAAAAATTAAAGCTTTTATTTTCTTTGATTTTGGAAACCTCATCCCGCCTGTGGATGAGGTTTCCAAAAAATGCAAAGGCTGCTTGGCCTTTTCGTCTGCCCGCCAGCTGTTAGGTTGGATGGGCAGCAAAAGCTTTACATTAATTGATAACTCAATGGCCTCACCAGGCCTTTTAATTGTTGGCTGGTGCACTGCCAGCTCTGGCGCACGCCCATCGAATGAACTGTCGCGTGACTGTGCATTAATGGCACGCTCAGCCAATGTCAACACGCGTCATTTCACGCTCGAGTGGGTCGGGTACATGCCCGGCCCGCCGAGCAAAAATCTCTGCCCATGGATTCTGGTTATCTTGCTGTCTGCCTCATTGCTTATAGGCAGGAGAGAAGAAGGAGAAGAATGTGATGGACGCACCTGGCTTGCCAAAGGGAGGAGCAGAACCTTGAAGACCAAGGGTTGGCATAACCTCCTCCATACACAGAGAATGAACCCCACAGAGCTGTCATTCATAGGCGCATTGCTAGACCCAGGGTCTATAGACGGCACATGTGCTGCCTGCAGATGAGCAAGAACCAATGTCGCCAACGCCTGCGCATGTCAAGGGAACTGGTCACGCACTTATTCCACCTTCTGCAGGATTAGGCATCACGGGGTCTCAAAGAGCATCCACTGTCAGTGGCAGTTAAAGTTACCGCCATGCTCAGTTTCTGTGAGAGTGGCTTCTTCCAGGCCTCCATTGAGGACCTTTGCGATATCACACAAGCCTTCACCCACAAATGTATCCAGGAAGTCATGGACACCCTTTTTACCAAGGCACACAACTTTGCCAACTTTGACAGAGATCAGGCAAGCCAGGAAGCAAGAGTGCTGGTTTTTGCTGAGATTTGCGGATTCCTTCAGGTGCAGGGTATCATCGACTGCACTCACTTGTCTCTTAAATCTCCCTGTCGACAAGCAGTCCAGTATCTGAACCACAAAGGCTTCGAGTCTCTATGTTCAGCTGGTCTGCGACCATAACAAATGGATCATGCAGGTATGTGAAAGATACCCCAGAGTGTCCACGACCCATACATCCTTAGCAGGTCTCACATCCCTGCCATCTTCCAGGGACCATACAGAATGCAGGGCTGGCTCCTCGGGGACAAGGGCTACTCATGAGGGACGTGGTCAAAAGATAATCAAAAAAATAGAGTAGATGATAAGACGTTATTTCACCTTGTATGGGAGTCTTGGACCAGAGGGCATAATCTCAGAGTAAGGGGGCATCCATTTAAAACAGAGATGAGGAGGAATTTCTTTTCTCAGATAGTCAGTTTGTGGAACTCTTTACTGCAGAGGGCTGTAGAGGCTGGGTCATTAAGTATATTCAAGGCTGAGATAGACAGATTTTTAATCTGTAAGGGAATCAATGGTTATGGGGAAAAGGCAGGAAAGTGGAGTTGAGGATTATCTAATCAGCCATGATCTCATTGAATGGTGGAGCAGACACTGATGGATGCCAGCAAATGCCTCAGCGATGGTTCTGCATTGCCACAGGAGCTGCACGCTAATGGCTTGGACTAAGGTCACCATGGGGGCCGCCATCCTACCAGTGTTGACCTTGGTGCATTGGCATGCCAGTGCTATCACCTCAGACTGAAGGCGGATGGACTGCTCCATTGCGCCTTGCAATCTGAGGAGTGCAGCAGGCATCCCTTCCTAATGTTTCCAAGCTTGCTTTTGCAGCTCTAGCAACTTAGGTACATTCAATTCCACAGGCTCCTCATCTGACTCGGACTCAGCAGCTTTCTGGTCTCCAGCAGTTCTCCAAGTGCTGGAAACTTGGGAAGTTCCTGCCTCTGCCTGCTGTGGATCAGACAGTGTGATGTACTCACCAGATTATGACCCTGAGGCTAGGAACTTGGTCCTGCGAGGTGCAAGTCTCTGCGCTGTGGAGGTTGTGGGTGAGCGCAATGAAGGGCCTTCAATTTCGGTGTCTGTGGATTCCTCTTCCATGGGGTCCTTGGCTAGAGTTGGGGACCGGGCTCGTGGACCCTCTTGGCTGCTTCCCAGATGTGCCTGCGAAACCAAGGAGAGATAATTAGTGCATGGCAGGGGACTGCGGAACAGGGGAACTCACAGCATAGTTGATGGATGTTGCACTACTAGATCCTCACTTGGCTGAGTGCAGCTGGCCTCACTGTCAGCAAAGGAATGGTCCACATCGCTGTCGGCCAGCTGGATGACTCTATTTTCAAAATCTGTGAGGACCTTGATGTCGGGCATTCCTTCACCAGTCTGCGACCTTTCCCTTTTATTGTGCACCAGCTTGTCCTACATGAATACAAATGGAGAGACTGCAAGTAGGACGCCTGCCAGGCCAGATGGCATGTATGGGTGGTGAGTGGTGCCATAGATAGAATGAGGACACCATCTTCAGGGCAGATGAAAGTGTGTTTGTGAGAGAGTGAATGGTGATGTCCTTTGAGCTGGCTGTGAGTGAGATCCCTGTGGATGTGTGATGGGTTTGTGAGGGTGTGAGTTGAGAGTGATTAGAAGAGTGACTTACCCTGGCAGAACGGAGGAGATCATTCATCCTCTTTTGGTACTGTGTTGCTGTCCTCTTTTGAAGGGCGTTGGCACTGACCACCACTGCCATCACCTTCCATGCTGGATTTGTCACCTAGGATGAGATTCTTCATTCAGAGTGGAGGTAGAGGACATCACAGCGGGCTTCCGCTGTGTCCAGTAAGTGCTTGAGAGAGGCATCGCTAAATGTGGGGGCAACATTTTTCCTCCCTTTGTTAGCCACCTGTTCCCAGCAGCTTCCCATCCTTTGAAGAGTGCTAGCTCTGTGCAGGGCCTGTTTTTAAATATGGCGCCCAGTTTACTGAAGGCCTGAGGTCATGTATGGGTCAGGGGAATTAAAGGCGTCTGCCAGCAACCCGACATAAAACCCACGCCTTCCAATTTTTTAAACAACATGGCGCACAGTTTGGTGGAAAAAGCCGTCATTGCTGTTGGTGGGTTGCATGCCATTTCCCCTGCTGATTTCTGGGACAATTTTGCCCAAAGAAGAAAAAGCGTGCTTATGACAATTGAGAACCAGGCTGAAGAAGCAAAGAGGGAGTATGAAAAGAGACTGGCAGCCAACATTATAGGACATCTCAAAGTCTTCTATAGGCACATAAATAGTAAAAAATGTGGTAAAAGGAGGAGTAGGGATGTTGAGGGACCAAAAGGGAATCTACACATGGAGGCAGAGGGCATAGCTGAATATTAAATTAACACTTTGCATCTGTCTTTACCAAGGAAGAAGATACTACCCAGGCCATGGTAAAAGAGAATGTAATGCAGACACTAAAAGGGATTAAAATTAAAAAGGAGGTGGTATTGGATAGGTTACCTATACTTAAAGTTAATAAGTTACCTGGACTGGATGAGATGCACCCAAGGATATTGAGAGTGGAAATCGTGAAGGCACTGGCCATAATTTTTCAGACTTCGTTAGACTGGTGGTGCCAGTGAACTGGAAAATTGCAAACATTGCACCTTGTTCAAAAAAGGTTGTAGGGATAAGCCCAGCAACCCTACATGCCAGTAAGTTTAACTTCAGTGGTAGGGAAACTTCTAGAAACAATAATTTGGGGCAAAGTTAAAGTCACATGGACAAATGTGAACTAATTAAGAGGAGCCAGCATGGATTTCTTAAGGGAAAGTCATTTTTAACTAACTTGTTGCAGGTTTTTGAAGAGGTAATGGAGATGGTTGATGAGGGCATTGCAATTGATGTGTGCATCGATTTCCAAAAGACGTGTGACACACTGCCACTCAACAGACTTGTGAGCAAAGTTATAGCTCATGGAATAAAAGGGACAGTAGCAGCATGGATATGGAATTGACTGAGTGGCTGGAAGCAGAAAGTAGTGGTTAATGGATGTTTTTCAGGCTGGAGGATGGTTTGTAATGGAGTTCCCCAGGGATCAGTGTTGGGACCCTTGCTTTTCCTGCTATATATTACAGGTATACAGACATAATTTCAAAGTTTGCAGATGATATAAAACTTGGATGCATTGTGAACTTTGAGAAGGATCATGAAGAACTTCAAAAAGACATAAACTTTGGTGGGATGGTCGGGCAGATGGAGTTCAATGCAGAGAAACGTGAAGAGACAATGTAAAATAGGTGGTACAACTCTAAAATGGGTGCAGGAGCAGAGGGACCTGGGTGTATGGTGTGCATAAGTCATTGAAGGTGGCTGGACTGTTTGAGAGAATGGTTAATAAAGCATACAGTATCTTGGGCTTTATTAATAGGAGAGCATAAGAAATAGGAACAGGAGTAGACCACTCGGCCCTTTGAGCCTGCTCCATCATTTAATAAGATCATGGCTGATCTTGTGTTGTTTCAATTTCCATGTCCCCATCTAACCTCGATAACCTTTGATTCCCTTGCCTAACAAGAATCTATCCACCTCTGCCTTAAAAATATTCAATGACCCTGCCTCCACCACCTCCTGAGGCAGAGAATTCCAAAGCCACACAACTCTCTGAGAAAAAAAATTCTCCTCTTCTCTGTCCTAAAAGGCTGTCCCCTAATTTCAAAACAGTGCCTCCTAGTTCTGGACTTACCCACAAGAGGAAACATCCTTTCGATGTCCACCTTGTCAAGGCCGTTTAGGATCTTGTATATTTCAATCAAATTACTCCTCACTCTTCTAAACTCCAGTGGAAACTAGTCCAGTCTGTCCAACCTTTCCTCATAAGACAACCCATTCATTCCCGGTATCAATCTAGTGAATCTCCTTTTGAACCGCCTCTAATACATTTACATCCTTCCTTAAATACACACAGTATTTGAGATGTGGTCTCACCAATGCCCTGTATAACTGAAGCATAACATCCTTACTTTTATGTTCATTCCCTCTCATAATAAAGGATAGTATTCCATTAGCCTTCTTACTTACTTTCTTCACCTGCATACTAACTTCTTGTGATTGATGTACTAGAACACCTAGATCCCTCTGCGCCTCAGAATTATGCAGCTGTTCTCCATTTATTTAATACTCTGCTTCTTTGTTCTTCCTGCCAAAGTGAACAACTTCACATTTTCCCACATTAAACTCCATTTGCCAGATCTTTGCCAACTCACTCAACCTATCTATATCCATCTGCAACCTCATGTCCTCTTCGCAACATACTTTCCTACCTAACTTTGTGTCATCTGCAAATCTAGCTACCGTGTCTTCACCACTTCCCTCATCTAAGTCATTGATGTAAATCGTAAAAAATTAAGGCCCCAATACAGACCCCTGTGGGACTCCACTCGTCACATCCTACCAATCAGAAAAAAAACTCATTTTTGCATACTGTCTGCTTTCTGCCAAACAGCCAATCTTCTATCCATGCTAATATGTTACCCCCTACACCATGCACTTTTATTTTCCGTAATAACCTTTGATGTGGCACCTTATCAAATGCCTTTTGGTTATCCATGTCTACAAGCTACGGTCTACAGGCTCCCCTTTATCCACTGTGCATGATAATCCTTCAAAAACTCCAATAAAATTGGTTAAATATGATTTTCCTTTCACAAAACCTTGCTGACTGATCTCTGTTGCCTTGAACTCTTGTAAGTACCCAGCTATAACCTGCTTAAAGATTAAATCTAATAACTTCCCCATGACAGATGTCAAACTAACTGGCCTATAGTTTCCTATAGGAGCATGGAGTACAAGAGCAAGGAGGTTAAAGGCATAATACTGCCGATGCTGGAAATCTGAAACAAAAACAAAAAATGCTGGAAAAACTCAGCAGGTCTGACAGCATCTGTGGAGAGAAAGACGGAGTTAACGTTTCAAGTCAGTATGACTCTTCTTCAGACCTGCTGAGTTTTCCCAGCAAGTTTTGTTCAGGTTATATTGAACTTGGATAAGTCAGTAGTTTGACATCAGCTGGAGTATTGCGTCCAGTTCTGGGCATTGCACTTTAGGAAGCATGTGAAGGTATTGTAGAGAGTGCAGAAATGATTCATGAGAATGGTTCCAGGGATGAGGAACAACAGTTATGAAGGTAGATTGGAGAAGTTGGGACTGTTTTCCTTGGAGAAAAGAAGGCTGAGAGGAGATTTTATAGAGGTATTCAAAATCATGAGAGGTCTGAACAGAGTAGATAGGAAGAAAATATTCCCACTTGTGAAAGGATTGAGAATAAGAGGGCATAGAGTTAAAGTAATTAGTAAAAGAAGCAATAGTGCAGGGGAGAAACTTTTCATGCAGCGAGTGGTTAGGGTCTGGAATGTGCTGCCTGAGAGTGTACAGGGTTATAGAGAGAAGGTGGGGAAATGAAACTAGGTGAGATGCTCATTCAGAAAGCCAGTGCAGACATGATGGGCCAAATGGCCTCCTTCTACATTGTAACAATTCTGTGATTGATTCTGTTTCTTGATATCATGGGCAGGATTTAACAGACGGCCGGTTCTATAGCCCTGCTGTAGAAAAAGTCACTGCGAAACTGCCCCCCCACTCTGCACAGTGGGCTGCCCTGCAGTGAGTTAATACTCAGAGCAGTATTAAGTAGCTCAGTCTGAGACTTCTGCTTCCATCTGGGAAGTCCCACCTCCAAGAACTGCCAGCCAATCACTGGGAGCGGTTGCCACTGCAAGGACTGCATCCAGTCCCCAGCAAAAAAGAGTCAGGAGCTGAATGACAGTAATATTGAGGAGATTCTCCATAGGGTTTCGAGGCACCTGGGAGAGGGGCTCGCTAAGGGTCTCAACTGACATGAGGGCCTCGCCTGGCACCCAGTAAATTGCGGCCAGGTCAGGGACAGATGAGTAGGCAGTGGGAAAGCCACTCATGGAATGTTATGGCCCCCCCACCACCGCCTGCAAACCTACTGGCAGGGGACTGTAAAATTATGTTGTATGTGAAGTGAATCGAATTGGCTGAAGACTGGCATCTCTAATGTTGGGGACCTTAGGAGGAGGCCAAAATGGATCATTTGTTCGGCATTTCTGGCTAAAGATGGTTGCAAATGCTTCAGTCTTGTCTTTTGCACTGTCATGCTGCCTCCCCCTTCATTTAGGATGGTGATATTTGTGGAGTCTTCTCCTCCAGTTAGTTGTTTAATTTCCCACCTCTATTCACGACTGTGGCAGGACTGTGATCCTTTGATTGTGGGGTTGTTTAGCTCTGGCTCTTGCATTATGCTTTTGCTATTTGACATATATATATTCCTGAGTTGTAGTTTCACCAGGTTGGCACCTCATTTTTATTATTGCCTAGTGCAGCTTCTGGCATGCTCTCCTGCACTCTTAATTGAACTGGGTTGATCCCTTGGTTTGATCGTAATGGTAGGTTGGGGTATACGCCAGGCCATGAGGTTCCAGGTTGTGGTTAAATACAATTCTGCTGCTGCTGATGCCCCACAGCGCTTCAAGGGTGCCAAGTTTTGAGCTACTTGATCTATTTTGAATCGATCCCATTGACCCCAACCCAGTCATTTTTGGGAGTTAAATTTCCCCCCAATGTCCTTCAGCATAGCATAATTTTTTTAGCGAAATGAAATTTAAGGAGCACCAGTTTTCATTCTCACTTTTAATTTATTTGCTAATATGTTGCTGGAAAAGTTTAATGATAGATGCAGATTGAATGAAAAGTTTTGAAGAGCATAAGAAGAACAGGTCAAAACACCATAAAAAAAAATGAAAGATGCAAAAGGCAATGACATCCAAAGGGAATACCCTTCACCCTCACCACCACACACCGCCACCCCCTGCGCCCCCCTGTCCCTGAAAGGCATTGATAAAGACTACAATCTATACAATATTGAATTTGCTGTGTACAGTGTGCACTCATTATTTAAGGATCAGCATTCAGCGACACAGGTGGGACTGCACAGATCTATCACTAAATTGGCTGTATTAGAAGCTAAAAATTCTCATTGCTATGCATGCATCATTTCTAACACACTTTGCATTGTCCTCATTGTTTCATGGGGCAAACACTAACACAAAGAAAATATCAGAGAAACCATGTTGAAAAGTTTTGGGGAACTAGGGATTGCCATAGAGGAAAGCCAAGATCATCTCCATAAAATGAAGAAAGTACAGTCAATATCAGGAAGAGAGCAACATATAGACTAATGATAAACATCACCAAAGTTAGTTCTTATATTTGGATGTGAATCAAGAGCTTCAACGTTGACTGTGCTTTGAATTTTTTATTCTTTGACCTAATTTGTTTGGTGGCTGCAAAGATAATAATGTTCCACAGTATCATCTAAGATCAAGATCAATGTATTACATGCTTAAGAATCAAATAAGATTTATTAACCAATTTTCTTGACAGAGTTGTGAAGAAAAATGAGATTTATTAATTACTGAGCTTTTAGCATTGAACGGAGAGCATTTCTTTTGCAAATTGATTTTGAACTGTCAAGAATTGTTGCTGCATATTTAAATAAAGGGACTTTTTAATGCAGAATACCGTTCTTCATATCAATCTTTGAAATGATTAGAACGATGCCACATATACTTATAGATTTAAGTAATTATATTTTTTTCTTGCAGGCGATTGCACGTGTGACGATAAATGGATTGGGTGCATAATGCAAGATTCCGGGTAGGAAACCATACACAGTATACCTGCACTGGAATTCTGTAGAAAACACCATCCTGTTGTCTGATTTCTGTGAGAAGTAACCTGGCCATTAATTTCATGTTATAAAGAAAGAAAGAACCTTGCAATTATGTAATGCTTTCAAGATCTCATGACATCCCAAAACACTTTACAACCAATAAAGTATTTTTAGTGTATCACTTGTAATGGAAAAATTGCAGCAGCAATTTGCAAAGTTACACAAATAGCAATCATTTTTTTTATTAATTCACAGGATGCAAAAATCACTAACTTTTTCGAGTACAAATCCGTTTCCATCTGTTTCAGATGAAGTTACATTGTTTCATAGTTTGCCATTGTGAGATTTGAACTCTTGATCTTGGGGTTACAAACCCAGTACCATAACCACTTGGCTATTTAGGTCAAGCCAAAAATCGCTAACAAGGAAGCTTTTATTGCCCATCCCTAATTGTCTTTAATTAAGTGGCTCCTTGGCCATTTCAGAGGGCAGTTAAGAATCAGTCATTTTGCTGTGGGTCTGGAGTCACATTTAGACCAGACTGGGAAAGGATGGCAGATTTCCTTCTTTAAAGGACATTAGTGAACCAGATGGGTTTTTACAACAACCTGATAGTTTCATTGTCATCATTATGAGACTAGGAACAGAATTTTATGGCCTCGTTGCGGCTGGGGTGGCGCTGGAAAATGCGGCGAGTCGTTCAAATGTCCATTGACTTCGGTGGGACCGGAAATTCCTGTCAGCAGGAGGGGCTGTAAAATTCCACACTAGTTTTTTATTTCAGATGTATTTGATTAATTGCACTGATATAACTCAGATGCTGTGGTGGGATTTGAGCACATATATCTAAATCATTAGTCCAGGCCTCTAGATTATTAGTAACATAACAACTATATTATCACTCCTTGACCAATGTGGTAATGACAAGATAATCTGTTTTTGGTGCTGTTGGTTGAAAGAGAAATATCGCTCAAGGCATCATGCAGATCTCATCTGCCCTTCTTTGAATGGTGCCATGGGATTTTTTTACATCCACCTGAAAGGGCAGATGACACTCATTACAATCTCTTATCCAGACAACAACACCTATGACAGTGTAGCCCTTCCTCAGTTCTGAACTGCAAGCATCAGCCTAAATTTTCTCTCTCTATGTTGCATCCTTATTGCACAAGGGTTGCTAATCATGGCTAATTGCTGCCATGATATCTTACAAGGGCAAATAGAAGAGGCAGGCCCCAAGAACTAGCTTAGCCAGTATAGGAATTGAACCTGTGCTATCAGCACCATTAAGCACCACGCTCTAACCAATTGAGCTAACCAGTTATGTACAATTATGTACTTAAGCCCTGGAGAGGGACTTGAATGCACAATCTTTTGACTCAGAGACAAGAGGACAAAGAAACTTCATGGCCAAAACTTACAATTTAACTTCAAACAGATTCAGTTCTTGGAAGATCCAGAAACTGTTTGCTCTAAATACTTAATTTGCATCTACATGGATGTCATTGCTATAACGGAGACCTGACTAAAGGAGGGACAAAACTGGCAGCTAAATATCCCTAGTTATAGAGTCTTCTGACACGATAGAGTAGGAGATAAAACAAGAGGTGGGGGGGGGGGGGGGGGGGGGGGGGGGGGAGGGGTAGCACTAATGGTTAAAGAATCAATTCCAGTTGTGAGAAGGGATGATATACTAAATTGGTCAACAAACGAGGCTTTATGGATTGAGCTTAGAAATAAAAAAGGGGCAGTCACACTACTGGGAGTATACTATAGACCCCCAAATAGTGAAAGGGAGATAGAAGAACAAATATGTAGGCAAATTTCTGCTTGTAAGAACAAGCTTGTAAGGCAATAATAGTAGGAGACTTCAACTATCCTAATATCAACTGGGATTCAAACAATACAAGGGGCGCTGAGGGAGAAAAATTCATGCAGTGTGTCCAGGAAAATTTTTTCAACCAATTAATGACAAACCCAATGAGAGGAGATGCAATTCTAGACCTAGTCTTGAGGAACAAAGAAGGGCAAGTGGGTGAAGTGACAGTTGGCTACCATATTGGGGACAGTGATCACAATTCAGTTAGATTTAGCATTACCATGGAAAAGGACAGAGAAAAGGCAGGAGTAAAATTCTTGAACTGGGGGAAGACAAATTTTGCAGAAATGAGAAGGGTCTTGGCTGAGGTGAACTGGACAGCACTGCTGGAGGATAAAACAGTGGAAAACCAGTGGAAAGCACTAAAAAGCAAGATCCTAATTGTACAAAGTACAAAGTAAACATGTACCCTACAAAACTAAGAGTGGTACTGCCAAATCTACACCTCCCTGGTTGTCTGGAGGAATACAGGGGAAGATCAAACAGAAAAATAAAGCGGTAGGCACAAAGAACTAAGCACTGCAGATAGCCTAGACGAATATAGGAAGTGCAGGGACGAAGTAAAAAAGGAAATAAGGAAGTCAAAGAGAGGACATGAAAAAAGATTAACAAGTAAAGTTAAAGATAACCCAAAGATGTCTTACCAATACATTAATGCTAAAAGGTTAGTTAAGGAAAAAATGGGACCTATCAGAGATGAAGATGGAAACTTGTGTGTAGATGCAGAGGCTGTGGGAAGGATTTTGAATGAATATTTTGTCTCTGTGTTTACAAAGGAAAGGGAGGATATAGATCGTCCAGGAGGAACGCTGCGAGATATTGGACGGGATAGTCATAAAGAGAGAGGAAATACTCGAAGGATTGAAATCCTTGAAAGTTGGTAAATCACCAGGGCCAGATGGATTATTTCCGGGGCTGCTGAAGGAAGTCAGGGAGGATATAGCTGATTCTCTGAGGATGATTTTCCAATCTTCACTAGATACAGGGGAGGTACCGGAGGACTGGAGAAATACAAACGTAGTTCCATTGTTTAAAAAGGGATCAAAGCAAATGCCAAACAATTATAGGCCAGTTAGTCTTATATCGGTGGTGAGCAAATTAGTAGAATCAATCCTGAGAGATAGGATTAACTGTCTTGTGGAAAGGCATGACTAGTCAGGGATTTTCAGCATGGATTTGTTAAAGGAAGGTCTTGCCTCACAAATTTAATTGAATTCCTTGAGGAAGTGACGAGAAGGGTTGATGAAGGTAATGCAGTGGATGTTGTGTACATGGATTTTAGCAAGGCATTTGACAAAGTCCCACATGGCAAATTGGTCAGGAAAATAAAAGCCCATGGGATTCATGGTAATGTGGCATACTGGATAAAAGGTTGGCTTTGTAATAGGAAACAAAGGGTAATGGTTGATGGATGCCCTTGTGAATGGAAAGTTGTCTCAAGTGGTGTTCCACAGGGCTCGGTGTTGAGACCCTTGCTGTTTGTGTTATATATTAACGATTTGGATGTGAAAGTGGGGGGCATGACTGTGAAATTTGCAGATGACACAAAGATTAGCCGAGTAGTGGAAAGTGTCGAGGATAGCCATAATCTCCAAAACAATGTGGATGGGTTGGTGGAGTGGGCGGTAAAGTGGCAGATGGATTTTAACAGAGAAGTGTGAGGTCATACATTTAGGGAGGTCAAACAGTTACAGGGATTACAAAATAAATGGGAATATACTAACGGGGGTAGATGAAGTGAGAGATCTTGGTGTACAAGTACACAGGTCTCTGAAGGCAGCAGTTCAAGCAGACAAGGTTGTAAAGAAGGCATATGGAATGCTATCCTTCATTAGCAGAGGTGTAGAATATAAAAGTAAGTATATAATATTGGAATTGTATAAAACACTGGTGAGGCCACAACTGGAGTATTGTGTGCAGTTCTGGTCACCACATTACAGGAAGGACGTAATAGCTCTGGAGAGAGTGCAGAGGAGGTTTACAAGAATGTTGCCAGGGTTAGAAAAGTGTAGCTACGAGGAGAGATTGGATAGGTTGGGGTTATTTTCCTTAGAATGAAGAAAGCTGAGAGGTGACTTGATTGAGGTGTACAAAATTATGAGGGGAATAGATAGAGTGAACAGGATAAAATTGTTTCCCTTGATGGAGAGTTCTAGAACCAGGGGACATTGATTCAGGGGACATAAGTGGTAGAAGGTGTAGGGGGGACATGAGGAAGAACTTTTTTACGCAGAGGGTAGTAGGTGTCTGGAATTCGCAGCCCAAGTTGGTGGTAGAGGCAGAAACTCTGAACTCTTTTAAAAAGTACCTGGATCTGCACCTAAAGTGCTGTAAGCTGCAGGGCTTTGGGCCGGGTGCAGGAAGGTGGGATTAGAAAGGGCACCTCCGTGTCCTCGGGCTGGCATGAACAAGATGGGCCAAATGGCCTCTTTCTGTACTGTAACTTTTCTATGGTTCTATTGGTGGTGGTGGTGGGGCGGGGGAGAGAGAGGAGTCAAATTGGTCTACATTAATTCAAGTCTGGCCTGCAGCTCTGACATACATTAAGATATTTTAATACATGAAGGGTTCTATATTAGTGTGAGTTATTATTGTTGTCAAAGGCTTCAGGTTATTAGACATATACAATTGTGTGTAATATCAATGCTGCTCCAATGACTCAAGTGAAGATTAATTACTCTACAGAGGTGCCACGCTAAATAGAAGGAAGAAAGGAATGCATTTATATCACACCTTTCATGACCTCGGGAAGTTTTGAAATACCTACTGTCAATGATGTACGTTTGAAGTGGTAAAAGTTGTGTTCACTTCAGTGATTCATTGCATTGTGTGATCCAGGGCAGTCTACCTAAGTCCAAGTGCACAAGTCTCAAAGCTGCTATAAGCTGGTTCAGTGGCATTTGTCAGAAGCTGGACATCAAGTTTTTTTTATTCATTCATAAAATGTGGACCTCACTGGCTGGGCCGGCATTTATTGCCCATCCCTAGTTACCCTTGAGAAGGTGATGGTGAGCTAGCTTCCTGAACCGCTGCAGTTCATGTGGTGTAGGCACACCCACAATGCTGTTAGGAAGGGAGTTCCAGGATTTTGACCCAACAACAGTGAAGGAACAGCAATATATTTCCAAGTTAGGATGGTGAGTGACTTGGAGGGGAACTTTCAGGTGGTGGTGTTCCCATCTATCTGCTGCCCTTGTCCTTCTAGGAGGTAGTGGTCGTGGGTTTGGAAGGTGCTGTCTAAGGAGCCTTGGTGAATTCCTGCAGTGCATCTTGTAGATGGTACACACTGCTGCCACTATGTGTCAGTGATGAAGGGAGTGAATGTTTGTAGATGTGGTGCCAATCAAGCGGACTGCTTTGTCCTGGACGGTGTCCAACTTCTTCAGTGTTGTAGGGGCTGCTCTCACCCAGGCAAGTGGGGTGTATTCCATCACATTCCTGACTTGTGCCTTGTAGATGGTGGACAGTATTTGAGGAATAAGGAGGAGAGTTACTCATCGCACAATTCCTAGCATCTGACCTGCTCTTGTAGCTACATTATTTATATGGCCAGTCCAGTGCAGTTTTTGGTCAATGGTTAACCACCCCCGCCGACGTTGATAGTGGGGGATTCAATGATGGTAGTGCCATTAAACATCAAGAGGCGATGGTTGGATTCTCTCTTGTTGGAGATGGTCATTGCCTGACACTTGTGTGGCGCGAATGTTACTTGCCACTTGTCAGCCCAAGCCTAGATATTGTCTAGAATTTGCTGCATTTGGACATAGACTGATTCAGTATCTGAGGAGTCGCAAATGGTGCTGAACATTGTGCAATCATCAGCGAACATCCCCACTTCTGACCTTATAATGAAAGGAAGGTCATTGATGCAGCAGCTGAAGATGGTTGGGTCTTGGATACTACCCTGAGGAACTCCTGCAGTGATGTCTTGGAGCTGAGATGACTCACCTCCAACAGCCACAACCATCTTCCTTTGTGCTAGGTATGAATCCAACCAACAGAGAGTTTTCCCCCGATTCCCATTGACTCCAGTTTTGCTAGGGCTCCTTGATGCCATACTCAGTCAAATGCTGCCTTGATGTCAAGGGCAGTCACTCTCACCTCACCTCGGGAGTTCAGCTCTTTTGCCTATGAATGGACCAAGCCCTCATCTCTGTCCTAAATGGATGACCCCTTATTTTGAAACAGTGACCCTGAGTTCTAGATTCTCCCACAAGAGGAAATATCCCTCCATGTCCAACCTGTCATGTCCCCACAGGATCATATATGTTTCAATCAAGTTACCTCTTACTCTTCTAAACTCCAGTGAATACAAGCCTAGCCTGCCCAGCCTTTCCACATAACATAACCCACCCATTCCAGGTATTAATCTCGGAAACCTTCTTTGAACTGACTCATAGACATTTACAGCACAGGAGGCCACCATTCGGCCCATTGTGTCCATGTCAGTTAACAAAGATCTGACTACACTAATCCCATTTTCCAGCCCTTGGCCCATAGCCCTGGAGGCTATGACAATGCAAGTGAATATCTAAATACTTCTTAAATGTTATGAGGATTTCTGACTCAACCACCCTTTCAGACAGTGAGTTCCGGACTCCCACCACCCTCTGGGTGAAAACATTTCTCTTCAACTCCTCTCTTAGCCTTCTACCTCTTACATTAACTCTATGCCCCCTGGTTATTGACCTCTCTACTAATGGAAAAAGTGCCTTTCTATCCACCCTATCTATGCCCCTCAAAACCTTTTCAGGCCCCCTCTCAACCTTCGCTGCTCTAAGGAAAACAACTCCAGCCTATCCAATCTCTCCTCATAGCTCAGATCCTCCAGCCCAGGCAACATCCTGGTAAATCTCCTCTGCACCCTCTCCAGTGCAACTACTTCTAATGCATTGACATCTTTCCTTCAATAAGGAGACCAATACTGTACACTGTACTCCAGATGTGGTCTCACCAATGTCCTGTATAACTGCAACATAACCTCCCTATTCTTGTATTCAATTCCCCTTGCAATAAACTATAACATTTTATTAATTTTGCTAATGACTTTCTGCACTTGCATACTAACCTTTTGCAATTCATGCACTAAGACACCCAGATCCCTCTGCATCTCAGAGTTCTGCAATCTCTCACCATTAAGATAATATGTCTTTTTTTATTCGTCCTGCCAAAATTGACAACCTCACATTTTCCTACATTATCCTCCATTTGCCAGATCTTTGCCTACTCACTTAACCTATCTTAACCTCCTTACACCCTGCTTGGCTGCTGTCCTCATCAGAAATAAATGTGCCACGGAGACAGTGAAAAATAATTAGGTAAGATGATAAAAAGGAAGTGTACAAAGTTCCATTGGTGACAGAATATAGGTTTCACAGTGCTGCAATTCACAACACTACTTATTTGACCAAGATTTGGGCTGAAGGGCAAATGCAAGGCAGTTATTTTGCAATTGCGCTGCAAATCAATTGAGAATCCAGCTCTTGTATTTAAATTTATCCACAAGTGTTCTTTGACCTACTGTTATTAAAGTAGATTTTGGTATCCAGTGACAGGTGATATAGAACCATAGAAAAGTTATAGCACAGAAAGATGCAATTCAGCCTGTTATGTCTGTGAAAAAAAGAAAATAAAACATTAGCTCCCCATTCTAATCCCACCTTTCAGCACCTTGTCCATGGTCTTGCAGGTTACAGCATTTCAGGTGCAGATCGCGGTACCTCTTAAATAAGTTGAGAGTTTCTGCCTCCAAACCAAACCAGTCAGTGAATTCAACACCCACCACCCTGTGGGTGAAGAAGTTTTTCCTCATGTCCCCTCTAATCCTCCTATCAATCACCTTAACCAGTATCCCCTGGTAATTGACCTCACCATTAGGGGAAACAAGTGTTTCCTGTTTATTGTATATAGGCCCCTCAATCTTGTACACCTCAATTAAGTCACCCCTCAGTCTCATCAGTTCTAAGGAAAACAACCCTTGCCTATCCAATCTTCCCTCATAACTGCAATTTTCAATCTCTGGCAATATTCTTGTAAATCTCCTCTGTACTCTCTCCAATTATGTCCTTTCTGTAACGTGAGGTCCAAAACTGTACACAAAATTCCAGCTGTGGCTGAACCAGTGTTTTATACAGTTCCAGCATTACATCCCTGCTTTTTTATTCAATGCCAATTCACCACATTCCCCTGCATCCCATGGGCTCTTTACTTTTCTGACCAGTTTCCATATGGGACCTTGTCAAATGCCTTACTAAAATCCATGTAGACAACATCCACTGCACTCCCCTCATTAATCTTGTTACTCTCTCAAAAAATTTGATTAAATTAGTAAGACAAGACCTTCCCCTAACAAAATTATGCTGACTATCCTTGATTAATCTCTTCCTTTCTAAGTGACAGAATCGATTCTGAGAGACAGGTTTAGTTAATAATTTGCCAACCACCAAAATCAGACTGACCAGCCTGTAATTTTCTGGCCTGTCCCTCGCACCTTCTTAAAATAATGGTACAAAGTCCACAGACCTCCAATCCCCTGAGAACTCACCTGCAACTAGTGAGGATTGGAAAATGATCCTCAGAGAATTCACTATTCCATCGTGGCTTCATTTAACAACTTGGGATACAATCCATCTGACCCTGGTGATTTATCCACTTCAAGGATGTCAGTCCCTCCACTCCTTCCTCTCTTGTTATGCTTATTGCATCCAATGATTCACACTCCTCCTGATTAACTAGAATATCTGCATTATCCCTCTCCATGTGAAGAAAGAGACAGGGTACTCATTGAGAATATATATGGAGGGAAAACTTTGTCATTTCTGGGCACAGATCATGATGCTTGATCATCCTGTGCCTGGTACTGTTGAGGCAGGAAGCATACAGAGTTTGTGCTGCCTCATTTTCAGCATGCAGCCCAGGGCAGAATGTGCTGCTGACTGGCTGCCAAGTAGCATGCAAGGCTAGCATGATGCCCTTCTAGCCTGCACCATTTAAACACAGACTGCCCCTCTGAAGGGAGCTACACTTATTGTAGAGAAACAGTTACAGATTGTTTGTGGAAGACTAACATGGAAGCATAAGAACAGGAATTAGAGCAACAGGCATGAGAGATGGCTCCCAGGTACTCTCATGCGGTGCTGGAAGCATTAATCCCGGAAGTGGGAAGGAGGAGAGGTACCACATTTCCACAGTGAGTAAAGAGACGCTCAAGACACACCCTGAGAAGAAAATGGAAGCAGATCACCAGGGAGGTCAACTCGCAGAGCCTGGTAATGTCAGAAGAGGTTTAATGACGTTGCAAAGATGGTCAAGGTCAACAAATGCATCCTCACATGATATCTCCTACCCATCTTCCCACCAACCTCTCACACACAATGCATCACAGCCACATTACTCACCCATCAGCAATCTGTAGCAATCAGGACTTATATATAACATTCAGATACTCCACCCCACCCTCACACCCACCTCTTCCTGCTTGCATATATCTCCAACCATTCAACCATGCCAGGCAGATAACCCAAACACATTGCAATACATTCGCTGGCATTCTCTCTCTTACAGAGCAAAGTGGCCCATAACTTCAAGGAGCAGAGCAAAATCGATGGGGACAGGCATCCCGCTATCACTTGAGCCTTCTAGAGGAGATGGTGTTCTGAATCATGGAGCTGGCTTTGAATGAGGCCAATGCACCTGACATTGCTGAGGACATTCAGGATGTTGGTACGTTCTTGCCCTGCCCCTTTCCTGCTACCTGGCATGAAATGTAAGCTGCAGATGGTGTGACCATGGACCTCTTGATTTCAACTTTATCCACCTCTGCTTCCTTCATCGCAGCCCTCACTTACTCATTTTCTATTTTCAGACACCCAGGAACCACTGCCTGACCAACCAATGTAGCCTAATGAAGAAGGGCAACAGCTACAACTGACCTTTAATGAAGAAGCATCTTACATACATCAGTTCAGATACTAGCAATCCCTTAGAAGGTAGTTTAGAAATAAGATCTGCATGCAGGTGAGTCATTGAGCAAATGGGTGGTGGCAGCAAGGCCAGGTCAAAAGGATAGCAGTGTTCAAGTTCACTGGAGAGTGAGGTCGCAGACGAATTTTACAGAAAAGGACTCATAAGTACTTTGATGGGGTGGTGCACAGGAGAATACTGATGGTCATGCACACCAAGGTGCTTGGTGCACTGGCAGGCCTGCCAGAAAGCCTGTTGTCACTGTCAAGGATCATGGAAGAGTTCAGTTTCAACTTGGAACAGGGCTTCACATGAGGATGGAGCCCATCTTTTCCAGCATGGAACTGGTACCCAATTCCATAACAACACCCACGGATTCACTCAAGATGCAGTGACTGGTGGCTGATATCTCAGCTGCCTTTGTAAAGAGTGAAGCCACCCAACATCTCAGTCCTTTAGTGGATGATCAGATTGAGGTCATGAGATCCATGCTTGCTGCCATGGAGTGTCAGCCGAGGCTCAGTTAGTAGCACTCTCACCCTCTCCAGGTTCAAAATCTGCTCCAGAGTTTGAGCACAGCAATCAAGGCTCTATTGCAATACTGAGGGAGTGCTGCACTGTTGGAGACGCCTTCTTTGGATGAGTCGTTAAACCAAGGTCCCATCTGCTGCTCAGGTGGATATAAAAGATCCCATGGCACTAATTCGAAAAAGAGCAGTAGATTTACTCATGGTTTCTTGGCAAATATTTCTCCCTCAAACAGCGCCACACAAAAAAGATGGATTATCTGGTCATTATCACATTTCTGTTTGTGGAAATTTGCTGTGCACAAATTGACTGCCACGTTTCCTACATTACAACAGTGACTACACTTCAAAAGCATTTCATTGGCTGCAAAGTACTTTGAGACATTGGAGGTCATGAAAAGGGCTATATAAATGCAAGCCTTTTTAATTCTGAGACTGCTGCTGTTGTAGCTCTGGATATCAATGCTCAAAGATGCATGCAAGCTCTCATAATAGTCCAGGAATCTATCCTCTGTTATCATCCCAGCTGATGTTACTATTGGACAAGCCAGATCCTAGGATGGAACTCGGTGTGATAGATCCAAACTTTTATTTTTTGTTTAGAAACGTGGAGAGTGGCTGCTGAACAGAGTCACAGGAGCCAGCTGATGAACGTTCAACAAAAGAATAAAATATTTATTAAACAGGAAAAGATTGACTAGATTACAATACCGCTTCACACACAACTGTATCTTTACAGATATATATATACAGATTTGTAAGGATAACACAAGTCACAAAAGCTATCTTATAGTCTCATGTTCACAGTAAGTACACAGTTCATTTGAACCAGTAGGCAGCCTGTGGTCAGGCACACCACACTCTGAAACCAAGTGACAGATGCCACCCTGAACAGATGCAATAGATCTCTCATTAACTCTCCCAGATGTTTATCACATCATGAGCCAACTGGTCTCACTGAACTCTGTCTTTCACCTGATGGTTTCCAATCTCCACTCTCGAAGAACTCACTTTGGAATCTCCCTCAAACAGTGCTTTCTCTCAGATGCCTTCCACTAGGGTCCACCTCCAGGGTTTAGAACTCTCCTTCTGATATTCCTCTCCCCTGGATCACCACATGCATTCAAGCTTCCTTCCACACACTCTCTTACAGACTCAGCCATGGCAACACAATATCACTGCTTCATAGTAAAAAGTTACAGAACTTCGGAATCTTCTGGCTTTTCGCAATACTATTTTGCTTTAAGTTTGCATCATGCAGCTTTTTCCCTTTAAAATTGCAGCCTTCCTTTCTATTCCTTCCTTTTAACTTCACTTAACAGGACCTTTTCCAGATTCTTATCCTTGCCTTTTGACTTAACTTAAAGGGCTTCTTGGGGCCCTTCTCTTTTTGCTTTCGGACCTGCTCCCTGCAGTTCCCTCTCCCAGTAGACTGCTGTCAACTTGGTATCTCCCTTGAGATCCAGAACTCACTTGACATTCACTGTTACTTTAACTTTAGAGCAACTCATCTAAGACGCGTAGACTTATTTTTCTCAGCAGTCTGCTGGTATGCCAGCTAGAGAGAGACTTAAACTGTTTTCTCCACCTTAGACACAGAGAAACCAAAAGCAGTTTGAGTTCAATTGGTGATTATGCTCTGTCTGTAGGCCTCTTGTTGCCTGGCAACAGCTCAGTTTTTTTCTACATTGTGTTTGTTTTAACTCCCCTTAAAGGGTCATAGAACCACATTTTAATGCAGGCATCCTTTAAAATGAAACTATATCGCAAGCTCCCCCCTTTCTTAACACACAAACACAGAAACACAAATCAAACTTAAATTTAAAGGTAAAGCTCATTCCTAACACTCACAAATATAAATATAACTTAATAAGTTATCTCTAGTTCCTAACACCTCCAACAGATTACTAGGATTGTTGAGGCACCACCTGGTCAGGGGGGTGGCGGTGGGGGTAGGTGGGGGGGTGGCGGTGGGGGTAGGTGGGGGGCAGTGCGGGGGTGAGGAAGTGCCAGTGTCTCCATGGTTCATGAATCTACTGTCCTTTCAGGATTACAGCATTCTTCCCCACACCACTGCCATACCACCAATGCCCTTGCTGTTGCCTTTCAGCCAGCCAGCCCAGGCTGTTGCCACCCATGTCAAGGTGGTGCCTCTAGAGCTGGCCCCACAAGGTCCAGAGCTGCTCAACGTTGTCCTCCGAGACCATCTGCAGTGTGCCCCGCTGAAAGTCAGCATCCTTCAATCAGCTAGGGGTAGCACTGCATAGGAACACGTGGACAGGCAGAGGCACCCACAGGAAAGGCATTAAGAAAATGCACTAGGGTGAATAGTTCAGCTTTGCATGTATTAATAGAAGTGTTTTTGGATAAATTGTTATGGAACGGTATTTTTCTTGATAGCTTTTATTTCAGGCTTTTGGCTAAGAGGGTGCTGTAATAGTCTGTAGCAGATGAATTGAAAAGTGGTGAATTGTGAAACAACTGGGATGTTGAGAAGACATCACGAGGGGAACTAGAATCTGAGTATCTGCTCACAGTCCAGTGTGAACAGATCCTGGATGCCTCCTCCTCTTCCTCCTTCTCCTCCCGAGGTGACCTTTAAATGCTTGGCAGCATTGGCTGCTCCCTCATGATAGCCAGATTAGCAAGGATGCTGCAGACCACTCTGATGAGTACTGGAGGGTGCCTACCAAGTGGTCCAGGCAGCAGATTCATTGCTTCAGGATGCCAATAGTTTGCTCCACAAAGCTTCCTGTTGCTGAATGGCTCTCATTATAAATTCATTGCCCTTGTGTGATTGGGTGGCAGAGGGGAGTCATTAGTCAGGCGGATATCCCTTGTCACTCAGCAACTAGCTTCTGGTTCTTTATGGTGGCCCAAATATGATGGATATGTCTGATGGGCACAGGCTGAAGGCACCCTGGCTGCTACCAGGATATCAGGCATTCACCAAGAGAATTTTTTGGTCATGGTTGCACATTAAATGGACATTCATTGAGTGGCAACCTTTGTGGTTATGGAACATTTCCACGTTAACATGTGGAGCCCACAAAGCCGCATGTGTGCAGTCAATTACATCCTGTACCATTGAGAATCCCGCTAGCCTGACAAATTCATGTGCTTTGTCCTCCTGCTTCTCTCTGGTGTGTAATAAGAATGTGAAGTTTCCTCCCTTCTATACAGGGCCTCTGTCACTTACCTAATGCATCAATGGATGGAAAATTGCGCGATGTTGTTCATTTTGCCTACTTCCACCTGGCATAGAAATAGGGGAGGATGGTGACTTTGACTCACCAGGCTGTGAGGTTTCAGGTTAGGTAGCAGGAGATGGCACAGTTCAGTGATTGCCTTCTTGGTGAAGTGCACATGTTTCAGACATTGCTCTTGGCTGAAGTGGAGGTAGGGGAAGACCTTTGGTGTGTAGGGCCTTTCACTGGGAGCTCTCCTCCCTTTGGGCACTGCTTCCCCTATCTGCTGCCTAAACTCCATTTCCAAGTCATGCCGTAGCTCAAACAACTGCTTTGACCTCTTTGTCAGGATTCAGCACCGCTCCCTTGTAAATCCAAGCATTTAGGAAAACTCCTCTAATAACACAATGCAGTACTTACACTAACTCTGCATCAACGAAAGCAAGTCAAAAACACCTCACCTCTAGTTGCATTGTTGACATTTTAAATAGAGCTAGTTGGAGTCCCTCATACAGCCGAAAGCATTTGAGAGGGTGTTAACTGGACCTGTGGTGGTCCAGAATTGCAGATCATGTGCTAAATCTGAGTTAAGAGTCTGTTTTTGTCATGATCAGACTACTCTGCATGTTTCCCGAAGCATTCCAGCCTTTTTTTTGCAGTTCAGCTGTTCTATGGAGCCTAATTTTTCTGCTGTTCAGTTTTTCTTTACTGATTTAGATTTATAAAATGCTTGTTTGAAAACAATTTTAGCACCCAATGGAATATTTTCAGATTATTAGCTAACAAAATATATTGGTATTCTTCTTGTTTGAGGTAAACACCAGTAGGTGGCATAGTGTCCCTGCCTATGTTAATAAAGTATATTTATTGTATTCTGTTGTGTACTTGTGATGAATAGCCATTGTGAATAGAATAGTCTAAAGATTGCCACTAGGTAGAGCCAAGTCATATGGTTATAGTATGAGTTCAAAAATGATTCTTTACCTGCTGCTGCCCTTCTGCCTTCTTGTAATGGAAAATGGGGGTAAATTTTCCCACCAGAATGAGCCATACACCCTTGTCTCCAGCATCTCCCAGGTGAGTTTGGAAGATAAGTGCTGCATCACTTAACTTGTAGTGCACAGACAAGTCAGGCAGATCAATGAGGTGTTATTCATCAGTGTAATCAACTCCATGGTTAGCCCTGGAAAACTGTCAACCTTTTGACAAGATACTGCAACTCTTTCACATTGCTGGATTCCCCAGAATTAGTGGCTTTATTCTTGCCACCCCTGTGGCCATCCAGGACTCTACACATAAAGTCCCTTTATTAATTAACTTTAAGGGGTTCCACTGAATCAGCATGCACTTGGTCAGTGATGAGTGATGGAATTATTCATGGGAATTCCCACTTCCCAGGCAACAGTCATGATTCCTTTACTTTAAGAACATTCCTGGTGCCTGTGTTATTTAAAAGAAAAAGCAGAATTGAAAAATAACTTCTAGCAGGCAAACCCTCTGCCTTGGCTCTTGCCACCCTTGAATGAATGGTGTGTTGTGACTGCAGAATGTGGGAGCTCTTGGACGCCAGTGTAACCCAAGGCAAACATGTCCATATTGTCTACGGCTTGAGGAGCTTCAGCTCAGGGTCGTTGAGAAGAGGCTGAGCAGCAAACACTGCAAAATGCATCAAGGATGGAGGAAGTAACCTGGACACTTTGCACCAGGAGGCATTTACACCCCTTACGATAGCGTCTTCTGAATTGCTCAGTGGTCAGAGACAGTGGGGTATGACTGCGAGTGAGGCAGGTATGGGGACCCAGAAGTAGAATTGGAGGAGCCTCAGCCTTTACAATTGTCTAACAGGTTGAAAATGCTTGCAACCTTTGTGGATGACAGCGGGGGCTGCAGGGAGGATGAGTGAACTGACCATGGCACCATGATACAGGCAGCCACTCAAATGGAGGAGTAAATGGGAATGTAGTGGTAGTAGGGGACAGTATAGGTAGGGGAATAGACATAGTTCTCTGCAACCAAGAACAAGCATCCAGAAGGCTGTGTTGCCTGCCTGGTGACATCTGCTCTGGGCTGGAGAGAAATTTGCAGTGGGAGGGGTAAGATCCAGTGGTCATGGTCCATGTAGGTACCAGTGGCATAGGTAGGACTTGAAAGAGGTACTGCTTAGGGAGTATGGGCAGCTAGGTGCTAAATTAAATAGTAGAACCTCAAAGGTAATAGATTATTACCTGAGGAATGACAAAATCGACATAGGGTAAATAAGATTAGGGAGTTAAATGCATGGTTCAAAGATTGGTATTGGTGAAATGGGTTTTAATTCATGGGGTACTGGCACCAGTACTGAGGAAAGTGGGAGCTATACCATTGGGATGGTCTTCACCTGAACCATGCTGGGACAAGTGTTCTGGCGAGTCATATAACAAGGGCTGTTGAAAGAGTTTTAAACTAAATAGGGGCAAGGAATCAAGTGTGGGAAGGTGTGATAATTAAAGAGAAGACAAGGCAGGAGAGCAAGTTAGCAATAAGAGAAGTGATAATTAGAGGGTGGCAGGAAGAGCGTGCAAACCTAAGAGTGCACCGGCAGATAAGCCCAGAGATTGAAAAAAGACAAGAGTTAATAGCTCTGTATCTGAATGCACATAGCACTCATAACAAAGCATATGAACTGACAGCTCAAATGGAAATAAATATGTATGATCTCATAGCCATTACATAGACATGGCTGCAAGATGAGAAAGGTTGGGACCTGAATATCTAAGGACCCATGGCATTTTGGAAGGGCAAAAAGCCAGGAAAAGATGGCGGGGTAGTTCTGTTTATTAAGGATGCCATTAGTACAATAGGGTAATGACCTTATTTCTAAAGATCAAGATGAACAATCAGTTTGAGTAGAGAAAAGAAATCGCAAAGGCAGAAAGTAATTTATAATAGTACTTTATTGGTCCCCTAACAGTAACCACACTATAGGACATAGAATACAGGAAAAGATAATAGGGGCTTGTGAGAAAAGTATGGTGATAATCATGGGTGATTTTAATGTACATACAGATTAGGAGAATCAGTTTAGCAAAGGTTACCTGGAAGGTGAGTTCATAGATATATTCGGAACAATTTCTTGCAGCAGCCAACCAGAGAGCAGACTATTTTAGACCTGGTAATGTACAATGAGACAGGATTAATTAATGACCCCATAGTAAAGGTGCCCCTAGGTAGCAGTAATGATAACATGATCCAATTTTGTATTCATTTCAAGGGAGAGAAGAATTTGTCTAAGACTAATGTTTTGAACTTAAATACAGGCAGTTATGAGGGTATGAAGACCGAGCTGGCTAAAGTGAACTGGGAAATCAGGTTAAGCATAAGTCGGTAGAGATGCAGTGACATTCATTTAAGGACTGGAGATGTGGTTCCACTATTTCAAGAAGGGTTGTAGAGATAAGCCAGGGAACTACAAACCAGTGAGTCTCATGTCATGAAACTATTGGAAAAAATTCTGAAAGAGAGAATCTATCTCCACTTGGAGAGGCAAGGTTTGATCAGGGATAGTCAGCATGGTTTTGTCAGAGGGAAGTCATGCCTTACAAATTAGATTGAATTTTTTGAGGAGGTGACCAGGTGTGTAGATTAGGGTCGTGCCGTTGATGTAGTTTATATGGATTTCAGCAAAGCCTTTGACAAAGTCCCCCAAATGGGAGACTTATAAAGAAGGCAAATGCACATGGGATACAGGGTAATTTATAAGGTGGATTCAAAATTGGGTTAGTTGTAGGAGACAGAGGGTGATGACAGAGGCTGCTTTAGTGACTGGAAGCCAGTGTCCAATGGCATACTTCAGGGATCTGTGCTCGGTCCCCTATTATTTGTCATTTATATAAATGACATAGATGACTACGTGGGGGCTAGGATTAGTAAATTTGCGGATGACACAAAGATTGGCCGGGTGGTTAACAGTGAGGTTGAGTGTCTTGGGCTACAGGAAGATATAGACGGGATGGTCAAATGGGCAGACAAGTGGCAGATGGAAGTTACGTGAGTGGGCATTGTAAATGTATTCTACAGTGGACTGTATTTGCAATTATCTGTATTGCACTGTTACATAGACATAGACATTACAGATGCTTTGAACAGAATCAAATGACTGGATAAATTGTGGAATCATATAATAGTTACAGCACAGAAGGAGGCCATTCAGTTAGTTGTGTCTGTGCTGGTTCTTTGCAAGCAACTCAGCTAGTCTCTGAACTGCTCTTCCCTGCAGCCCTGTGAATTTTTTCTCTTAAGGTACTTAATAATTCCCCTTTGAAAGACCCAAATGAGGCTTCATCACACCCTCATTCCAGTGCATACCAGAATCTAACCACTTGCTGTGTAAAAATATTTTCCTCTTGCCACCATTGGTTCCTTTCCAATCACTTTAACTCAATGTCTGCTAGTTGTTAAAACTGATGCCAATAGGGAACAGATTCGCTCTCTGTCAACTCTGTCTAGAGCCCTCATTTGAATGCTTTGATCAAATTTCCTCTCACCCACCTCATCTCTAAGGAGAGCCCAACTTCACCAACCTAACCACACAAGTGAAGTCACCTGGCACCAACCCCATATCTAATGATGATAAGATGACTATGGTCAGGAACTGTGCAAATGCCATCCTTTCTTCAGCCAACATTCTCAGATGCAACCAACAGGTTCTGGAGACTGTTCAACTTGGGGAAAAAAAAGCCAGAATTTCTAATACCTATGGATTATCAAATTTTAGCTCATCCAGTATCTCGGTCACCACCTCATTCACTCTGATTCTGCCAGCACCTTCTTCATTCATAAAGACAAAGTGCTCCTTCAGTAACTCTATCATACCCACTGCCGGACAAGTCAACTTCTGCCTTCATATTTTAGTGTTTGAGAGCAATTTTGTGAGTTAATGGAAGTACACTATCAAAACCATTTCAAACACCATTGTTGCAAAAATAGTTGGCCAGTGAACTTCTTTGCTAAGGGTGCACTCACTCACACTTGCAAAACCCCACTTAGCCAGCATTTCCTCCTGAGACATCATGTATGATTGTTTACACTTTAGAAATGGAAGACTAGAATTGCCTGTGACACCTGTTACCATTTCGTCATGGCTTTTTTCACTAGTCTGAGATTTGTAGCATTGCTTGCTGAGAGCAATTAATTAATTTGCAAAGTTAACCTTGTCATAGAAGAGAATGGTTTTGATCCACTGAGCTCTGGGTAATGGGCCCAGCATGCTTCCATTGTGCCACTCAGCTCACCTGCAAACTTGTACATTCCATGTGACCTACAATGCAATTCATCCTATGTGGCCACCTTTCTCTTTCACTGAAGGTCATCTTTCTTTCGGAGCTGCATGTGGACATTCACATACAACTAGTTGCCAGCATGTTCCACGAAAGTCACTCTCAACCTTCCTACACTGCTTCCCCACAACAATATATACTCTCTAAACTCTATGAGTTTATACTCGCTAGTATTTCCTGTTTTTCATCAAATTTTCTGACTTTCATCCCAAACCTCACAATGCCCTGCAAAGCTAAACTAACTTTCATCTCTTTGCAATTAGAACATTTCCTTAGTTTTAGATAGCACTTTTCAGAGTTACACTAAACAAATACTTTGAAAAAGCTCATTGGTCTCCAGGCAAACAATATTTTCATTCTGTTCACTGCTACCTTATTTCTGACTACCTCTGCACTGTTACGATTTTCAGCATTGACTTGTCTAAGACTTCCACCTCTTTAGTGCATACTCACTCTGCTATCATTTAACTTGTCGCCCCTCCATTAAGTAACATTTACATCCATACAACTATTGTAGAAAGAATGAATCATAGAATGATTGCAGCACAGAAGGAGACCAATCAGCCTGTCGTGCCCATTCCAGCTTGCTGCAGTCACCACTCAGCTCTGCCAGTTCCCACATCCTTTCCCCATAATCCTGTAAATATTTTCTCTTCCGGTACCTATCTAATTCACATTTGAAAGCCCAATTGTGTCTGTGTCCAGCGCACTCTCAGCAAGTGCATTCCAGATCCTAATGACTCAGCATGTTAAAAAAAAGCTTTTCCTCTTGTTACCCTTATTAATGGACTTAAGCCAGTGTCCCCTGTTTCTCAAACCTACCACTAATAGAGCAGTTTCCTTCTATATATACTCTGGATAGATTACTCATGCTGTCGAACACTTAAATGAAATCTCTTCTCAACCTTCCCTTTATGAAGGAGACTAACACATATTTCTCCAATCTGTTCTTGTAACTGAAGTCCTCAGGCAACAACCCCAAGAATGAGGAGAATTGAAAGATTTTGGCCAGTAGCTGCACCATTGCCACCCTTACTTCCCTCAGCATCCTCCTATGTATCCCATCCAACCCTGGCGACTTATCAAGTTTAAATAGAGCCAGCCTTTCTAATAGATCCTCTTCATCAATTTTCAACCAACCAGAATCTCATCTACCTCTGCTTTGGCAGCAATTTCATCCTTGGTAAATCATGCTGCCTGTCTCAGTGGCACAACTCAATTTTCATCATAAGGTCAGAAGTGGGGGTATTCGCTGGTGATTGCACAATGTTCAGCATCGTCCACGACTTCCATGGTACTAAAGCAGTCCATGTCCAAATGCAGCAAGACCTGGACAATATCCAAGCTTGGGCTAACAAGTGGAAAGTAACATTCGCGTCACAAAAGTACCAGGTGATGACCACCTCCAACAAGAGAGAATTCACCCATCGCCCCTTGATGTTCAATGGCATTACCATCGCTGCATCCTCCACCATCAACATCCTGGGGGGTTACCATTGACCAGAAGCTGAACTGGACCAGCCATATAAACACTGTGGCTACAAGATCAGGTCAGAGGCTATGAATCGTGTGATGAGAAACTCACCTCCTGACTCCCCAAAGCCTATCCATAAGGCACAAGTCAGGAATGTGATGGAATACTCCCCACTTGCCTGGATGAATGCAGCTCCCACAACACTCAAGAAGCTTGACATTGTGCAGGAAAAAGCAGCCCGTTTGATTACACCACATCCACAAACATTCACTCCCTCCAGCACCGATGCAGCAGTGTGTACCATCTACAAAATGCACTGCAGGAATTCACCAAGACTCCTTCGACAGCACCTTCCAAACCCATGGCTACTACCATCTAGAAGGACAAGGGCATTAAATAGATGGGAATACCACCACCCAGAAGTTTCCCTCCAAGTCACTCACCATCCTGACTTGGAAATATATCGTCGTTCCTTCACTGTCGCTGGGTCAAAATCCTGGAACTCCCTTCCTAACAGCTCTGTAGTGTACCCATACTACATGGTGGTTCAAGAAGGCTGCAAGCGGTTCAAGAAGGCAGCTCACCACCACCTTCTCAAGGGCAGCTAGGGATGGGCAATAAATGCTGGTCAGCCAGTGAAGCCCACATCCCATGAATGAATAATAAAAAATTCTGCTCTCCACTTGTCATGGTCGAGAGAAATTTTGTGATTTGATGGAATCACACTGGCAAAATCAGTTTTAAATTCTGTGTTGCAGAACTGGTTTGCAATTGAATGTCTGTGATAAGCATGCCCTCTCGCTTGTGAAAAATCCACGTGGCCAGCATTTTCTCCTGTGACATCATGTATGATTGTTTGTGCTTTAGAAATGGAAGACTAGAATTGCTTTTGACACCTCTTCACCCTTTTTTTCCAATCTGCTAGGCTTGTAGCATTGAGTGCCAAGAGCAATTAAATTATTTGCAAAGGAGTTTATCTTGCCCTAGCAGAGAATAGTTTTGATGGGCAATATCTCTCAGTTACTGGCCCAGCACAGTTCTGCTGCACCATTCTGTTCACCTGCAAATTTTTGCATTCCATGTGGCATACAATTCAATTGATCCTGTGTGGCCACCTTTCTCTTTCACTGAAGGTCACCTTTCTTTCTGAGTTATGTGCAGAAATACACATACAACTAGTTGCCACCAAAGTCACTCTTCCTCCACTACTTCCCCACAACACTATACTCTCTAACTACAATTTTTTTTATTTGTTCATGGGATTTGAGCATTATTTATTACCCATCCCCACTTCAGAAGCATTTAAGAGTCAACCACATTGCTGTGGTTCTGGAGTCACAAGGTAAGGGCAGCAGATTTCCTTCCCTAAAGGGCATTAGTGAACCAGATGGGTTTTTACAATAATCATCCCAGATACTTATTGAATTCAAATTCCACCATCTGCCATGGCAGGATTCAAACTTGGGTCCCCAGAGCATTACCCTGTGTTTCTGGATTACTAGTCCAGGAACAACACCACTACACCATCACCTCCCCTCCTTCGTGTTATGTGACACTACCACCATGCTATATGGGATGGATTTCAAACAGATCCAGCAACTCAAGACTGGGTAACCATGGCACGCTGTAGGCCATCAGCAGCAGCAGAATTGTACACAAGCACAATCTATAATCTTATGGCCTGACGTATCCCCTACTCTATCATTACCACCAAGCCAGGTCATCAACCTTACTTCAATGAAGAGTGCAGGAGGGCATGCCAGGAGCAGCAACAGGCATACTAAAAAAAACATATCAACCATATGAAGCTACAGCGCAGGACTACTTGCGTGCTAAATAGCGGAAGCAGCAAATGTTAGAGCTAAGTGATTCCACAACCAACAGATCAGATCTGAGCTCTGCAGTACTGTCACACCTAGTCGTGAATGTGGTGGACAATTAAACAACTCATTGGAGGAGGAGGCTCCACAAATATCCCCATCCTCAATGATGAGGGGGGTGGGGAGTCCAGCACATCAGTGCAAAAGATAAGGCTGAAGCATTCGCAACAGTCTCCAGCCAGAAGTGCCAAGTGGACAATTCATCTCGGCCTCTTTCGGAGGAGCCCAGCATCACAGATGCCAGTCTTCAGCCAATTCAATTCACTCCATGTGATATCAAGAAACAGCTGAATGCACTGGATGCTGCAAAGGCTATAGGCCCTGACAATATTCTGGCAATAATCCTGAAGACTTGTGCTCCAGAAATTGTCACACCCCTAGCCAAGCTATTCCAGTACAGCTACAACATTGGCATCTACCTGACAATGTGGAAAATTGCCCAGGCATGTCCTATACGCAAAAAGTAGGACAAATCCAACCCTGCCAATTACTGTTCCATCAGTCTACTCTTGATTAACAACTCTTGATGGAAGGGGTCATCATCAGTGCTATCAAGCGGCACTTGCTTAGCATAACCTAGGCACTTGCTTAGCAATAATCTACTCACTGACGCTCAGTTTGGGTTCTGCCAGTGTCACTCAGCTCCTGACCTCATTACAGCTTTGGTTCAAATATGGACTAAAGAGCTGAACTCCAGAGGTGAGGTGAGAGTGACTCCCCTTGACATCAAGGCAGCATTTAACCGACTGTGGCATCAGCGAGCCCTAGCTGCCATGGGAATAAGGGGAAACTCTCCAATGATTGGAGTCATAGCACATAGGAAGATGGTTGTGGTTGTTCCAGGGCATCACTGCAGGAATTTCTCAGTGTGGTATCCTAGACGTAAATATTTTCAGCTGCTCCATTAATGACCTTCCTTCCATCATAAGGTCAGAAGTGGCGATGTTCGCTAACGCTTGCACAATGTTCAGCACCATTCACAACTCCCAGATACTGAAGTAGCCATGGTCAAATGCAGCAAGAACTGGACAATATCCAGGCGTGGGCTGACAAGTGGCAAGTAACATTTGTGCCACACAAGTTCCAGGCAATGACCATCTCCAACAAGAGAGAATCTAGCCATCGCCCCTTGACATTCAATGGCATTACTGTCACTGAATCCCCCACTATCAACATCCTGGAGGTTGCCATTGACCCGAGACTGAACTGGACTAGCCATACAAGTACTGTCACTACAAGAGCAGGTCAGAGGATAGGAATCCAGTGGGCGAGTCACTCACCTCCTGTCTCCCCAAAGCCTGTCCACCATCTACAAGGTACAGGTTAGGAGTATGATGGGTTTGCCTGGATGAGTGCACCTCCAACAACAATCAAGAAGCTTGACACCATTCAGGACAAAGCAACCTACTTGGTTGGCACCCAGTCCACAAACATTCACTCCTTCCATCACTGACGAACAGTAACAGCTGTGGGCACCATCTACACGATGCATTCCAGGAACTCCCCAAGGCTCTTTAGACAGCAACCTCCAAACCCACGACCGCTACCATCTAGAAGGGCAAGAGCAACAGATAGATGCAAACACCACCACCTGGAAGTTCTCCTCCAAGCCATCCACCATCCAGACTTGGAAATATATCGCCGTTCCTTCACTGTTGCTGGGTCAAAATCCTGGAACTCCCTCCTTAACAGCATTGTTGGTGTACCTACGCCACATGGACTGCAGCGGTTCAAGAAGGCAACTGCCCAAGGGTAATTAGAGATAGGCAATAAATTCTGACCTGGCCAGCGAAGCCCAAACCCCATGAATGATTTTTTAAAATGCTAGTATTCCCTGCAACCACACTCCTCTTCAATCTTTTTGATAGTCACTTTCACCCCAAACCTCACAATGCCCTGCAAAGCTAAACCATCTCTTTCATCAATTTCCAATTGGAACATGCCCTTAGCTTTAAATACCACCTTTCAGACTAAACAAATACTTTGAAAAAGCTCATTGGTCTCCAGGCTGACAATATTTTCATTGTGTTCACTGCTGCTTTATTTCTGACTACTTCTGCACTACTATGATTTTCAGCATTGACTTGTCTAAGTCTTCCACCTCCTTTATGCATACTCACTCTGCCATCATTTAACATGATACCCCTCTGTCGAATAACATTTACATTCATACAGCCATTGTCCAGAGAATGAATCATAGAATGATTACAGCACAGAAGGAGGTCAATCAGCCTGTCATATACATTCCAGCTCACTGCTCAGCTCTGCCGGCCCTCACACCTTTCCCCATAATCCTGTTAATATTTTTTCTTCCAGTTCCTATCCAATTCCCTTTTGAAATCCCATTGTGTCTGTGTCCAATGCAGTCTCAGGGAATGCATTCCAGTTCCCAACCATTCACTACATAAAAAAGCTTTTCTTCTTTTCACTTTTAACAATTAACAGTGTCCCCTGTTTCTGAATCCCTCAGCCAATGGAACAGTTTCTCTCTATATCTAGACTGGCCTGACCACTCATGGTTTTAAACATTGATGTCAAATCTGTTCTCAACCTTCCCTTCATGAAGGAGATTAATATATGCTCCTCCAAACTGTTCTTGTAACTGAAGTCCTCAGGCAGCAAACCCAAAGCTGAGAACAATTGGAAGATTTTGGCCAGTAGCTGCGCCATTGCCAGCCTTACTCCCTCAGCACCCTCCTATGTATCCCATCCGGCCCTGGTGACTTATCAAGTTTTAACATAGGAGCCTTTCTAATTCATTCTCTTCATCAGTTTTTACCCAAACAGAATCTCATCTCCATCCACTTTGGCAGCAAATTCTTCATTGGGAAAGACAAATTCTAAGCACTCACATAGTAAGTCAGCCATGCTGTTTGCCTCTGTTGCACCATCAAATTCTGCTGTACATGTTTCGTGGTCATGAACAGTTTTGTGTGTCAATGGAATTACTCTGCAAAATCAGTTCAAAAACAAATGTTGCAAACCTGTTTACCATTGAACTTCTGTGCTAAGAGTGCCCCCAGCTTGTGAAAAACCCACTTATGTAGCATTTTCTCCTGAGCCATCATATATGACTGTTAGTACTTCAGAAACAGAGGACTAGAATTATGTGTAACACCTGTAGCCATTACTTTACCTTTTGTTTCCAATCTGCCAAGTTTGTAGCATTGCGTGCTGAGAGGAATTAAATGATTTGCAAAGGAGCCAACTTTGCCCTCCCAGAGAACATTGTCGATCCATTGACTTCTGGGTTATGGGCCCAGCCCCCTTCTGCTGTGCCACACAGCTCACCTGCAAGCTTGCACATTCCATGCAGCCTACAATGCAATTCATCCTGTGTGGCTACCTTTCTCTTTCACCGAAGGTCATCTTTCTTTCTGAGCTGCGTGCGGACATTCACATACAACTAGTTGCTAGCATGTCCCACCACAGTCGTTCTCAGCCTTCCTACACTGCTTCCCCACAGCAGTATACACACGACTACAAATATTTTGCTAATATTTCCTTCAAACATGCTCCTCTTCAAATTTTCCGGCAGTCACTTTCATCCCAAACCTCTCGGTGTCCTGCAAAGTCAAACTAACTTTGATCTCTTTGTAATTAAAACATTTCCTTAGCTTTAGATGCCATCTTTCAGAGTTACACTAAACAAATACTTTGAAAAAGCTCTTTGGTCTCCAGGCAGCCAATATTTTCATTGTGTTCACTGCTGCTTTATTTCTGACTACTCCTGCACTACTATGATTTTCAGCATTGACTTGTCTAAGTCTTCCACCTCCTTTATGCATACTCACTCTGCCGTCATTTAACTTGATAACCCTCTGTCAAATAACATTTACATTCATACAGCCATTGTCCAGAGAATGAATCATAGAATGATTACAGCACAGAAGGAGGCCAAGCAGCCTGTCATATACATTCCAGCTCATTGCTCAGCTCTGCCGGCCCCCACACCCTTTCCCCATAATCCTGTTAATATTTTTTCTTCCAGTTCCAGAGCTGTGTGCAGACATTCACATACAACTAGTTGCCAGCATGTTCCACCAAAGTCACTCTCAGCCTTCCTACACTGCTTCCCCACAACAGTATACATTCTTGACTACAAATATTTGCTAATATTTCCTGAGAACACACTCCTCTTCAAATTTTCTGACAGTCACTTTCATCCCCAACCTCACAATGCCCAGCAAAGCTAAACCAACTTTCATCTCTTTGCAATTCATTTCCTTAGCTTTAGATCCTACCTTTCAGAGTTACACTAAACAAACACTTTGAAAGATCTCCCTTGTCTCCTGGTAGGCAATATTTTCATTCTGTTCCCTGCTGCATTATTTTTGACTACTCCTGCACTATGACTTTCAGCATTGACTTGTCTAAGATTTCCACCTCTTTTGAGCATTCTCACTTTGCCATGATTTAACTTGTCGCACCCCCCCCCCCCCATAACATTTACATTGAACTGGCCATTGTATAAAGAATGAATTATAGAATAATTACAGCACAGAAGGAGGCCAATCAGCCTGTTGTGTCTATTCCAGCTCACAGCAATCACCACTCAGCTCCACTGGCTCCCATACCCTTTTCCCGTAATCCTGTAAATATTTTCTTTCCTGGTACCTATCCAATTCCCTTTTGAATGTCCCATTGTCTCAGTGTCCAGCGCACTTTCAGCGAATTCATTCCAGACCCTAACCACTCAGTATGTAAAAAACCTTTTCCTCTTGTTGCCCTTAACAATGGACTTAAACCAGTGCCCCTGGTTTCTCAATCCTACCGCTAATAGAGCAGTTTATTTCTATATCTGCTTTGGCTAGACCACTCATGCTTTTGAATACATTGAATCTCTTCTCAACCATCTCTTCTCTAACACATAGGACAGGATTTTCAGCTCGGCATGCAGGCACACACCTGACACACACGAGCGTGAAATAGTGCGTGATAGTTTGGTCAGCGGATGCGCATGGGAGTTGGCAGCACGCCTGCCAACAATTAAGAGGGCTGTTAAACCCAATAATCAATTAATGAAAGTGAAATATTCCCAGGTGGGATGAGGGATCCAACAGTGGTTAAAAAAACAATGAAAATTTTTAAAACTCATTTTTAACATCTCCCTGCTCTTTGGCTAAAAGGACAGGGACAGGTGACAGACCTTACCTGATGGAGCATAAAATCGCATGAGATGATGTTGGGCAAGCATCTTGATGTCATCGTGCATGCGTGCAATCTTCAGATCAGCGGGCGCATGCGGGTGTTGGAGCCGTGTCCGAGATCAATTGAGAGACCACTTAAGGCCATTAAAAACCCAAATGATCCAGGTTTTACGATGCCTGTGTGATTTTGCGCTCCTCGCATGGGCAAAACGGGCAGGTGGGCAGCCCAGATTGTGTTAAACCTCATCTAAGGGCAGGATAAAAAGGGTCAGCAGCATTGCCATTGTCAGTAGTTTGGGAGGTGGTTTGCTGCTGTTTGCTTATTTGAACTTGACAGCTTCATCTAAGTTCGACTTCATTCTTAGCATTTCCAGGCTTCATTTCAGGAATCATTAGTGTCTCCAAAGCCCCAGAGGATTTTGACCATGTGAACCCTTCCAGGTATCAGACAGCTTTCTGTAACGCTGGTAATGGGGATTGTGGTCTCCGTTGGAGGTATCCCCTCTGAGGAGGTAGAGAGTCGCAGAAGGGAGAGGAGGCCAGGTGTCCCAATGTAGCTTTCAGGGGAACGACCTGTGAGAGGAGAGGCGCAGGCACAAGGGGCACAGGGCCAACAGGAAGTCCAAGGCACAAGGGGCCACAGAAGATGCCACTATCCTGCTGCCAGGATTTACAGGCAGCGATGCAGCTACCTCAATATGTCTGAGATGCAATGCCGAAGGAGGCTCTGGCTCTCCAGAGAGACTGTGACCTCCATTTGTCATATGATTGGGTCCGAGATCACCTCCAACTGTGTGGGTGGACACCCCATGCCAGTGGATCTGAAGGTCACATTGTCTCTCAACTTCTATGCCCCAGGCTCTTTCCTGGGGTCAATGGGGGATCTTTGTGGAGTGTCCCAACCAGCTGCCACAGTTGCATCAAGCTGGTGACAGAAGCTCTGTTCAGGTGGCTAATTTATTCATTTCCGTACGGATGAGGTCAGCCAGGCTGAGCGAGCCATAGGGTTTGCAGCGATTCCTGGGTTCACCCGCATTCAGGGTGCAATCAACTGCACACACGTGGCCATCAAGGCGCCAGCAGATTAGCCAGGTGCCTCTCCATGCCAAACACAGAAACTGTCATTTGCCCAATTCAAAAAGGAGCAGAGCAACTTTAGCTTTGTATGATGGCGCTCTTTTCAGGTGCTTCCCTCTTTGTTTTTCAATAATTTATTGTTTCAAACCTCCTTGCTGCAGAAAGTTATGACCTCCCTTTTAAGATTTATAGGTGTACTGCACATTGCAGCTGCTTCTTTGGTAAGCTTATAGCTGAAGACCCAAAACACTGCATTGCGTAATTATGGTAATTAGAGTCCAACCTTGAAGGCTAAATGTGGTCCATTATTCTTTTTTCTTATGAGCACAAAGTTTACATTGTTCTTGTCTTCCATTCCCCAGTGTTAGTTTAGAACATCTATTGTTGAGGTACAAAGCACTAAATAATTCCAAGGTGAAAGGCAAGTTTTATAGACATTTGACATGTTGTCACTGTTATAGTAGAAAGCAAGGCAGCCAATTTGCACACAGCAAGTTTCCACAAACTGCACTGAAATAAATAACTAGATCATCTGGTTTTAATATGTACTTATGTACAAACATGCAAACATAAGAATTATGAGCAGGAATAAGCCAAATGGCCCTTCGACCCTGCTCTGCCATTCAATAAGATCAGTGGCTGATCTGATTGCAAACACCTGATAACCTTTCACCCCTTTGTTTATCAAGTATCTATCTACCTCAGTCTTAAATTATTCAAAGACTCTGGGCGGAATTTTATGCTGGCGGGATTTTACGGTCCCACCAAAGCCAATGGACTTTTGAATGGCTTGGCGCATTTTACGGCTCTGCCACGATGGGGTCGTAAAATTCCTCCCACTGCTTCCACTGCTTTTTGAGGAAGGGAATTCCAAAGACTACCCTTGAGAGAAAATATTTCTCCTCAACTCTTTCTAAAGGGCCAACGCCTTATTTTCAAACAATGACTCCTAGTTCTAGATTCTCCCACGAGAGGAAACATCCTCACCACTTTCACCTTGTCAAGACCCCTCAGGATCTTAAAGGTTTCAATCAAGTTGCCTCTTACTCTACTAAACTTCAGTGGATACAAGCCTAGCCTGTCAAACCTTTCCTCATAAGACAATGGGCCTATTCCAGGTATTATTCTAGTAAACCTTCTCTGAACTGCTTCTAATGCATTTACATCCTTCTTTAGATAAGGAGACCAATAATTTACACAGTACTCCAGTTGTGGTCTCATCAGTGTCCTGTACAACTGAAACATAACCTCCCTACTTTGATATTCGACTTTTCTCGCAATAAACAATAACATTCTATTAGCTTTCCTAATTACTTGCTTGATCTGCATACTGGCCTTTTGTGATTCATGCATTAGGACCCCTAGATCTCTCTGCATCTCAGAGCTCTCCAATCTCTCATCATTTAGATAATAAGCTTCTTTTTTATTCTTCCTGCCAAAATGAACAATTTCACATTTCCCACATTTGCCAGATCTCTGTCCACTCACTTAACCTATCTATATCCCTTTATAGCCTCCTTCTGTCCTCTTCACAACTTACTTTCCTATCTATCTTTGTGTCATTGGCAGATTTAGCAACCATACCTTTAGTCTGGTCATCCAAGTCATTTATTTAAGTTGTAAAATGTTGAGGCCCCAACACTGATCCCTATGGACACCACCCTACATCCTTCCAACCAGAAAATGGCCCATTTATACCCACTCTCTGTTTCCTGTTAGCTAGCCAATCTTCTCTCCATACCAATATGTTACTCCTACACCATGAGCTTTGACTTTCTGCAATAACCTTTGATGCAGTATTTTATCAAATGCCTTCTGGAAATCTAAGTACAATATATACACTGGTTCCCCTTTATCCATAGAGCATGTGACTCCTTCAATCATCTTCAGCAATTTGATTAAACATGATGGTATTGATTGAGGGATAAATATTGGCTAGAACACCAGGGAAAACTCCCCTGCTCTTTTCCAAAGTACTACTGTGAGATCTATTCCGTCCATTGAGAGGACAGATGGGTCTTTGGTTTAATGTCTTTTCTGAAAGATGGCACCACCAAGAATGTGGCTCTCCCTTAGTATTTCATTGAAATGTCAGCCTAAATAATGGGCTGAATCCTCCAGTTGGCATGCAGGGGTGGGCCTGACACAGCGATGTGTAAAATGATGCGTGATGACATCGGTGTGCGTCCCGATGGGATTGCGCACTGTCTCGATATTTCGTTCGGCGGGCATGCACTGGAGGCGGCTGCATGCTACCAAAAAGGCCATTAAGAAAGTAGTTAACCAAGATAAGGATGCTGCCTGTCCAACCTTAAGGTCCAACCAAGCAGCCTTTGCGTTTTTCAGGAAACATCATCCATGAGCAGGATGAGGTTTCCTGAAGCTTTTATAAAATAAGTTAATTAATTTTCCAAACTTCACAAACATGTCCCAGCTCATGTGACACTGTCACATGAAAGAGCGCAGGCCTCAACTCTCCCTCCTACCCCCGCCAGCACAGGTAGTGCTGCCAGCTGCGCATTACGCTGGGTGGGCCTTAATTGGCCCGCCCACGTAAAATGGCCGTCCAACCCACCCGTCTTTGGAAAAATTCTCCCCTATGTACTCAAGATTCTACATTATTACATTTTGAGAATTAAGTGCAATGCTTTTGAGGCCCATGCAGACAGGGTCTCTTAAATATTTACTAGTCGGGGTCTAATTACATCATTTGGATGTTGACCCATATTTAATTGTTGATAATGCACCTCATGTTAAATGTTGCATATCCCAGGGAGCTGGCATTGGATGCATGGAGAGCCAGAAGAGGCACAGGGGCTATTGCATTGAGCAAGCATATTTGTGTGCACCAACAGTGACTGCCTCCCAACCCACATCCCTGACTTACCTTAGTGCCTGCTCTCTGGTAATAGCCTTCAACTGCCTGATATCCTGTTATGCCCCCAGTTAAAATTAAGGATTATTTATGGAAAATAGGATACAATAGTGATATGCTTAAATGCTGAAAAAGTTGATTTTCATAAAGATGGCTTACCTGTGCATACATTAATGATTTAAATAATATTTTACAGCACAGGAACAAATCATTTGATATAACAGAGCTGTGCTCCATGTGAGTTTATTGAGGGGCCGAATTGCTGTTTTAGGACTCCTCAGCTAAAGTGAGCCGCCTGAGCAGAAGTGTCAGTGTCAAATCTGGTTTATTGCCACAAAGTTCATTGAAGCAATAGTCTTTCACATCAATGCAGTGTGTAGAGTTGTGAGAATAAATATCTCAGAAATGGCAACAAAATCATTGCAAATCTGTCGCTAATGAGGGAGACATTGTTTGTGTTGTTCATTTGCAGGAAATCACAAGTATGTCATCAATCTGTTAACAACAAGGGATGGTAATAAGGTACATTTGAATATGAAAGAAATAAACCTGAAAGCATATCAAGGTGACATCACTTTTACCTAAAATCTGTAAATTTTATTTAGACGAGGATGATTTTGCAATTTGCCTAATCAGTAAATATAAATTAGGTCTAATTAGCATAACTATTTAATATGGTATTATCTAGTCTTCAAATAACTCAATTTACATGTAAGAATTAATGTAAGTAACAAATTCATTAACATTCTATCCTTCTTCACGTACAGTTATACCCTCCAGAATCTCTAGCTAGGATTAGAATCACAGGCCAGAATTTTACATTCGGTGTGCGGGGATGGGCCCGACATGCCAGAACGTGAAATGATGCTCGACGTCAGGCATGCGTCCCAATATCACTGCGCACCATTGTGGTATTTCAGTAGGCAGGCGCTATGAGGATGGAGGCGAGCCCACCATTAATTAACAGGCCAGTTAAGTCCCTTGAGGCACCAATTGACTATCATTTTGCGCAGCCTGTGCAATTTTCAGGGCGTCGCACGGGTGCAACAGGCAGGCAGGGGGGCACATTTTCAAAAACCTCATCCACGGGTGGGATAAGAGGGGTGAGTGGACTCGCTAATGCGAGTTGTTAGAACTTTAGATTATTACTTACTGCTACTTGCTTGCGTGAACAGGACAACTTCATTTCGCTTCAGAGCTGCTTTTGACAGAAATAACAGTTCAGGATTTCGGAGGAGTCATACCACTTGGGTCCTTCCAGGTACCAGACAGTCTTCCCTTACCCTGGGAATGAGGATTGTGGTCTCCACTGGAGGCACCTCCTTTGAGGAGGAAGAGAGGACCAGAAGGGGGAGGAGGCCTGATGTCCCTATTCAACCTCCAGGGGAGCATCCTGTGGGAGGAGAGGCGCAGGTACAAGGGGTGCAGGGCCAACAGGAAGTCCAAGGCGGAAGGGGCCACAGGAGATACCACTATCCTGCTGCCAGGGTTTACAGGTGGCGATGCAGCTACCTCAATATGTCTGAGGTGCAGTGCCAAAAGAGGGATAGTGTGACCTCCATCTGTCAGATGATCGGCCTTAGGATCAGCTCCAACTGTGTGGGTGGACACCCCATGCCAGTGGTGCTGAAGGTCACAGTGGCCCTCAACGTCTATGCCTTCGGCTCTTTCCAGGGGTTGAGGGGTGATCTTTGTGGAGTCTCCCAATCAGCTCTTTGAGTCAAGCTGGTGACAGATGTTCTGTTCAGGCGCACATTGACTTTCATTCACTACCGCATGGACGAGGCCAGCTAGACACAGCGAGCCAGAGGCTTTGCAGCGATTGCTGGGTTCCCCCAAGTCCAGGGTGCATTTGACTGCACACATGTGGCCCTCAAGGTGCCAGTGGGTGAGCCGGGTGCCTTCATCAACAGGAAGGGCTTCCACTCCATGAACGTGCAGATAATGTGTGATCACAGGATGCAGATTCTACACGTCTGTGCAAGGTACCCAGGCAGCTCCCATGATGCTTACATCCTGAGACACTCCCAGGAGCCGGAGCTCTTTAGTGCTCCAGCACGTCTGGATGGCTGGTTGGTGGGTGACAAGAGCTATCCCCTCAGAAGGTGGCTCATGACACCTCTCCTTCATCAAGAACAGAGGCTGAGCAGTGGTACAATAGGAGCCATATCTCCACAAGGGTGGTGTAAAGAGAACCATCGGTCTTCTCAAAATGCACTTCCGATGCCTGGACTGCTCTGGGGGTGCACTGCAATACCCCCCAGATCATGTGTCATTGATAGTGGCTGCATGCTGCGCTCCCCACAATCTGGTGCTGGAAAGGGGGAACGAAGTGGAGGGAGAAGTTGTTGACACAGCTGCTCTGGCAATAGACGATGAGTTCAGTAGTGAGTCCGAGGACGAGCAGGCTCAGGAGAACATTGAGGGGATAGATGCTGACTTGGGCAACCTCCAGGGAGGCAGGGATACCCTGGAGGCTTTTATCCAACGCTCCTTCAGCTAACTTACCAAAGATGAACCACCACCACATGCCAGGGCTGCAGGCTCCATACTTGATACCTGACAGGAACATTTGCTTGGTGAACAATGTGTACTATGTGCCATTTCAATAAAACTCAATGACAAACAAGTCACCCATAACATCATGGGTAACCCTTCACCTGCAGAAGTAATAAAGCACCCAGAGATTTGTTGAAAACAAACACATTTACTGGTGCGGTGCCTCACATACATAAATCAAATTAAATGGAAAGGTGTTCTCTATCACACCTACTTATAAATAACTTAAACGTGGGGTTACAAAAAACACCAGTGATAAGCCCGTGTTGTGCCTAAGGTGCTTTACATTTGCGTTTATGGGTGCTACATCTAGGTGCTCCCCCCTTGCATTTGAGACAGCCTGCTCACTCTGTTGTCCTGTTGGCCTTGATGACCTTAGCGGGCGTCCTCTGGCTCGTGGAGCCTGTGATAGCCCCGCCTGGGAGGTAGTGGCCAGTGCCACGGCTGGCATCTCCCCAGCCGTCGCAGCCTCATCAGGTGCCATGGTCGCTGGCAGATGGGGGGAGGAGCTGCTGCCCTCTTCCGGAGTGCCCTGAGAGAAGCCCGCAGAGACAACAAGCAGCTCATGGATCAACGTCAGGTCGCTTTGGAACTCCCTGCTCACCATTGATGGATGGGCACCTAGCTGGGATACTGGGATACAATCCACCTCCCACACTGACACTGACCACCTGAGGTCATTGCCGGTGTGAGGGCTTGCAGGTCCAAGTGCAGGAATCCCTGATTGTTCTCAGGGAGCAGCCTCTCCATGAGAATCGCCACTCTCTCCATGGAGGAGGCAATGCGCTTGGCCATGAGGGTCATTGCATTGCTCATGCTCCACATGGACTCCTCCACAACGGAGACCATGGCACACATTCCCTCATGTATCTCTGCCAGATCTTCCCACAGACCCTGCTGGACCTCCCACACCTGCTGCCTCAGGGACGACTCCAGAGGCACATCAACAGCCACTGACTGAGCATGTTCCTGGTCCCCAGCATTCCTCTGACTGTCGGTGCCCTGGGCACTCACTGCCTCCGCCTGCACCTCAAGTGAGCGTGAAGTGCCCTCACCAATGTGCATCGAGGTACTAGCTGACGATCTAATGCCCACCGAGGTGCTGGCATCTGCACTGGTGCCTGCCTGGTTGGGAGAGTGTGACGCTGGTGCGTTTATATCCTCTGTGTCCTCTGGGGTGAGCGACGATCCTTCAGGCTCCTGACCCTGACAGTCTTCTGGTGAGGCTGAAAGGAAGAACAACGACATTTGATTTGTTGAAGTTGTTACACTGTTAATGTGCATGCCTGGCACCTGGATCAGGGAGCCCTCATCTTTCCATTATCAATGGGGATTCCATGTTGGAGGCTCAAATCAATATAGAGACAACAGTGGAATGGTTGCTATGACAGACATTCTGACCTCAGTGCACTGCACTCTTACCTCCCCGTAGCACCTCAGCCTCACCATGGCTGGTTGACCTAGGTGCATGGTGCCTCTCCAGCTCCAGTGCCTTCTGCGCGTATCTGGACCGGATTAGAAGGTGGGGCGCTCCTCCAGTCTGCAAACTCTCAGCATTACTGTGGACTGTCTTCTCCTGAAAGGAGAGAGGAGCATTGATTATTCCACCCTGTTCCTGCTTTGCCATTGAAGCCTGGCCAACCCTGCCTGAGGAATACCTCGCAGGACTCAGCCGATTCGTGACCCTGGAGGCGCAAGACACTCATTCCAAGCAGCTAGGGCTCACCCCCTTGCCTAGATGCTGCCTCATTGACATTTGCCACTCACACTCTAAGAACTCTGAGGTCTGGGGCAGCGTGGGAGGACACCATTCCTAACTGTTGTGCTAAGTGATCCATGCCAACACAGTACTCCGGAGCGCCCTCAGAGGAGCTCGCAGCGATGACAGGCAGCTGCTGCGCCGATGTGAGGTCCAAATCTACCTCCCTGCTCACTGCAGATGCATGGGCGCCGAGTGCCAGTGCTTGGTGTCCACAACATCTCCCACAATGGAAAACACAACCTGTGGCCAGAACCGCTGTGAGGGCTTGCAGGTCAGAGCATAACCCAATCAAATTTTGATCTATTTGGTGGAAGCCCTTCTCTATGAGAGTCACCAATCTCTCATTGAAGGAATCCTGATGCTCTGCCCGGAGGGCCAAACCTTCACGTGCACTCTGCCTAGACTCCATCGCAGAGAGCAACTGAACCATTCGCTCATGCAACCCTACCAGATGCAAATGCACTTCCTGCCACCTTTCCTGCAGCTACTGCAATGGGGACAACTCCAGAGGCACGTCATCTGTGCCGGACACAGCATGTGCCTTGTCCCCTGCAGCCCTCCAGCTGCTGGCGCCATCAAAACTCTCTGCCCCTACCATCTCCTCCAGCGATTGTAATGTGCCCTCTCCACTGTGACCTGGGACACTAGCCGGCGGTAAAGTCCCCACCCAGGTGTGTGTGTCTGTGCTGGTGCCTGGCTGGCTGAAATGATGTGCTGCAAGTTGCACATGTTGGCCCTCAGGTGTGAAGGGGTGCTGCGGTGTCGACATGCGGGTCACTCTGGTGGTGATGCTGAAATTAACAACAAGGACATTGCATCAGTTAGCGTTCATTCAGTTCAACCTTTCATCCCTTTACCCCTCAGCCTCATAAGTTGTTCACCCTTCAAGACCCTAAGGAGAAGAACATTGGTGGGGTGGAAATGAGTCAAGATGAGCCCCAAACATTAAATGCACATGCAGACAGGCTGGTCAGATGGCCTCAGGAATGCCACATGGCATGTTATAAACCAAAGGAGTGGGGAGAGTGCAGAGGTACCTGACCTGGATGCATTCTGGCCTGGATAGTTGCGGGGCTGCTCTGTGAAGTGCTATGAAAGCAGCGCCAGCCTTCAGAAGATTAGTAGTCTGATTGCTCTCTAAATTGTCTTGGGAATTTTGTGGCAATTGCTCACATCTTAGCTCCCCAAAGCCTTCCCAATATTTACAAGGCACAAGGATTGTGACTGATTACTGTCCACTTGTCCGGAGGAGTGCAGCTCCAACAATACTCAAAAAGTTCAGCAACATCAAGGATAAAGCATCCCACTTGATGAGACCCCCAACATGCACCACATTCACTCCCTACATCACCAGCGCACTGTGGCTGGAATGTGTACCAACTACTAAATGCACTACAGCATCTTATCAAGGCTTCTTTGTCAGCGTCTTCTAAACCCATGACCTTTATCATTGAGAAGGATGTCAGACACATGAGGACACTGCCACCTGCAAGTTCCATTCCAAGGTATATGTTGGGAGAGTGTTGGTTACAGATCATTGTCTAAAAGAAGTCTCCATAGTCTTCTGTAGGTTAACTGTAAGTCTTTATTAACTACTAGAACAATTTACAGATTACAGTAAAGGGTACAAGCTCAGAGCTGTCTCCATGCTTGGGTCTATACACGTCTCTACTCAACAGCATACTGACCCTGAATCATGTGCCCTCCTACATCACTGTGGGCAGTACTGTACTCAGTCCCACATTAATTCTCAGTGTGCCAGACCATTATACTACATCTTTCCCAAAGTTTTTATCCAGTGTATTTGGAGTTATACTAGTTCACTTCATGTCTTACACTATTATCAGTCCCATACATTTACATTGTTGTTACCATCTTATTATTACTACATTAGCACCATTACTACACTATCAATATTACCACATTATCACTATTCCATCTCCCCACTTCAAGTCCTTGATTTTAAAGATTCAGATGCTCTGGAGGCCTTACAACCCTTCAATATCTAGTTCACAATCCTGTCAGAGGAGTGGTAGGCTTTGTCATTGTTGGTTCTTTCTGTTGGTCTAGAGGTTGAGCTGGCATCTGACTATCTTTGTCGATAACTCTCTGTTTAGCGGGAGCGACCGGTCTAAGAATAGGGTGGAGACTGCCTGACTGTGCCTTCGGTAGTGCCAATCTGGTAGGGCCAAGATTGGTCCTGATTCTTTCTAATGACAGTGCCTTCTCTCTCGAAGTCTTTACTCCAGACCTTATCAGCTTTCTGTAGTTGAGGCAACTGCCTGATGCAACGTCTTCTGTTGTAGGTTCAAGCTTGCTTCTGTCTGTACGACTGCTTTCTTGTTTGAATGTGCAGGAAGCCTTGGTTGCCAACTCCAGCATTATTTTAAAACAAAAACAGAATTACCTGGAAAAACTCAGCAGGTCTGGCAGCATTGGCGGTAAAGAAAAGAGTTGACGTTTCGAGTCCTCATGACCCTTCAACAGAACACATTATTTTTGTCGGCAGGATTAGAAGTTGTGTGCGTAGTTTCCTGCCCATCAGGAGTTCAGATTGATACAGACCACGTTGCAAGGGGGTGGACCTGTGTGTGAGCAGTGCTGTGGGAAAATTCTCATTCTTTTTCAGAAGGGCTTTTACTGTGCGAACCCCTCTTTCATCTTCTCCATTTGACTGTGGGTATCTTGGGGAGCTGGCGCGGTGGTGGAAGTGGGATATGGCGGTGAAGTGTGCAAAGTATTAATTGGAAAATTATGGGCTGTTATCATACACGATCTCATCTGGGATGCTATGGTTTGCAAACATCTCTTTTAGCGCCTTAATTACTGCCTCTATGGTAGACGTATTTAGTTGTTTCACCTCCACTCATCTGGAGAAGTAGTGCACCACTATAAGGAACAATTTGCTGTTATAGACAAACAGGTCTCTGCCCAGCCTTTCCCAAGGCCTGTTAGGGAATTATATGGGTATGAAGGGTTCCCTCTGGTCCTGCCTGTGTGGTAATTGTATTTAGTTGCTTCACTTCCACACATCTGAAGAGGTAGTGCACCGGTATAAGGAACAACCAAACCTGGCAATTCTCGATGGTCTCTTAGATCGCCTTGGAGGTGCCTGGCCACCAGACAGTGGATTGGACCCCTGCTTTGCATTTAGTGATGTCCAAGTGGCCTTGGTATATTTTTTGAAGGCAGGCAGACTGGGATGACCAGCCGTTTGTCGTAGACTAGGATGTCACCTATAATCGCAAAGTGCTTTTGTTGCTTGAACCAAGTTTTTGTGGTACCTCTGTTTGGTCTCAGCTGAGGCCATCTTTGTTGGCAGTATCTGCGGATGCAGACACACTCCTCATCACTATTTGCTCCTCATGGACGTGTTGGAGTTTACTTGTGGTCAGTGGCAGGTGTCTTCTCATTGATTGGGAGTAAGCTTCCAGTTCTTCAACAAAGTTGACATCCTGTTTTGTTGGGAGGACCAGTGTGGCCCTTGAAAATATATCTGCTGTTGTCTGATTCTTATCTGGAACATATACTGTCTAGTAGGCAAACCTCATGAGGCATAGGCAAAACCTCTGGATTCTGTGAAGCATCTTTACTAGCTCCTTCTCGTCCAATAAGGAGACTAGTGGTTATGGTCTGTTTCGATTGTGACCTTGAGGCCAATGTTGTAGTCTGAAAACTTCTCGCATTCCCATTTCTTATGAAGGCATATTTTGTCTCCATATCTGATAGCCTCTGGAAGTGTAGTACACCGGTCAGTGACTTCCGTCCAGTTGTTCCTGAAAGAGGACCGCTCTGAGGCCTATAGATGAAGCATCTGCTGCAATGGCAGTGGACAGGGCTGGGTCGTAGCGGCCAGAATGTCAATGGAGAGTTGCGAGTGAATATTTGCTCTTGATGTGAGTCCCAGCAACATGCTTGGTCTTTCTTAAGTAGGTGCCTCAAGGGTTCTGTGACCTGTGCCAAATTCAGTAAAAACTCTACCAGCTGGTTTACATTCCCAGGAGGTGCTCGAGGTCAGGGATTGAGGATACGGTAGGGAACTCACCAATAGCCTTAGTTTTTTTTGTATACACCATCCTAATTTGTAAATATATTGCCGTTCCTTCATCATTGCTGGGTCAAAATGCTGGAAATCCCTATCTAATAGCACTGTGGGTGCACCTACACCACATGAACCGCAGTGATTAGGGACAGACAATAAACGTTGACCTTGCCAGTGACATCCACATCTCGTGATATAAAATATCAAATATTTTAAAAAGCCTGAACAGCCCCACCCTAACCTACCTTCTCCCAGCCGGATGAGCTGTACAATATCATGGGGGCTGGGAGGCTACACTGGGACATGTGTTTTCGGCTCACGTCCCCCTGGCCCACTGCTAACAAGGCTTGGCCCAATGGGATAATTGGATTGCCAGCAAGCACACTCAGCCAACTGGCTGCTTAAGCAATGCTCAGCAAGAAAACCACCTCCGTGTATCTTTCTCAGTGACATTTTAGATCGAGTAATGATATCTGTGATAAGGATATCATAGGCATTGCTTTACCTTTTACATATCATGTGTTGCACATTTTATGATATCTATTGGGTTTTATTAATTCTTTATTTGTTAGTCTAGTTCAGTGATTTATCGTAAAAGTACATGTTCTGCTTCTTATACTAGTCTTTTAGCGGAGTTTTTTTTTACTTAACATCAAAAGGGGATATTTTAGACATCTTTTATTTTAACTGCTTTATCCAGCTAAATTGCTTCATCACAGAATTTTATGTTTATTTTCCATTCATCTAACATCTCTAGTCCTAAAATACAAGCGATTAAGTGGTTGTTATTTTCTTTCCAAATACTGAACAATGATGAAAGGGTTATAGTGTACAATAGTTAAATATGCTATTCTCTCCCAGATAACAAGTGGTTCTATGAATGTTCAGTAATTAGTTGCTTTGATGATTTTCAATCTCGTTGCACAGTGCACCCACATTCAAATTTTTAAGTACAATTCCAATTGATATTCACAGTAACTTTAGCTGCATGATGTCTCCTGAGTGATGGAAGAGATAGATCAGCAGATTTAATTCTGCAGAAGCTTTTTGTTTTTATTTGTTGTTTATTTAATCCTTGTTGCGAGGCTATTCAAACTGATGATCAACCATTGAAGAAGAACAGGTAGTTCTGCTGATATTTTAATGTTGGTACCTTAGTCAACATTCCTTTTTTAACCACAATACTAAAAATACTGTGGATGCTGGAAATCGGAAAATAAAACAAAAAATGCTGGAAAAGCTCAGCAGGTCTGGCAACATCTGTGGAAAGAAAAACAGAGTTAACGTTTTGAGTCTGTACGACTCTTCTTCAGGTCAACTAATCATTCATCCCATTTGCTGTTTATGAGACCACTTGCCTGTAATATAGTCAACCCATTTTTCCTCTATTTAAGTTAATGGTTGGAAAATTAGGAGGACTGGATTTTGGGCATGTGATTCTACGTGTTTTATTTTCTTATGTTTTCCACCTCTATGTTGCTTTATGTCCCAGCACTAAAGATGGAAAAGGTGCTTCAAGTTTTCCACTGATTTCTGTTATGAGGATCAATAGCTATGATAATTGTATTTTACTTCCTGCTTCCTTCCTGAGACATTAATATATCTTACTAATATCTGCAGGTTTTATCTTCCACGGAAATTTTCTAAATGCAGCATAGAAGATTATCAGGAATTTTTGAACAATGGTGGTGGTAGCTGCCTCTTCAATAAACCTACCCGCGTAAGTATCAGGAATTGCATGCATCATTTTGCTAAGGTCCGTAGCGTTTGTTAGCTCATCTTTTCCTCGTAAGAAATACAAACTTAGCCAGGAAGATCCATCCATGGTTTACTAAGGAAGTTAAAAATAGTATTAGATTAATAGGCTAGGATCAGAAAGCACTGCCTGAAGGTAAAAGAATGGGACTAGCTGAGTTGCTCTCAGAAAGTTGGCATTGACATGACGGGCTGTGCTGTAATCATTCTATGATTCTATGAAATTTAAAAGTTTTTTTTGTTATATTTTATGTTACGTTTCATGGACAATAATTTGATCTGAAATCATTAACTTTTTTTGCTTTTATTCATAAATAAACAGTTGTAGATACACAGAACTACAACTATTTATATTTGAAGTTTGACTGTCTGGCAACATATCTGTGCGAAGATATTATTGACCTTCAGAAGATGCAGAGCCGATCAACAAGGATGATTGCGGGTGTCAGGAATGATGTTATGAGGAAAGATGAAGGATGCTGTGCTCCTTTTCTTTGGGAAAAAAAAACTTTGAAGCAACAAATGAAAATAATTGACAATTAGAATACAGATAAATTGTTCATTATTGTGAGAAATTTCAAATCATGACAGACAGAAACTGAACATTGGAAATAAGAAGGGAAGTTGTCAGAAGCCTTTTGACCCAAAGGGTAATCAAATTAGGGAATCAGCTAGCAGGGAAGCCCATTGAAGTGGATCAGTGTAAATGGGTTCAAAGCATTTCTGGAGGGAGAGGAATTTGAGGGATTTGGTGAGAAGATGGGGTAGTCTATGAGAGTAGGTTAGACTGATGTGTTGAATGGTCTTTTCCTGTTCCTTAAACTTTCTACTTCTATACTGGAAAGATTTCTTGGTAATTTGCAGTTCTACTAATTGCCCTGTTGGAATTTTATTATTTACAGAAAAGGAGCAGTAATGCCCATTACCTTGGAATTACTGGTTTAACATTGCACTAAAATTTTCCTGCCAGGAACCCACCTGAAGTCAAATAAACATAGCTAACTACTCTGAACTATTTCTCCCAAATTATTATTGTATTGGTACCATTAAGCTGTCTCAGACAGGACTGCTACATTGAGGAGGCAATTTTGTCTGTTGCAACTGAAGTTTAGTGTTAGTTTACCAACATAATGAATTGTTTAGTACTTTGGACGGTCTGCCAAGATTTTTGCTGCAATTCAGAGTTAAATCTTCAAACAGTGCAGTTTTGGACTGGGACATCTACTGAAGAAGAATACAATAAGATGGAAGAGGCTAATAGAGAGACACTGGGAAGAATTTTACTGGGCCAAAGGAACCATAGAATGATTGCAGCACAGAAGAAGGGCATTTGGTCTGTCTTGTCTGTGCTGGTTCTCTGAAGGAGCAATTTACTTAGTGCCACTCCCCCACCTTCTCCTCGTAGCCCTGCACATTCTTCCTTTTCAAATAATAATCCAATTCCCTCTTGAATACCTTGGTTGAACCTGCCTCCACCACACTCTCAGCCAATACATTCAAGACCCTAACTGCTCACTGCATAAAAAGTTTTTCCTCATGTTGCCATTGTTTCTTTTGCCAGTTATCTTAAATCTGTGCCCTCTGGCTCTTGATCCTTCCACCAATGGGAACAGTTTCTCCCAATCTACTCTTTCTAGACACTTCATGATTTTGAATACCTCTATCAAATCTCTTCTCAACCTCCTCTCCACCAAAGAGAACAGTCAAAACTTCTCCAAAACTATCTACCTAACTGAAGTTCCTCATCCCTGGAACCATTGTCATGAATCTTTTCTGCACTGTTTAATGCCTTCACATCCTTCTTAAAGGGTGGCACCCAGATTGGATGCAATATCCATTTCAGGCCGAACCACTGTTTTACACAGATTTAACATAACCATCTTTAACATCACTAATGCCAATTCTGTATGCTTTATTAACCACCCTCTCTACCTGTCCTGCCACCTTAATGATTTCTGCACACATATATCTAGGTTCCTTTGCTCTTTTAGAATTGTACACTTTATCTTATTTACATTTTTTTAATTCATTCACGGGATGTGGGCTTCGCTGGCAAGGCCAGTGTTTATTGCTCATCCCTAATTGCCCTTGAGAAGCTGGTGGTGAGCTGCCTTCTTGAACCGCTGCAGTCCATGTGGTGTAGGTGCACCCACATTGCTGTTAGGTAGGGAGTTCCAGGATTTTGACCGAGCGACAGTGGAGGAACAGCGATATATTTCCAAATTAGGATGGTGAGTATAAGCACTTATAAGTATAGAGGGTATCATTTAATAGATTCACAACTTATTTGACATACCTAAAAGCCACATGATGCATTATGCACTACTACTTTAGGCCTGAGATTCCTTCATTCACTTTAAATCCTCCCTCTGACAGGGCTGTCAACATAGAATAGCCCTGTGCCACCCAAATTTTGGTGGCATTGGCAAAGCCAACACCAAAAAGTAAGTGAGATGATACACTTTGGAAAGAGTAATTTGACAAGGAAGTATTCAATGAACGGCATGACACTAGGAAGTTCTGAGGAACAAAGGGACATTGGTGTGTGTGTCCATAGATCTCTGAAGGTGGAGGGGTATGTTAGTGGGGTGGTGAAAAAGGCGGATGAGACACTTTATCAATCGAGGCATAGATTACGAAAGTAGGGAGGCCATGTTGGAGTTGTATAGAACCTTTATGAGGCCAAGCTGGAGTACTGTGTGCAGTTCTGGTCACTGTCAGTGTGATTGCACTGGAGGGGGTGCAGAGGAGATTCACCAGGATGTTGCCTGGGATGAAACATTTAAGTTATGAAGAGAGGTTGGATAGACTTGAGTTGTTTTTGTTGGAGCAGAGAAGACTGAGGGGCAACCTGATCGAGGTGTACAAGATTATGAGAGGCATGGACAGGGTGGATAGGAAGCAGCTGTTCCTCTTAGTTGAAGGATCAGTCACAAGGGGACATAAGTTCAAGGTGAGGGGCAGGAGGTTTAGGGGGATGTGAGGAAGAACTTTTTTTACCCAGAGGGTGGTGACGGTCTGGAATGCACTGCCTGGGAGGGTGGTGGAGGCGGGTTGCCTCACATCCTTTAAAAAGTACCTGGATGAGCACTTGACATGTCATAACATTCAAGGCTTTGGGCGAAGTGCTGGTAAATGGGATTAGGTAGGTAGGTCGGGTGTTTCTCACGTGTCGTTGCAGACTCGATGGGCCGAAGGGCCTCGTCTGCACTGTGTGATTTTGTGATTCTGTGAGGATGATTATGTCAGGCTGTTGCTTGACTAGTCTGTGAGACAGCTCTCCCAATTTTGGCAGTAGCCCCCAGGTGTTACTAAGGAGGACTTTGCAGGGTTGACAGGGCTGAGATTGCTGTTGTCGTTTCTGTTGCCTAGGTCGATGCCAGGTGGACCAATCGGTTTCATAGTTTATATATTCACTTTAAATTCTTCCTACAAAAATGAATCATTTCACACTCTTCTGCATTAAATTTAATCTGCCACTTCTCTGCCTATTCCACCAATCTATGTCCTTCTGAAGTTCTACATTATCCTCCTTACAGTTCACAATATTTCCAATTTTTGTATCGTTCGCAAATTTTAAAATTATGCCCTGTACACCATGTTCTAGGGCATTGATATATATCAGGAAGAGCAGGGGTCCCAACATCACCCCTGGAGAACTCCATTGTAAATCTTCCAGCAGCCCAAAAAATAACCTCAGCCAATTTCTTTTCCATGGGCAGAATCTTACAGTCGGCGAGTGGGGGCGGGGCTACGCTCGCCAACTCGTAAAATGACGTGGGAAGATGTTGGGTGGAACTCCTGGTGTCACCCCGCGTCATTTCTATTTTCAGGTTGGCAGGGGCGCAGCCGAGTCAGCTGCGTGCCCACCGACCTGTCATCGGCCTATAGAAGCCATTGAAAAACTAATTAAAGTTATTAATGGACCTGCCCGTCCAACCTTAAGGTTGACGGCCAGGTTGGGCGCCTTGGCAGGCTTCGGAAAAAGCATGAAACCACATCCACGGCTGGGATGAGGTTTCATGAGGGTATTTCAATTTTTATTAAAGGTTTCAATAAAAATTATGGACATGTCCCAACTCATGTGAAAGTGTCACATGAGGGGACGTGTCAGGGAAATTTTTTTATCATTTGTATGACAAATTTTAATTCCATGCCAATCTCTCTGAGACAGCACCTAGCCTGAGGGTGATTAGTGCGCACTCCCGGCTGAGGGAATCCCCCCTCGCCCGCACAGGGAGCGTATAGCGCTTCCAAGTGGGCGGCACGCTGGGCAGGTCTTAATTGGCCCACCCACATAAAATGGCGGTGCGCTCCTGATTGGAGGCACGCCCGCCCGCACCCACTCCTGCACCCCCCCCCCCCCCCCCCCCCCCCCCCCCCCCAACCCCCCCCACCCCTCCAATGGGGGGAAATTTTTCCCCATGTTGTTCCAGCCCCTTTTATTCCAAGAGCTCTAACGTTGCTCACAAATCTGTTCTGTAGCAATATATCAAAAGCCTTTTGGAAGTCCAAAAGCATCAACAGCATTGTCTTCATCAGCTTTCTTTGTTACTTTGTTAAAAAATTTAAGCAAGTAAGTTAAGCACAATCTTCCATTAACAAATCTGTGCTGCCTTTCCTTAATTAACCTGCATTTGGCCAAGTGACCATTCATTTTTAGAAGATTCCCTGCCACCAAGGTTAAACCATGTGGCCTGTCATTTACAAGAATGTTGCCAGGGTTAGAAAGGTGTAGCTATGAGGAGAGATTGGATAGGTTGGGGTTATTTTCCTTAGAACAAAGAAGGCTGAGAGGTGACTTGATTGAGGTGTACAAAATTTTGAGGGGAATAGATAGAATGGACAGGATAAAATTGTTTCCCTTGTTGGAGAATTCTAGAACCAGGAGACATAGATTCAAGATAAGTGGCAGAAGGTGTAGGGGGGACATGAGGAAGAACTTTTTTACGCAGAGGGTAGTGGGTGTCTGGAATTCGCTGCCTAAATTGGTGGTAGAGGCAGAAAATCTAAACTCTTTTAAAAAGTAACTGGATCTGCACCTAACGTGCTGTAAGCTGCAGGGCTATGGGCCGGGTGCAGGAAGATGGAATTAGAAAGGGTACCTGGGCGTCCTCGGGCTGGCATGGACAAGATGGGCTGAATGACTTCCTTCTGTGCTGTAACTTTTCTATGGTTCTATGGTACTTGCTGAGCTCATCTTTACACCCTTTTCTGAACAAGGGCGTAATATTTGCAATTTCCCAATCCTCTGGCATCACCCATGAGTCTAAGGAAGTCTGAAAAATTATGGCCAGTGTCTCCACAATTTTCACTCTAACTTCCCTCAGTATTCTTGGATGCATCTTATCCAGTTCTGGTTCCTTATGAACTTTAAGTACAGACAGCCTATTCAATACTGCCTCCTTATCAAATTTAAGATATTAATTTTGTCCCAGATTATTGTTTCTAGAAGTTAGCCCACCACTGAGGTTAAACTGACTGACTTGCAGTTGCTGGGTTTATCTTCACACCCTTTTTTATCAACCACTTTTTTGAACAAGAGTGTAACTTTGCAATTCTCCAGGCCTCTGGCGTTACTCCTAAGCCTAAGGAAGATTAGAGAATTGTGGCCAGTGCCTCCACAATTTCTTCTCTTGCTTCCCTTAGTATCCTTGGATGCACCTCATCCGGTCCTGGTGACTTATCAACTTGAAATACAGGTAGCCTATCCAATACCTGATTTTTTTAAAATCAATTTTAAACCTTTCAAGTGTTTGAACTACTTCCTCTTTCTCCATGACCTATGCTTCCTTGGTAAAGAAAGATACAAAGTATTTGTTTAATAACTCAGCTATGCCTCTCACCTCCATGTATAAATCTTCTTTTTGGTCCCTTATCAGCCCCATTCCAACTTTTGCCACCCTTTTACTATTTGTATGTCTGTTGAACTTTTGAATTGCCTTTTATGTTAGCTGCCAGGTTTTTTTCTCTCTTAGCTTCTTGTATTTCCTTTTTCAATTCCCCTCTAAGCCTTCTATGTTCAGCCTTATTCTTAATTGTATTATCCACCGTCCTGACGTCTGTCATTACACACTTTTTTCTGATTCATCTTAATCTCTATTTTTTTTGTCATCCAGAAGGCCAGATGGGGCACGGTAAAATGGTGCAGGATTGCGTCGGGCAGGATTCCTGACTGAATCTCTCCATAGGCCGATTTTTCAGAGCTTGACTAGTGTGACAGGATGAAGGCAGTCAGGACACGGGAAGGCAATTATAATAATCAGCAATGCAACTGAACAAGGTTATAACGGTGAAATGAGATCCTACCAGGGGCACATGGGAATTGGTGATTGGAGGCTCACCAACACATCCCATGTGTGATATCATCGTCAGTAGTGTCCAGAACATACAGGGTAGGCCTGTGTACCTGGTTGCAGCTTGTGCTGTCATCTGAGCCAGGCCAGCAAGTTTGTAGGCTTTGCAGCGGGAGGGGCCAAAGATAGTTGGTGCTGCTGGAATGTGTCTGCAAGGTCCTATGAAGCTACTGAAGTAAGAGCAAAGCTCACTAGAATTAGCTTGGCAGTGGAGGGTTAATCTGGCGATGGGTGGAGTGTTCTCTCACTTTGAATCTTCTTCCAGTAAGCAGGAAAGTGGCCCTAAGGTGGGAATGGCGCCATGTGCTGTGCCGTTACAAAGGCAATGGGAGTTCTAGTGGCCAGAGGAAGACATTGAGCGTGAACAAGGAGGGTAGAAGGGGCAAGGTGGGCTGCCATTTTGCAAAAGGCCCTACCCGGCTCAACAGGTGTACTGATAGAGGTTCACCTTCATGGAGATGTCTGAACAACACTGCCTGTGGAGACTGCATCTTTCTAGGGAGCTGGTAGTGTAACTATGTAGAATGATAGAGCAGGAATTTAGGCCACTAGGATGTAGTGGCCACACAATGCTTGTAGCCCTGAAGATTACATTGGCACTCAATTTCTGCATCTGGGTCATCCCAGGGATCAACTGGAGATCTACGTGCCTATCTGTCAGCAGTCCATCACTGGGATGACCAATACATCAACTTCTCAACAGAGCAGGCCAGTCAGGCCAAGAGGGCTCTCGGCTTTGGGGCCATGGTTGGGTTTCCACAGATGCAAGGAGCCATCCAGAGTACACATGTGATCATAAAGCTCTCTTACATCAGCCAGGGGCCATCATATACAGGAAGAAATTTTACTTGCTCAATGTTCAGGTTGTGTGTGACCACTGTAAGCACATTGTGCAGGTGTTTGCTAGATTTTCTGGAAGCTGCCATGACTTGTACATCTTTAAGCAGCCTTGAGTACCTCAGTTCTTCAAACCACGCGAGTTGGACGGTTGGATCCTGGGGAACAAAGGGGTATCCATTTAAGTCATGGCCTCTAACCCCTGTAAGAGCCCCAGCATATAGGCAGAGGACACATAACTGATGCCACATGAGCACTAGGGCCACCATTGAGCAAGCCATTGGCCTCTTAAAGATGAGGTTTAGATTACACAATAGATCTCCCAAAGTCCTATAATGTGACCCTCAAGAGTATCCCACATCATTGTTGTTTGCAGTGCTTTGCATAACCTGGCCTTATAGGAGGAAATAGTGCTGGAGCCAGAGGAAGAGTCTGAGCGAACCACGTGCTCAAAGGAAGATCTACCACGTGGCCTCCGATTTTATGGGCATCTTTCACTTATTAATGTGCTTCTAGATGCCAACTGTTAACACGCCTTTCCAGACAAGAGCAGTTCATTAAAGTGCTTCCTGCACTGGACCCAGATTCTAGGTACAATTTGTCAGCTGCCCACCACCTTGGCTAAATCCAAATGTTTCATTAGATAGGACTGGTGGCTTCCTACTTCCATCGCGTGGAAAAAGATCTATCTCCTTTCACAGACAGCTTGTACAAAAGCTTCAAGGTCGATGGTACTGAAACGAGGTACTACCTTTACTTCTTTTTTCATCTCAGCAATGCTTTCAACCTCCCCCTCTGTCCTCTGGTTTGCAGCTGCCTGAAAGCTGCACAGGTGGCTGTTTAAATTGCGGCTGCAAGGAAGCTGTTGGCATTAGGGCAAGCCCGCCACCCTCAATCGGACGGCTTACCATCCGGCAGCCCAGTAATTGGCTGCACCTTATTTTTAGGGAGGTCTGGTGTGGCTCCTGACATGCCTTCCCGTATTCTTTACTGAAACAGGGTTGATCCCCCAGCTTGATGGAAATGGTAGATGGGGGATATGCCGGGCCATTCGGTTAGATTGTGGTTGAATACAATTCTACTACTGCAGATGGCCCACAGTGCCTCATGAATGCTCAATTTTGAGTTGCTACATCAGTTTGAAATTTATCCCATTTAATATCGTAGCAATGCCACACAACATGATGGAGGGTATCCTCAATGTGGAGACGGGACTGCATCTCCACAAGGATTGTGCATTGGTCGCTCTTCCCAATACTGTCATGGACAGATGCATCTGTGACACGTAGCTTGGTGAGAATGAGGCCAAATAGGTTCTTGTTGGTTTCCTCACCATCTGCCACAGACCCAGTCTAGCAGCTGCGTCCTTTAGGACTCAGACAGCTCGGACTGTAGTGATGCCACTCAGCCACACTTGGTGATGGACATTGAAGTCCCCATCAAGAGTACATTCTGTACCCTTTCCAACCTCAGTGCTTCTTCAGATTGGTGTTTAACATGAGGGAGTACTGATTCATCAGCAGAGGAGGGAGAGGGATGTGGGTGGAGCAGTAAATGATAATGAGCAAGAGGTTTCCTTGCCCATGTTTGACCTGGTGTCATGAGACTTCATAGGGTCTGGATGCAATATTGAGGAATTCCCTCCTGACTGTGCCGCCACCTTTGGTGGTGATGGTGGTGTGTGTGGGACATTGTCTGTAAGGTATGATTTGGTGAGAATGACTATGTCAAGCTTTTGCTTGACTAGACTGTGGGACAGCTCTCCCAAATTTGGCACAACACCCCAGCTATTAGTAAGGAAGACTTTGAAGGGTCGTCTGGTTTTGCCGTTGTTATTTCTGGTGCCTAGATTGAAACTGAGACCATCCCGTTTCAAACCGTCCAGTGATTTGCTAGGCCATTTCAGGAGGAATCTTAGAGTTACACACATTGTTGTGGGCCTGGAGTCCCATGTAGGCCAGACCAGGCAATGATGGCAGATTTCCTTCCCTAAAGGCATTAGTGAACCAGATGGGCATTTACAACAATTGATGATAATTTCATGGCCACCATTACTGAGGCTAGCTTTATGTTCCAGAATTTTTTATTAATTTAATTTAAACCCTACCAGCTAACATGGTGGGATTTAAACCCGTATCAGCCAGAGCATTACCCTGGGCCTCTGGATTACTAGTCCAATGACATTGCCACTATACCACCGCCTCCCCTCAACCTCATCCAATCCCTTTACTAAACTTATTTTGTGAGAAGCTGTATATTGAAATTCTGCCACTGCTGTCTGCTACTGCTTTTACTGCTGTCTGCTTCTGCTGTTACTGCTCTCAGCCACTGCTACCATTACTCTTACTGCTAAACACACATTTTTAAAACTACCAAAAAATCGCACCCATGACAAAGTTTACCACAATCCCTCCCCAAATCTCTGTCTTCTTACACATTGTAAGAATCTGATGTCCTGGTTCATGAATGGTCCATTAACATATTAATGTGGTTTCAATGGGGAAGGTCCTGGTTATCATATCAGGTAGGTTTTAATCAAAAGGTTCTCTAGGATTAGCATTTCCAACGAATGGTGGGACATATTCAGATGTAGGTTTACTTTACAGTTCTACTGTTTGTAGACTCATACTCATTTTATGGTCTGATGGCTTTGTTAGCTGTCTCTTGGTTACTGTATTGAAAAAGTCACTCATGGCTATGTCAGGTTTTCAAGGTACTGTGGAATGCTGGGATGCAGAGTTTGGCCTGTTTCGGAAAATTGTCCATTACAGCCTTCTTTTACAGTGTCTTTATTTTGACTTTTAAATGTTGGCTTCTTTTAAGTTGAATGCATGCTTGCTAAGGCACAGGCTACACCATGCCCACCACCCAGCCCCATGCCCCCTATAGCCCCTATGTCAACTTAGTGCCAACAAATGCCAACCCATGTCCCCAACCATCCCCATCATGCCTTACAGCCCCTGTGCCAGGGGTACTCAAACTACAGGTTGTGACCTGATCATGGAGGGGATCGACTCTGAGGCCCCATCACACACTAGTGCCCGATTTTTTTTCTGGCCCTGGTTTGCTGGCAGGGGAGGAGAGAGTACCTTCAAGTTCCCCCACGTATGACAGGTTCACATCAATGAACAGGAGCCCCATTTAGAAGATCAGTGAGTGGGGGAGGAAGCTCATGCTGCAACCTGAGAGTTGGGGTGAGGCCTGGGGCTAGGAAGGAGCCCCTGTGCAGAAAGTTCCAGAGCTCCTCATTGGCATGGTGCTTTTCTAATCTGGAGCTGAATAGTTAGACCCAGTGAGAACATAAGATAACATTTTCACAAAGTAGTTTAAAAACATAGATAGTCATATCTATATCGTGTATTGCATGTTTATCTTTAATGTGTGAACTTCAGTATTAAATATTGAAAGTTACTATCATGCTGTTTTGTTTCAGTTGGTGTCAGGCCAATTTTGAAGCATCAAAATGGGGTCTCAGTGGGGAAATGTTTGAGAAGCACTGCCCTATGCCAACTTTGTGCAAATTCATGTCTTCCTACCCATCAATCTTTGCCCTTACACCCTCCATCCCACCTTGCCCTGTATCCACCATGGGCAGACCTCAGGAGTTATGCTGAGATGAAATAAAATAAATTTCTAAATATCTAGGACCGACTTCACTATATTTTTATTAAAAAAAACTCTTATTTATGAAAGCCCATTAAATACATTCAAATCCCCCAAGTACATAATCCTTTATAAAACAACCATGTGTATTCATTACCCCACGTCAAAGACAGCTAATCTTTCAACAACCTCTTTGGGCTATCAAACAGGCTATGAACTTACAACACCCCCACCCCCAACAACGATAATGATAGGCTGTGAGAAGCAGTTAAGGAGTAATAACGTTATAATGATAGAGCTTAAGGTTATGTCAACAAACAGCTATTGAAACTGCTAGCACAGATTTTTTCAACTCTCAGCCACAGGCTGGAAGCTTTTTTTTTCATTTTTTAAAGGGCAGGATATTTAAATAACTTCACAGCTTAACAGTTCTACAGACCTTATTTGCCCTTCACAGGCATTTACATATATTCTAAAAAGTTGTAACTCACACACTGCGGGACACGCCCTTGCTCCAGTGAGTTTAAATGGCCCATGTTGAGTTCAGTATTTCCCGATTTGTCAGTCACATCCTGTGTCCCTTCCACCCTGTGAAAATAGGATCTGTTGGAAATGGGGTCCACACTCCCAGTTCCGGGTCTTGGCCATAATTTTTAAAGGTCCATGCATGAAAATAAAGGCCTGTATAAGTGTTCAGCCTGGATTTTCTGATCATAACACTAACAGAAACCCATTAAAGTGAATGGACTACCATCGGTCCTACAATCAGAAAATGAACTCTCCAGCAAATAAAGCAACTTATTTGGTCTAATCATTGTGTTAAAACTTGACTATTAAAGGCACTGTGATTTCTAACTAAATGTTCTTTGACTAACACAGCTTCTTGATCCTCCGGAGTGTGGCAATGGATTTGTAGAGGCAGGAGAAGAATGTGACTGTGGCTCAGCAACTGTAAGTAGCAATACCAGAGCCCAACACTGAGTATGTTTGTTCTTCATGGGGAGAAAATTTCCCTCGTCGGGTGGGCTCGGCGGGGGCGGTCAGGACGCTGACCGCTGCCCGCGCTCAGGACTGGACCGTGATTTCACGCTGGCGGGCCAATTAAGGCCCACCCAGCATGAAACACGAGTGGTAGCAATCAGCGCTGCCCGTGTGGGGGTGAGGGTGTGTGGGGGTGGAGGGATGGGGAGGGGCCGGGGGGCAAGCACAGAGCTCACAGGTGTGTGCTGGAAAAGCTCGCTAATGCACAGGACTGCCTCAGGGAAATGAACATTTTCAAAATAAAAAATTAAGGTTTCTGAAATGTTATAAAACATGTCATAAAACATGCAGGGACATGTTATTAATTAAATTTAATACATTTTATTTTATTTTTAATAGCTGTTGGAAACTGCATCCCGCCGGTGGATGAGATTTCCTAAAAGGTGCAAAGGCCGCTTGGCCTTTTCGCCTGCCCGACAACTGTAAGGTTGGATGGGCAGTGAAAAATTTCTTTCAATTACCTTTTTAATAGCTTTAATAGACCTTTTCATTGTTGATGGGCGCGTGCCAGCCGACCGCAAGTGCACGATGACATTGGGACGCTCCACCCGACATCATCGCGCGTTGTTTTATGCTCAGTCGGGTTGGCCCGCCCGATGAGCTAAAAATTCTCCCCATGAAATGTATCAGTCAATTTGCTGAGTAATCAGTTTTTGTTCTGATACGTGAAATAAGGATTTGTTAAAGGGGAAGGAGTAAATAGAATCTGTCTGCTTTGTCACAAAGCTAGTCCAATGATACCGATGACAAGAAATATTCCCATGCATTTCAGATTGGTTGCATAAGAAACAGGGTTTATGAGTTCAAATTGACCTGATGCTTCAGAGTGGCCTAACTACTGGGGAGATGGGGGTAGTTTTAACTCCCAAGGACTGATGAGTAGGGGCTGGTTGGGAAGTAATATTTTGTTACATCTCAAACCTCAAACTTACTTCCTTCTGGTTTTACCAGGGGCAGACAATCTGAGCCCTGTCAATAAGTCAGTCTGTCAGTAAAAGCTTTAATGGATGCTCCATGCTTCCGTTTTAAGAGGATTTTTACCAGCAACCCATGGAAGCCGGTTTTTCCAGGGCCCGGGAAACACATCAGGTAAAAGGAGACGAGAAAAGTCAGATCCACATTTATAGCATTGCTTGTGGGCCAGGAAAGGCAGGAGTGTTTCAACCAAATCTAACAAGCAAATCTCTGCACATTCCACGATTGGCCAACTTAACCAGCCCAATTCTCTTGACTCCCCCATCTCCTGATCTACCCCCAAAATTTCCAATGAGTAAACCCCCTCACCCAATCTCTAATGCCCTCCTATTTGATCCCCAACATCCCCCTATCTCCCTAATCTCTGACTCCCCCTGTTCCCCCCAACAGTCTACTGCATACCCACCAAAACCACCACCTCACCCCCCTCCCTCCCCCACACCTGCCCTACTTAGCTCCAACTTATCTGGAATTCTCTCCCTTGCTGCCTTCCTGCCTGACAGGCAGGTAGCCTGACTATCAGACTGGCTCTCAGGTGGGAGCATGCTGTAGCAACTCACAAAGTGTCTTGTGGTTAATTTCAGCAGGACACCTGGGAAACCTGTCAGCTGCCAAGCGTCCTGCTTAGAAATACTTTCTACGTTCTTTTCTTGGCTCTGAGTAAATATTAGGGCCATATGAGCATTGACATTACAACAATGAGCTGATCTGGTAGTGAGACCTCAGCACCACTCTTTGCAACCTGAATTGATGGCGCAGAACAAAATTAAACTGAGGAATAACTCAGCTAGCTCAGAAGGCCACTTGGAGGAGTGGTGCACTGCACTGGGGGGCGCGATTAAAGGTGCACCCAACTGATCTGTGTATTCCGAAATGAGGAGACGTGCACACCTGAGACATGTTAGGAGCTTTTCAATGACAATGCAGGGAATCAAGAGACTGAAGCAATGAAGCAAATTCGTACGAGATTAATGACGAGTCAAGACATTAATCAATCTCACTGCATTAACCCTTTGTTCCAAGCATGCCAACTACCCAGAGTGACAATGAAGTCTAGAGTATTTGGGCGACTCGACAAGCTGCAGATGCGTCTTAAAAGCAGGAGCTCACAGATTTGGTGCTGATAGGCCCACAGATGAGAAGTCTCAACCGCCCGCACCGCCTCCTAAATAATCCCAGTTCCTCAATGAGCATTAGACTTCATGAATATTACAAGGAGTATAGTATTACAGTGCTGTGAATGAGGATCCCTGAGCGCCTGGTCAAAGCAATCTCATAGCAGTTGATCATGTAAAGGGTGAGGTGTTGGAGGAAGGGGCACCTTGAAACATTCTTTGTGCTGACCAGGATGTCAGTGACGAATAGTTTGCCAACACTGGAAGCAAGCCTTTGAATTCATAATCGCTCAAAAGTCATCGAGTGAAATAGGAGCACTATGCTGACTCATCCTTTTTTCATTGATGCTGCAGAGCAGAGAGCCTCAGGAAGATGGAGACTGCGTTTATTGTTGCCTGCATAATCGCATATAGGCAGGAGAGAAGGTGGGGAAGATTGCAATGGCGGTGCCAGGCTTGGCAAAGGGAGGAGTTATACCCTCATGAGCAAGGAGCAACAGGGACCTCTCCTTATGCAGAGAATGAGGCTCAAAGAAACGTTGTCCGTAGGTGGCTCTCAAAACTGAAGGTGTGCGGAACATGCATGTCCTATCTGCAGATGAGCAGGAGGTGGAATAGCTGACATCTTTGCATGTCAGGGATCTTGTGACTCACATTTGCCACTTTCTCCAGGATTTGACGCCATGGGGACTGGGAGGACATCCATTGCCAGTGGCTCTGAAAGACACCACCACTCTTCTATGCAAATGGCTCTTTTCAGGACTCCACTGGGGAGCTCTGCAGGATTTCTCAAGCTTTCATGCACAAGTGTATACATGAGGTGACAGAGGCCCTCTTTGTCAAGGCCCACAATTACGTGTACTTCACCAGAGACCAAGAATGCCAGGACGCCAGAGCACTGGGCTTTGCTGCAATTTCTGGATTCCCACAAGTGTAGGGTGTTATTGACTGCACTCGTGGCTATAGAGGCTCCCTGGCAACAGGCACTCCAATACATCAACAGGAAAGGCTTTCACTTGCTCAGTGTGCAGCTGGACTGAGACCACCAGAAACAAATCATGCAAGTTTGTGCGAGATACCCAGTAAACTGCCACAACTCATACACCTTGAGTAGATCGCAGATTCTTGACATCTTCGAGGGACTACACAGAATCCAGGGTTGATTCCTCGGTGACAAGGGTACCCGCAAAGAACGTGGTTGATTATGCCTTTGTGGCTGCCACAAAATCCTGCTGAGAGAAGGTACAACAATGCTTGTATTGCTACCCGAACATTGGTGGAGCAGAACATTGACATCTTGAGGGTGCAATTCCTGTGCCTCAACTGATCTCATGGAGAACTGCAGTACACTCCCCAGAGGGTCTCACGGATTATCATGGCTTGCTGCACGCTCACAACCTGGCTCTGCAAAGGGGGGAAGACTTGCCAAATGCTGACATGGAGGAGCTGCACGTCTCCTCTGATGAGATGGACATTGAAAGGGATGAGGCCAACAAGGTTGAGGAAGCCGAGGCTGCAGGGGAAGAGGCCATAGCATGGGCCAGATGAGGCAGGCGTGCATGTGAGGCTCTCATAGCCACCAATTCCATGAGGATGATGACGAGTTGGACAAATGCTCTCTATGATGGGCTCATTAAAGCTATCCTTCTCATTGCAACCTTGTACTTCATTCAGAGAGTGAGTATTTGCACATTTGGCTAACCATTGTCCTGATCCTTTGAAGGATAATGAAGCCCCAGGATCATGTGTCCTTGCTGAGATAAGGTCCTATTTGGAGGAGAGCATTCCAGGATCAGACATCAGAAGTCACAGCCTCTTACAGCATTTCTGCAGTATCCGAGTCATCACAGCAGCTTAATGGAGGAAGGAGCTGCCCTACAATCCTCTGTGGATTCATAGCCAAATGCCTTCAGTCTGACAAAGCTCCTCAAAGAGATCCAACTCCACCAACAGGACAAAGCATTCTTTTTCGCCTTGATATTCATACTCAATATTAAGTCCGGAAGACAGTAAAGTATCTAGTCGGAAGATGAGGTGCTGTTCCTCCAGTTTGCGTTGAGCTTCACTGGAACATTGCAGCAGGCCAAAAACGGACATGTGGCCATGAGAGCAGGGTGGGGTGTTGAAATGGCAAGCGACAGGGAGGTCTTGCTTGCGGACAGACCAAAGTCATTTTACAGCTTTCCCGACTTAATATTGAGTTCAACAATTATGAACGTGATCATGAACTCTGTCCTCCATCCCCCCCCCCCTTTCCAATCCCCCTTTTTCCAATAATTTATAATTTTTTACAAATAAATTTTTCTTTTCCCTCCTATTTTTAAATTTATTTTGACCTATTGTTTCATCTCCACCTTTTAGCCCATTTCGATCCCTTCCCCCCACCCCACCATCTGCCATAGGGCCATCTGCCATTGGCTTGTCCTGCTTGCCACGCTTAATGTCCCTTAATTAGCACATCCTTTAGATAATATCACCACCATCAACACCCCTTTGCCCTTTTGTCTATGACATCTTTGGCAATCTCTTCATTGCCTCCACCTATCACTGGCCCGCTGTCAAGCTCCTCCTGTCCCACCCCCCCCTACCAGCTTATATTTCATCTCATTTCTATATCTTTTAGTTCTGATGAAGGGTCATATGTACTCGAAACATCAACTGTGTCCCTCTCCGCAGATGCTGTCAGACCTGCTGAGTTTTTCCAGGTATTTCTGTTTTTGGCTCATCATCTGAGTTGGACTCAGCAGAATCCAACAGTTCTCTGAGCACTGGCTGCCTTGGATGTCTCTGCCTCAACCTGCTGTGGACCAGATTGTGACCTTAAGGCTACCCTAGAACTAATTGTGTGGCTCTGCTCTGGTGGAGGGTGTGGGAGAGTACTATTACGTGTCTTCAGTGGTGCTCTCCTCTGGCTTCTCATCCAAAACATTGTCGCAGCTGGATATGAGGGCCTGGCTTATTGATGTCCTCGGGTGCTTTCCAGAGATACCTATTAAAGAAAGTAGAGATAATTAGTGCATGGCAAGTGACTGGAAGACACAACAATGGACTCACAGTATCGCTGTCTGAGAGATGAGGTGGTGCAGGGTCCTGACTTAGATGTGTGCCTTAGGAAGGGCCTTGACTTCCCACCCCCTTTCTTTGACCTCTCTCTCCTATTTTGTGTGAGTTTTCCCGGTATAAGGACAAATGGAGAGAGTGTGAGCAGTCCACATGCGAAGGCAGAGGATGAGGATGCCTGCCTTCTGTGGGTGGAGCAGTGCATGGGAAGAGGATACGATGTACACAGGATTTGAGCCCAAACGGAGATGTGAAGGTGTGTGTTACAGAGTGAGTAGGTGATATCCCTCAAGCTGGCAGTGTGGGAGATCCCTGTGGAGTGCCACCCTGCGAATGCCTGATGGGCTTGTGACTATGTGAGCTGAGGGTAATGAATGGTTAATTTACCCTGCCAGAACGGATGAGATCATTCATCCTCGTTCTGCACTGGATTGCTGACCTTATCTGCACCATGTTTGTGCTGACCACCGCTGATACTGCCTTCCAAGCTAGAGTGGTAGCATTGGTTGACCTCCTTAGGCCATTACTGGGTACAGGACATTGTGGCCTCAACAGCATCCAGCAGGTGGCCCTGTGAGATGTCACTAGTTTGGGAGCAGCAGTCTTCTTGGCTTTCAGAGCCACGTCTTCCCTGGGACTATGCTGGGCTGGAAACATTGAGAAGGCTGTGTGTGGGCGTGGTTTAAATATGGCACCCAGAGCAAAGAACCACTGAGGTCACAACAGGGTGGGTGAGTCAGAGGCCGCCCACCTGCAACCTGACATGTTTCCTGCAGTTGCATAATTAATGAAGTGGTGAGCAGACAATACAACACAAAAACCCGTCATTCTGCCCGGCAAGAAAAGCACTGCTTTTCCTGCCCGTCACCACACCTAGAGCATGGAGGGGAAAATCTCACCCCAAGTCTTGGGATTCCCCAACAATGGGTTCACCCCATCTAATATGAGAGCCCAAAAAAGAAGCAGAAAGAGGTGCCTGCACAAAAGGATTTTCATTATTTTCACTGGGATTCACATGCCAAAATTCGTGAACCATACCAAAGAATTTTGGCCTTTCTATGCGTACAACTTCCTGCAGCCTTATATTCCTTCCTGCACCCCGAAGTTCTCCAGTTCCAGCCTTTTCTATCTTTCTTTCTTCACTCTACTATCAGTAACAGAATCTTCAGCTTCCTTGGACTTACCCTTTAGAATTCTATCCCTCAATGCCTCCACTTCATCTCTTTTCTTTCCAACTTCTAATCACCCATCACACTGCTACAGCCCCTCCATTCCCTCCAACCCACCCCCCACCAAACTGCCCTGTTTCCATACAAGTTTTCAATCTCTCCTCCAAATCTCTCCCTTTATTCCTTAGTTGTTGTTTTTACACGGTTATAACTAGGATTATGTCATATAATTTTCTGTTAAGCTATTAGTATAGGAATTAAAATTGCAACTGGAGCCCAATGATGTCAATGGATCCTGATTTGCATATTTAAAAAAAGGACCAGCCAGCTTCAAGCCAGTGTCCTCATCGCCTGCTCAGAAGAGCAGTTTAAAGGTCAAGTTAGCAGAAACACTGCAGGTTGGCAGCTGTAAGCTATCTGGCCAATTTCTGCCAACTGGTTAGGGTGAAAATTGGCCTTTTGCTGGCTATACCATTTGACATCCTGTTGTTATGTTATAAATTCTTCCATGGTTTCCTTTCTCTTTATATCAGTTATCTCCTCCACACCTATAACAACACCTACTCTCAAACTCTGCATTTCAAGCCCTTGCCTTTTGTGAATTGCACTCCCTTTCCCCACCCACTGTTGGGGCAGCCATGCTTTTAGCCACCGAGATCCCACACACTGGAATTTCTTGTCTAAACCCTGCTGCATGTCCACCTCCCAGCTCTTTAAATACCCTTCTTAGGGCTCAGCTCATTGACCAAGCTTTTGGTCGCCCCTCCTGATATTTCTATTTTTGTCATGGTGTCCATTTATTTCAGTTGATGCTTCTTTGAAGTGCCTTGGCCCTTTTTTTCCAAGTATAAGCTTCTTTATAATTGAAAATTATTCATTTCTGTATGAAAACGCAGTTTCGCTGAATCAGCAATTGTCAGTCAATAACCCTGGTAATATATTTCATATGTGTTGTCCAATATAATGTGACTAATTGCATTTTTGATTTGTGAATAATCTCAATATTAGCCTCATGGTCTCGATACTCAGACACACTTTATATGCATGTCTTCTTTAACCTTTTTATGCACTTGTTGATAAAATGGTAAGACAAAAAGCTGAGTGTCTTTTGATGATTGTGTATGCTTTACTTCCTTGGTTACTGTTTATTGATTATCTCCTAAAATAACATGCAACATGTGTGCAAATATCAAATGTCAGGACCATGGAAGCACCAACAACATTGTATGGAGAGGGGAGCTGTCATCACGGTCAGCTCAACCAATGGAATAGCTGCTCGAGGCTAGTAGAAGAAAGCAAGCGCAGCCCATACCAAGCACCTTCAACAGACCATGTCATGGAGAAGTCCAAGTATTATTTTAGAGTGTTGTGGATGAAGAGCAGGGGTGGATGTGATGGGTCTCGCACAAGTCAACCTGCTCAGCAATCAGCCTGATGAGGTCAATGGACTGGACAAAAACCTAGAAGCTGGACTAAGGGGCAGAATGTTGTTGAGGTGTTGGGGGTCTCGCCTCCCGACTGGAGAGCCAGCGAGAGATTCGTGCTGTGTCTTTTCTGGAAGGCCCATTGAGCCTCAAGCCAATCAGGCCATGGTGAGGCCAGTGAAGGGACATCCCCTGGAATCAATACTCTGGGAATGGAAGTCTTGCCTGCTGACAGTTATGGCCAGTCGGAGGCTCAGTGTGCCACAGGGGAGTTGCATGGCTGCTGCAGGAAAATCACCTACTGGAGACCCAGGATTGCGGGGCGACCTAGGCCACTGTTAAGTAATGTGAGAGAGGGATGGGTGGGTGGGGCCGCTTCATGGGGTGGGGAAATAGGGGGGTTGGCAGCAAGTACAGGGGTGTGGCTCACAGCCCCCCCCCCCCGCCTCCGATTTCCAGCCCCTTGATTAGGCACTGAGTGCCTTTGATCAAGGGGTCTACCCCCGCCTCACCCCCAGAGGTGACAAGCAGCCCATACAGATTTACCTGGCAGCAGACCTGCCTGCAGCTGGCTTAAAACCAGCAGCAGCAGGATGAGGCCCTTAAGTGGTAATTAATTGGCCACATAAGGGCCTCATTTGGCGGCAGGGTGGGAAGGTCAACAATGATCCTTTCGCCCAGAACTTAATTCATGCAGAGACAGAGTTCCAATATACCAATATCCCACCTAAGTACGTATGGATGTAGGGATGATGTTTCTTCTGGTTTGGGGGTCTAGAACAAGGGGTCGCAGTCTCAGGGTGATGGGTAGGCCAATTAGGACTGAGAGGAGGTGAAATTTCTTCACTCAGAGGGTGGTGAACCTGTGGAATTTTCTACCACAGAAGGCTGTGGAGGCCATATCACTGAATATGTTTAAGAAGAAAATAGATTTCTAGACTCTAAAGGCGTCAAGTGGTATAGGGAGAGCGAGGGAGTAGGGCATTGAGGTGGAGGATTAGCCATGATCATATTAAATAGCAGAGCAGGTTCAAAGGGCAGAATGACCTACTGCTGCTTCTATTTTCTATGTTTCTATATGGCCTTCTCATCTCTAAACTCGCCACCAGTGAGTGCACAAGATTCTGGCCAAGATGTATGTGTTTGCTAAATTTATGACAAAATTCCAAAAGCTAATGACTGAAAAAGGTTAATGCAAGAGAAATCCTACAAAGTTTCACACTGAATCATGGTAGATGTTGACTAAGTAAATATTGATTTAAAGTAAATTTTGCCTGCATTGTGTGGAAGATATTTTCAAATAAAATCAGAGCATGTGGCGAAAGTGGTGTCATCGTAGCCACACCTGTGGCTGGTCAGTAATTTCTGTTGAACAACACTGTGTGTTACAGTGCATAAAATAGGGCATATTTCAATTTGCCCTGATCAATACTTACTGCTGTTTATAAATTACTTTCATTTTATTGTATATTATATATTATGTTTAAATTATCTATGAATAATACAAAGTTATTTCACATCTGCACAGGAATGTAACAAGGAAGGAGGAAACTGCTGCATCAAGTGCACTCTTATGAAAGGAGCCAAATGCAGCAATGGACTCTGTTGTAAAGAATGTCAGGTAAAAGATTTCATGCCAGTGACTTTGTGATTGATTGGTTAAAATTAATACAGTAGCCTAAAATTGCTTGGGGCAATTAGCGCTGGGCAATAAGTACTGGCCTTTCCAGTGACACCCATATCCGATGAATGAGTAAGTAAAATGCCACAACAGGATCACGCCTGCTGGTAACCTCCATCATCTGTCTGAGTATTTTGGGTCAGTGGGATGTCGCCCTTTACACATAACTCTCCCTAGTTATGGAACTCTTCCCCTGGAGACTAGAAAATATGTTGCACACTAGGCCTGGGGATTTTGAGGCATGCTGGGATTTTCAGTACCCACTGGTGTTGGGCATTTCAATATTTCAATAGCGTGAGCGGACAATATGGTGCGATTGGTTTCACGACAACGTGAAACCAGTTTGCGAACGTCTGCTCAGCCCGCCAATGGCGGGCCGTGTTTCCTGTCATCAGATGTCAGGAACCTCATTGTAATACATCTGCATATCATTATTAGACCAGTCCGCTGCTGGATCATCCACCCACGTCAGTGGGAAAACACGCCAATGTGTTTCACAACAGCACGTAAGCGATGTGCACCTGGTGAGCTGCACTTCACTAGGGGCTTCAAGGTTTGTTTGCCTACCCTGCTTCAGGTGGCACTCACAGTCACCAGCGCCAGGCTTCACAGACAGCACCACATCACTTTTAGGGGGGCTCATGGTAGGTCTCTACCTATCAGATCAGCCGTATGTATGTGGCTTTTCAATGGCTGCAGGGCTAGGGCTTGCTTGGTAAAGGGGAGAAGTGGCCTCAGGCAAGGGAAGAGGCTGCAGGACAAGGGCTGTAGTGGGGAAGGGGGTATCTCAGGGTGTGTGTGGGGCAATGTTGATCTGTGCAAGTGACCTCAAGATGGTGAGGACTGAGGAGGCAGTCTCCAGAGGAGATGAGGCCAGATGGACATGAGAGGGTATGTGTATGAGAATGGGCAGTGATGTCCCGTGAGCTGGCAGTGAGTGAGATACCAGTGAATGTGTGATGGGCTTGAGTGTGTAAGTTTAGAGTGATGAGATGGTTGCCATACCATGACTGTATGGATGAGATCATTCATCCTCTATCTGCATTGGATGGCCAACCTCTTCTGCTCACCATTGGGACTGATCACCACTACCACTGCCTCCAAAGCCTGGTTGGTCACACTGCTGCCCATCCTGTGGCCAGAGCGGGGGTAGAAGACATTGTGGCACGCCTCCACGGTATCCAAAAGGCATTCCATTGACGCATCAATAAACCTGGGGGCAGCAGTCCTTTTGGCCTTTCGTGGACATCTTCCCTGCAGCAAACGTGGGCTGGAAGCACTGAGATGTGGTGTGTGCGGCTGGACTTTAAATATGGCGCTCGGCGTGATGAAGCGGCAAGGTGATGGCGAGCAGACGAATGAGAACCTGCCCGCCATGGAAATGGCGTGTTTCCTGGGAATGCATAAATAATGGGACAGGTTTGGGACATTATGGCATGAAAACCCGCCATCATGGCCAGCAGGTAAAACATTGTTTTACCCAGCCGCTACTGCACTTTGTGCAAATCTGGGACAATTCCACCCTGTGTCTCCAGCTCTGGTGACAAGGGGTTTGCACTGATTTGAGTTTGTGCCTCCTTTTTGCAGGCTCCGGACCTGGACACCTCATAGTTGGGCCCACTTATATGTTTCTACTCACTCAGCATACCGGCCTCCAGACTAAAGCAGGGCAACTGAGAGGCAGGGCACCTGCCCCTGATCTTAGTCCATTATGTCTGCAGCCTTGTTTACGACACGCAGGGCTGTGCCTCAAAGAAGACTACAGGGTATTTTAGCATCAGGTGAATCTGCACATTGATGGAGTTTGTGGCCATTCCACCAGACTGTCACTGGAGTTACAGCAGGACGCTGCAGGAACAATTAAACAAATTTGGGCCAGTGTTCTTGTTACTTGGATATTTAATCTTTCTTAAGGAGATAGTGGGACAGTCTCTGCTCTTGATCAGCAGCCTGCATCAGGAAACAGATGTATTACTCCCTCCATGTGAAGTCAGCATCTGTCACCTGCTTGAGGGACAGCAAACTGACTGACATTGGTTATGTTGCCTGTTGTCTTCAGAGCCACAGGCAGTGCCAAGTTTGCCCTGGTGTTTACTCCTCTCCATGTTGCAAGAGGTGACATAGATCGTTGACTGCTGCCTGTTGTAGTGCAGCCTCCTGATACACTGAGCCTCTGAAATGTTGTAGTAAGACATGCTTTGCTGGAAGACTGGATGCTACAATGTCTCCTTGGCCCTCACTTCCTTCGCCATTTTCTTTGATCCTCCACAGGTTTGTGCTGCCACTGAATATAAGAACATAAGAAATAGGAGTAGAAGTAGACTGTAAGGCCCATCAAGGCAGCTCCACCATTCAATAAGATCATGACTGATCTTGGGCTTCAACTCAACTTTCCCACCTGCGCCCCATATCCTTTGATTCCCTCAGAGACCAACAGCCTGTTTTTCTCAGCCTTAAATATATTTCGTGATGGAGCATCTGCAGCCCTCTGGGCTAGAGAATTCAAAGATTAAAACCCTTTGAGTGAAGAAATTTCTCCTCATCTCAATCTTAAATGATCAGCCCCTTATCCTGAAACTGTGCTCCCTTCTAGATTCCCCAGCCAGTGGAACCTGCACCTCAGTATCTACCCTGTCAAGCTCCTTAATAATCTTGAATGATTCAATGAGATCTCTCATTCTTCTAAAGTCCAGAGAATATAGACCCAGTTTACTCAGGCTATCATTGTAGAACAACTCCCTCATCCCAGGGATCAATTAATCTAGTGAACCTTCGCTCCAATGCAAATTCTTCCTTAAATATGGAGACCAAAATTGTACACAGTACTCCAGATGCGGTTTCATCAAAGCCTCGTACAAATGTAGCAAGACTCCTTTATTAACACCTGCCCCTTTACTCCCCCCCTCCTCACCATCGAAGGGCCAAACACTCCTTTCAAGTGAAGTAGCACTTCACTTGCACTTCCCTCAATTTAGCCTACTGCATTCGCTGCTCCCAATGCGGTCTCCTCTACATTGGAGAGACCAAACGCAGACTGGGTGATCACTTTGCGGAATACCTTCGGTCTGTCCGCAAGCATGACCAGACCTCCCTGTCGCTTGCCATTTTAACACCCCACCCTGCTGTCATGCCCGCATGTCCGTCCTTGGCCTGCTGCAATGTTCCAGTGAAGCTCAACGCAAACTGGAGGAACAGCACCTCATCTTCCGATTAGGCACTTTACAGCCTTCCGGACTTAACATTGAGTTCAACAACTTCAGATCATGAACTCTCTCCTCCATCCCCACCCCCTTCCCGATCCTCCTTTTTTCTATTAATTTATATATTTTTAATATATTTTTCTTTTCCCACCTATTTCTATTATTATTTTAAAATTTATTTCCATCCATTGTTTTATCTCCACCTTTTAGCCTATTTCGATCTCTTCCCGCTATCCCACCCCCACTAGTGCTATTTGTCACTTGATCATCCTGCTTTCTACCCTTAATGTCACCATTAACACATTCTTTAGCTAATATCACCACCATCAACACCCCTTTGTCCTTTTGTCAATTTTGCCAATCTTTGGCAATCTCTTCTTTGCCTCCACCTATCACTGGTCCTCTATCCAGCTCCACCTGTCCCACTCCCCCTCAAACTGCTTATATTTCACCTCATTTCTATTTTTCTTTAGTTCCGATGAAGAGTCATAGGGACTCGAAACGTTAACTCTGTCTTCCTCTCCACAGATGCTGTCAGACCTGCTGAGTTTTTCCAGCTATTTTTGTTTTTGTTTTAAGACTCCTTTGTTCTTGTACTCCAATCCCTTTGCAATAAAGGCCAACATGTCATTTACTTTCCTAATTGCTTGCTGTACCTGAATGCTAACTTTCTGTGGTGCTTGTACAAATACACCCAAGTCTCCCCAAACATCAGCCTTTGAACATCACCTGCTGTTGCTGCTCTCATTACTGCTATGGCAGCCTCAATAGTAATCCTAACAACAAAATATCTTTTCTGGAACTCCTACAGCCACTGAGGAAAAAAGACTTGCATTTATATAGCGCCTTTCACAACCTCAGGTTTCTCCAAAGCACTTTACAGCCAGTGAAGTACTTTTAAAGTGTGGTTACTGTTGTAGCATAGGAAATGTGGCAGCCCATTTGCACACAGCAAACTCCACAAATAGCAACGAAAGCAGAAAATGCTGGAAAAACTTTGCATGTCTGACAGCATCAGTGGAGAGAGAGAGACAGAGATAATGTTTCGAGTCCGTATGACTCTTCTTCAGATCTGTCATACGATCTCGAAGCATTATCTCTGTCTCTCTCAAAACAAATGCTGTCAGACCTGCAAAGTTTTTCCAGCATTTTTTGTTTTGGTTTTAGATTTCCTGCATCTGTAGTATTTTGCCTTTATTCCACAAATAGCAATGTGAGAATGGCCAGATAATCTGTTTCAGTGTCGTTGATTGAAGGATAAATATTGGCCAGGACATGGGATAACGCCCCTGATCTTCTTTGAAAGAGTGCCATGGGATCTTTTACATCCATCTTACAGAGCAGGCAGGGCCTCAGTTTATCATCTCAAACAAGTGACAGTACCTTCAATAATGCGGCACTTCCTCGTTACTGCAAGCCTAGGTTTCTGTGCTCAGGTCCTGGAATAGATGCTGAACCTACAACTTTCTGACTCAAAAGTGAGAGTGCTATCAACTGAGCCTCAGCTGAAGCTGTAACTACAATGGAGTTAAACAGTTCAGCTGCAGCCAATGACGTCAACTTTCTAACACCTCTGTTCTATCAGAAACTGCCAAAATTCAGTCAAAATGAAAGGAGACTTAACAGAATGGAGTTGGTGATCCCTTTAATCTTGATGCTTCGACCTGGTTTCTGAATGCTCGCATCATGTTTTTCTGGATGTGCTTGAAACTGGGTGTCAAATGTTTACAGGCACCAATTTTACAAAATGTGACTTAATACAAGCACAGGATCTTTATTTGGAGGCTGGTTATCTCAGTTGGCTGGATGACTAGTTAGTGATGGTAACAGTGCAGGTTCAATTCCTCTACTGGCTGAGGTCATCCATGAAGCCCCTGCCTTCTCAACCTCACCCCTTGCCTGAGGTGTGGTGACCCTCAGGTTAAACTCACCACTGGTCGTCTCTCTCTAATGAGAGAGCAGCCTATGATCCTTCGGGGCTATGGTGACTTTCACAGGATCCTTATTTACATTTCTTAATAGCCTAAAACAATGCAGCTGCAGGCACCTATTGGTGCCGTTCCAGCCAGGGATGCCCCACCTCAGAATTGGTAAGTAGAATTCTCTTACAAAAATTTAATGAAGCGCAAAGGAATTTCTATCCCATAGATAAAAGCAAAAAACTGCAGATGCTGGAAATCCAAAACAAAAACAAAAATACCTGGAAAAACTCAGCAGGTCTGGCAGCATCTGCGGAGAGAAGCACAGTTAACATTTCAAGTCCGTATGATTCTTCAACAGAACTAAGTAAAAATAGAAGAGAGGTGAAATATAAGCTGGTTTAAGGGCGGGGGGGCGGGGAGTGGTGGGGGACAAGTAGAGCTGGATAGAGGGCCAGTGATAGGTGGAGATAACCAAAAGATGTCGAAAGACCTGCTGAGTTTTTCCAGGTATTTTTATCTCCATCCCATAGAATTTCTTTCCAGTTTTTGGGCACAAGACCATTCCAGTTGTGCTGCTGTGCTGGAGGGCAATGTTGGGGGTGTGATAATTAAGCAAACACACAAGCATGGATGGATTTCCATCCCTTTCAGGCTGAGCAGATCAGGGGTGCTCAACTTGGCAATTACTCTGGTGGAGTGGTGAGAACAATCAGCTAGTATACGTTTAACCAAAATGAAACCTTTTGGGTTTCAAAAACAAAGTTCCTACTCGCAAAGCTTGAAAGCATAAAATAAGCAAGTCTGTCACACAGACTTAATTATTTTTCTAATTAGCTTATCAAAACGACATTTTCGAACAAATATTGATTTTGAGTCCTCGCTTAGTTAAGTGTTCAGGTGCAGCTACTTCGAGTGAGCACTGTTACTGTTCAAAGGTACATGTGCAAGTACATTCAGGATACTTGAATGCAGATCGAGTTGCAATGAGATGCAAAGGTTAGCAAATAACAACGGAGCTTGTTTACAGCGAAAGTTAATTTACTGTTTTCACAATCCCGGATTCTCAGATATACTGTTCGGTGAAAGCCTCATTATTTGGTTCATGGAGTTAGTTTTATATTGAAGCCTTTTCAATGTAGTCATTTGATATTCTTCATTCAAAGTGCAGCTAAACCTCTGTAAATATCGAATTTAGACAAAACATGATTCTAATCTCATTCATATCCACTGTGATCTTTTTAAAAAAACCTCATTCTGAACTAGCTGCTTGTACCTAAGTTCCAGATGCTCCCTCCAAATGGCTTAACAAATTTAGGCAGTAAGTTGAGCCAGACTTGCAACATCACTGGTTTGTGCTGAGTTAGTTGATCTCAGCTGGGAAATGGTGGAGGTTTCAGTGCCCTTCAGCCAATGAAAAAAATCAGCTAGAGATTAACTCCTCCAAATCATTACCAGGGTACTACTTACTGGAAGCACTCAGGCTGGATTTTTGCTAACAAGGCAGGAAGGGTGAGTCAGGAAATTTCCCGACTCGGCAGACCTAGTTCCATATAAATGACCACTGCGCGCGCTATTTTTGCTCCAGGAAATCATGTTTCATGCTTGTATGATTCATACCCCATTCCCTTCCCTCTGACGGCTAAAATGGGATCTGCCTGAAATGGGAGTGGGACCTCCGCACTTTTACAATCCTGTATAAATGTCAGGCAGTGACAGAATAACACCTGCCTCCTCGTGTGTACATAACCTGCCAACAACCACTTGGATGAATTAGTAAAGATCTGCGGAACTGACTCCTAACAAGAAAGAGGGAAGAGAAAATTAGTGAGACTAAACATAGATAATTAGATCCTGTATGAAAATTTTAGGTAATTTCATCCAACACCTATAGCTGTTAACAAAAACAGAATTACCTGGAAAAACTCAGCAGGTCTGGCAGCATCGGCGGAGAAGAAAAGAGTTGACTTTTCGAGTCCTCATGACCCTTCGACAGAACTTGAGTTCGAGTCCAAGAAAGAGTTGAAATATAAGCTTATATTTCAACTCTTTCTTGGACTCGAACTCAAGTTCTGTCGAAGGGTCATGAGGACTCGAAAAATCAACTCTTTTCTTCTCCGCCGATGCTGCCAGACCTGCTGAGTTTTTCCAGGTAATTCTGTTTTTGTTTTGGATTTCCAGCATCCGCAGTTTTTTTGTTTTTACCTATAGCTGTTATATCTGTGAACTCTCATGTGAACTGTGTTTCTATGCTCTGAGATCACACTATCATATCTCTGCAATTATTCCCTTGTACTTAATTTCTTGCTCTAGACAGCAGAGGGAGGGGAATCATCTGCTGCAAAACGTTTCAAACAATTGTGAAACTTTCCATTTAAACCAATAACTGAGAATTTAAGGATCAATTAATTGATTTTTAAAAATTCATTCATGGGATGTGGGCTTCGCTGGCTGGGCCAGCATTTATTGCCCATCCCTAGTTGCCCTTGAGGAGGTGGTGGTGAGCTGCCTTCTTAAACTGCTGCAGTCAAAGATCTCCAAGAATATTTGTCTGTATTAATAATCATTTTTGGCTAAACAGCTTTGAACAAATTTCACAAATTGTCCTGGTATGGGAAAAGCTCTATACTGGGAGCATAGCTTTGTAAAATTGAGCTTTTTATTTTAATCACTTCAGTATCAATTTAATATTAAGGTAATTGGCAAAAGCACCAGAGGCAAAAGGAGGAGAAACCTTTTTCACAAAGTGAGTTGCTATGATCTTGAGTGCCTGGAATGGTGGTGGAAGCATGTTCAATAATAACATTCAAAAGAGAATAGGAAAAATACATGAAGGGGAAATAAAATTGCAAGGTAATGGGAAAAGGCATGGGAGTGGGACTAATTGGATAGCTCTTTCAAAGAGCAGACACAGGTAGGTTTGGCTTCTTTCTGTGTCTATAATTCTGTGACTTGTTTACCTCATACCATGTCTTTCATTCCAATACAGGAAATTCAAAGCATGAAGATTTCTCCTTAGTTGACCTCTAAGATTTATTAACAAGTAGTACAATTTCAGTCTGTTGGTTCCCTGGTTCCTGATTCCATTCCACTGTTGATTATCATTATGTCATACCCAATTATACCTGTACATTTACTCAAAACATTTTGAGTCCTAGTTTTGTGTGTCCATTAAGAATACTGCAGCAATGTTGTATTTTAAAGAGATTGTTGATCCATCAAAATGAATATACAAATCTTCTGTGGAATTAAAAACTGTCCAAATGTAGCACACAAGTTGGCATAAGGGCTTAATTATGCAGAAACCAGCAGTTGTACCTCTGGTAAGGCAATAAGATAGATACGGGAAGAAAGCCGTTTGGTGTTTTTTAGCACACTCATGCAGAAAAGGACTCATTGGGCAGAATTTTTCGCACGTTGGGCGGGAGCGGGCGGGGATCAGCTCCGCACCACGATTTCATGTGGGCGGGCCAGTTAAGGCCCACCCAGCTTGGATTGCAAGCGGCAGCTCTGAGCGCTACCTGTTTGGGCGGGGGGAGGAGGGAGGTTCAGATCCAGCGCTGCTTCGCCCATGAGCACGAAAGAACGCTTCAGTTTCCCTGAGGCGCGGAGCATTGAAGCAATTGTTAAAAAAACAACTGAAAACATTAAAAATTTAATGAAACATGTCCCCTCATGTGACTGTATCACACAAGATGGGACATGTTTTTATTTTTCAAAGAAACTTTTCATTTAAGTTGTAAAAGCTTTAGGAAACCTCATCCTGCTCGTGGATGAGACTTCCTAAAAAACGTAAAGGTCGCTTGGCCTTTTCGCCTGCCCGCCAATCATTAGGTTGGACGGGCAGCGTTAATTTGATTTTAATTACCTCACTAATGGCCTTTCAGTTATTTGTGGGCACGCAGCCGACTCCGGCGAGTGCCCGCCGAATGAAATATTGCGAGAGAGGGCGATGATGTCGGGACGCACGCCTGATGTCATCACGCGTCATTTTACGTTCCAGTCTGTTGGGCCCAACCCTGCACGCCAAATGTAAAATTGTGCCATATTTATAGAATTCTGAAAGGATTTTGAGGCTTCTACCTCCAGAATACTACCTAGAAAGCCATTCTTCACATTGATTATTCCTGTTGTGAAGAGATTTCGGATGCTTGACTTCAAAGTTTCCATTTACAGCTAGCTGATTGGATCTATACCATAACCATTAGCACTTATAGCCCATTGTTGAAAACCGCTTCATATTAAATTCAATCCTTCTCCTAAAATATGGTAATAATTGCAATGAAGATAATTTTGTATACACTTCACAGTAAGTCTCCTGTTTTCTGAATGGTGCTATATCAGCATAAAATTCATTAACACACAGAAAAATCCTATCTAATTGAAATTCAGACATTAACTATTGTTTATTCCTTTTGCAGTTTCAACGAAATGGATTTGTATGTCGCCAAGAAGTAAACGATTGTGACATTCCTGAGACCTGCACTGGAAATTCTAGTGAGGTGATTTCTTATCATGTATTTAATATTAAACCTATGTTATAGAGAAATCTCTTAAAATTAAAGGGGAAAAATAGATAGAAAATGGGGTAAAAGGGGAAAAATCTACAGATAAATGAGTAAAAAATAAATAAATAATATAAATAAATATAAGTGGGTAAAAAACAATAGGAAAAAAAAGTGAATTCTTTTTCTCTTAATTTCTTTCTTGTCCCCATATACAAATATATTCTGCAGGCACGCTGATCATGTGTTGAGTCATACTCAATATAGTATTAAAACAAAAAACTGCGGATGCTGGAAATCCAAAACAAAAACAGAATTACCTGGAAAAACTCAGCAGATCCGGCAGCATTGGCAGAGAAGAAAAGAGTTGACTTTTCGAGTCCTCATGACCCTTCAACAGAACTGAGTAATATTAGGAGAGGGGTGAAATATAAGCTGGTTTAAGGTGGGGGGAGAGAAGTTGTGGGAGGGGGGGGTTGTGGTTGTAGGGACAAGCAAGCAGTGATAGGAACAAATAATCAAAAGATGTCACAGACAAAAGAACAAAGGTGTTGAAGGTGGTGATATTATCTAAAGAAATGTGCTAATTAAGAATGGATGGCAGGACACACAAGGTACAGCTCTAGTAGGGGTGGGGTGGAAAGATTAACAGGGCATAAAAGATATAGATTTAAAAAATAATGGAAATAGGTGGGAAAAGAAAAATCTATATAAATTTTTGGAAAAAACAAAAGGAAGGGGGAAGAAACGGAAAGGGGTGGGCTTGGAGGAGGGAGTTCAAGATCTAAAGTTGTTGAATTCAGTATTCAGTCCGGAAGGCTGTAAAGTCCCTAGTCGGAAGATGAGGTGCTGTTCCTCCAGTTTGCGTTGGGCTTCTCTGGAACAATGCAGCAAGCCAATGACAGACATGTGGGCAAGAGAGCAGGGTGGATTGTTAAAATGGCAAGCAACAGGGAGGTTTGGGTCTTTCTTGTGGACAGACCGCAGGTGTTCTGCAAAGCGGTTGCCCAGTTTACGTTTGGTCTCTCCAATGTAGAGGAGACCGCATTGGGAGCAATGAATGCAGTAGACTAAGTTAGGGGAAATGCAAGTGAAATGCATTTGGGCCCTTGGACGGTGAGGAGAGAGGAAGTGAAGGGGCAGGTGTTGCATCTTTTGCGTGGGCATGAGGAGGTGCCATAGATGAGGGTTGAGGAGTAGGGGGTGATGGAGGAGTGGACCAGGGTGTCCCGGAGGGAATGATCCCTACGGAATGCCGCAAGAGGGGTTGAAGGGAAGATGTGTTTGGTGGTGTCATCTTGCTGGAGTTACGGAAATGGCAGAGGATGATCTTTTGAATGCAGAGGCGGGTGGGGTGATAAGTGAGGACAAGGGGGACCCTATCGTGTTTCTAGGAGGGAGGAGAAGGCGTGAGGGCGGATGCGTGGGAGATGGGCCAGATACGGTTGAGGGCCCTGTCAACGACCGTGGGTTGAAAACCTTGGTTCAGGAAGAAGGAGGACATGTCAGAGGAACTGTTTTTGAAGGTAGCATCATCAGAACAGATGCGACGGAGGCGAAGGAACTGAGAGAATGGGATGGAGTCCTTACAGGAAGCGAGGTGTAAAGAGCTGTAGTTGAGGTAGCTGTGGGAGTCGGTAGTCTTGTAATGGATATTGGTGGACAGTCTATCACCAGAAATTGAGACAGTGAGGTCAAGGAAGGGAAGGGAAGTGTCAGAGATGGACCATGTAAAAATGATGGAGGGGTGGAGATTGGAAGCAAAATTAATAAATTTTTCCAGGTCCCGACGAGAGCATGAAGCAGCACCGAAGTAATCTTGTTTCTGGTGATAGACTGTCCACCAATATCCATTACAAGCCTACCGACTCCCACAGCTACCTCAACTACAGCTCCTCACACCTCGCTTCCTGTAAGGACTCCATCCCATTCTCTCAGTTCCTTCACCTCCGTCGCATTGGTTCTGACGATGCTACCTTCAAAAACAGTTCATCTGACATGTCCTCCTTCTTCCTTAACCGAGGTTTTCCACCCACAGTCGTTGACAGGGCCCTCAACCGTGTCCGGCCCATCTCCTGTGCATCTGCCCTCACACCTTCTCCTCCCTCCCAGAAATATGATAGGGTCCCCCTTGTTCTCACTTATCACCCCACCAGCCTCCGCATTCAAAAGATCATCCTCCGCCATGTCCGCCAACTCCAGCATGATGCCACCAGCAAACACATCTTCCCTTCACCCCCCCACCGGCGGCATTCTGTAGGGATCATTCCCTCTGGGACACCCTGGTCCACTCCTCCATCACCCCCCCACTCCTCAACCCTCATCTATGGCACCTCCCCATGCCCATGCAAAAGATGCAACATCTGCCCCTTTACTTCCTCTCTCCTCACCGTCCAAGGGCCCAAACACTCCTTTCAAGTGAAGCAGCATTTCACTTGCATTTCCCCTAACTTAGTCTACTGTATTCAATGCTCCCAATGCGGTCTCCTCTACATTGGAGAGACCAAACGTAAACTGGGCGACCACTTTGCAGAACACCTGCGGTCTGTCTGCAAGAAAGACTCAAACCTCTCGTTTTAACAATCCACCCTGCTCTCTTGCCCACATGTCTGTCCTTGGCTTGCTGCATTGTTCCAGAGAAGCCCAACGCAAACTGGAGGAACAGCACCTCATCTTCCAACTGGGCAATTTACAGCCTTCCGGACTGAATATTGAATTCAACAACTTTAGATCTTGAACTCCCTCCTCCATCCCCACCCCTTTCCGTTTCTTCCCCCTTCCTTTTGTTTTTTCCAAAAATTTATATAGATTTTTCTTTTCCCACCTATTTCCATTATTTTTTAAATCTATATCTTTTATGCCCTGTTAGTCTTTCCACCCCACCCCCACTAGAGCTGTACCTTGTGTGTCCTGCCATCCATTCTTAATTAGCACATTTCTTTAGATAATATCACCACCTTCAACACCTCTTTCTTCTTTTGTCTGTGACATCTTTTGATTATTTGCTTGCATGTCCCTACAACCACACCCACCCCCCACTTCTCTCCCCCCACCTTAAACCAGCTTATATTTCACCCCTCTCCTAATATTACTCAGTTCTGTTGAAGGGTCATGAGGACTCAAAACGTCAACTCTTGTCTTCTCCACCGATGCTGCCGGACCTGCTGAGTTTTTCCTGCTGAGTCTTTCAATATAGTATTATTTAGTATTCCCTGTGGAACACCTAAAAGGAAATTCTACTCCTATGCATTATATCTGCCTTCCTTATGATTCATGCACAACATTGACTCAGTATTATGTATATAAATGCCAGGCCATCCTGATCATGTCATATCACCTCTGGAAATATTGTGCATCATAACGCTAACCATCCTTTTCTTTTTTTTCTAAAGTGCCCACCAAATGTGCATAAAATGGATGGCTACGCCTGTGACAATGATCAGGTATATAATGGAGTTTGATTTCTCCTTTGGTGAATCAGATTGATCTCTAAAGGTTATCTGCTCTGTACTTACCTCATTGCATTTCTTTCAGGGACTTTGTTATGGTGGAAGATGTAAAGCTAGAGAGCGACAATGCAAATACGTGTGGGGAGAAAGTAAGTAGATTTTTAAACATATTATGACACAAAATAAAAAGCCTTTCGTATTTTGGTTTATTCATTAATCCATATTTTGCTTTATATTTACATTATATTTATATATTACTCCAGTACTTTGAATTGTCCTGCATGAATTGTCAGATTGGAGAATGAATCATATTCTATGGGCAATCAGTTTTCACCTTTTACTTTGGATTTAATAATTTCATTTGTAAGGTTTTCAAAATATTCAATATTCAACACTTATTGTTCCATCTGATTCACAGGGCTGCCTCTAATGACATGTGTGCCCACTGGGATAACCATGGAAACAATCCAAATCAAAGCTAGAGACACCTCTCATTAAAATGGGGGTTTTCAGAGTCCATTTGACCACACGGTGGTCAAATAGTTAAACAGCTGCCAATGCCAGTACTTAACTCGGGTTTGCCAGTTTGAATCTGGCCATAAGCAGAAAGACCTCTATCACACATTCATTATGTCGGTCTGTGTGGAGCTTGGGAAAGAGCCTCATCAGATTGTCAAAGTCACAATCATGACTGAACTAAG